>NC_052051.1:137178492-137478492 GCF_903992535.2 Arvicola amphibius
TAAGAATTACAGTTACAATATTTATATCTACTTTATCTTTTATCATAACTAAGGAAAACTATAACTATCTATCTATTCTTCAATTCCATCAAAGACTCCAGAAGGATATAATATTACCTAAGTAAATGAGAAGTAAGCAACTTACAAAACTCTAGAAATCACAGAGACATCTTGCTGCCTGGACAGTCACCCAAAGTTCCTTTGTACCATTGGGGCATCCATCTTCAGCCTATAGGTACATAGTTTCCAGCAGACATTTCCATAAAGCAGGAAATTTCAAAGGCAGTTCAGTCAGTATCTGCTGTGTCCTGTAGAATGTCTCACAGACTCTTTCATGAATCAGGAACCCCAAAGAATCATCTCACATTTAGGCAAGTTCAGCAGTCCTCTCTCTGAGGGTTTTCTGTGTCCAGTTTATGTAATAGTCCAGGCAAGAGCAGTTTCTTGCCGAAATGGCTATCAAACTCCATAAGGTTCCTCTTCGATGCCCATCATCTTCTTAAAGTAGATTGGTGCTGCCAGGAGCAGATGTGTCTCATTATCATGAAAATTCCTAAGTTATTAAAACATTAAATGCCATATTTTGCAGTCTTTGAAAGATATGAAGAATGTCTATCTAACTGAAATATATCTCTCTATATATAGAAAATCTAACATGACTACAAGCTTAACTATTATTGATGACTGTCCATCAACAACCTATATTTCCTAATTATACATTACATTTTAAATGAACTACACAATCACAATACCTTAATCAGTATCAGAAATGCATATACATATAACAAAATTGACCTTAAATCTCTATCAATAAAGCAAAATCTATACCAATGCAAATTATTCATATCTATATCAGTTTGGGTGGTCGTGTTTGTTTGTTTATTTCTTCTTTTGTAATGTTAGGGGTTTGAACCCAGGATCTTGTATGTACTAGTTGAGTACACCGTGGAACTACATTCCCAGACCATCAACTGAAGGGTTTTTGTTGTTGTTGTTGTTTGTTTGTTTGTTTGTCAAACAGATTAGAAATTCTTCTATATACACATAGTGGACTTACCAGGAAGGCAGGAAAAAAAACATATCAAAATAGTAACTTCTTATAACTCATGAAAAATTTAAATCTATACCCACCCGGCATTTGACCCTCATCTCTTATCTGTTATGAACCAGGCCGGCTCCTTACTGTTAATGAATTTGCATGCCACAGCCAGGACAGAAACTTGAACCCACCCACCCTCCTTCCAGTGTGAATCAGACACTGTCGACAGACCTGGCAGCATGGGACCCTGGAACTCGAGCCTCCCAGAGACTTGAAAGGCAGGCTGGGTTTCCCCTCCGCCTTCATGTTTTATGAGTGTTGGGGAAATGTTGGCTGTTTACTAATTATCAAAGCTGTTTTTATGACTTCCCCAAAGGCAAACACAAAAGGAAAGGCTCCAAGTGTATTCCTCTCGGGGCTGGATGAAAGGTTGACCTTTCATGCTCTTGGGGGACTGCATAGTCGGCAGCCCTGGAAAATACGACTCGGAAGCATGTTCAGGAAGACGAAGGCTTTGAAGTAGGAAGCCAGATGGGGCCTGCTGTCACCAATGGTGAGGTGCACGCTTGGCCTGATGTGACAAACCTGTACACCGTCCCCGAGTTCAGGAGACAGCAAGGGAGAATGCCAAGGACACTTCCTCTCCATGGAGCTTTCTACTGATGTCACTCTTGATTCACAAAGGACCCAGAAAAGAAGCCCAAGGGCCACTGGGCATCATGTATGTGGCCATAGGAAACAGCTCAGCCATGTCCTCCCACAACACATCCTGTTTCGTGGAACCCCAAATGTAGGAAAGCAGAAGCAAGGAACACGCTGTGACTACCCAAAATGCAATTATAATGATTTAAGACTTATCAGTTAAGTTTGACTGGAACAAAAACACATCTGCCTTTTTAAGTCCTTGAGACCATGGAACTGGCACCCATCACAAAAATATTTTCTTCATGGAAATTTTTTATTTTTTCATTAAGATCAACATTTGGGGTAAAAATGCCATCGACTGACATCAAGAATTAGCATAAAACATTCCTTTCCCTAGAGAGGATGTGAAAGGCCCCGAGATTGCCTGTTGCCATAGCCAGTGGCTCCAATATTTATTTGCCTTCTTACTTTGGTCTCTTTTCAATGGACAGGCCCTTTACAGCTCCCTTCCTGTTTCTATCGGCGGAAACTGCACAGTGAAAAGCGGTAAATAGCTCTCAGTGCTGTCCGTTCCCAAGGTTTAGGTTCTTTCTTTTGTATATTCTCTTAAGAGTGAGTTCAGTTATGGCGCTTTCTAAAAATACAGCCCAGGGTTGGGTTGGTTGCTTCCCTAGCTTTGTGTTAACCCTGTTTGAAGAACTTAGGACAATGTGCACTTCTGTTTCCAGCGACTTGCTGGCTCGACCGCTATCAAATAAATGCTCCTGAGTTTGATTTCGCCTGACAGATAAGGTCAGTTTGGAAACTTACAGTTGGGGGATACCTGCTCTCCAAAGGCCGATCTCCCAACAAGAGGCTTCCAGATGGAAATTTTGCACAGGCTGGCAACCCAAAGTTTCCCTCCCCGACTCTGTGGAGTGTGAGACTGAAGTCTTTACCCAGGAACTAGCAACTACAACTCGGAAGAGAGAAACCAGCATGGAAGCTGGGCTCCACTAGGAACGGGTTCCCTGTTTAAGCGACAGAATGGGATGAACCTGCTTCAACGCATTTGACACAAGAGGGGCCGGGCAGGAAGTCTCCTGATCATTTTTCTATTGCTGTAACTGACCGTCACAGATTGGATAACTGGTGAAGATCGAGTGCTTTCTTGGTTTAGGAAGCTCAAGATTCAGCGGCCGCATCTAGTGAAGTCTCTCTCACTGTTGGCAACTTGGCAGTGCAGGTTGTCACGTGGTGAGCCTGAGCAACATGGCTCAGTCTCCCCCTTTCCTATAAAGCCATAGTCCTGTTGGATCAGTGCCTTAATGTTCTGTTTTGACCTTCCCAAGGCCCCAACTCCAAACAGCACAACTGGATTGGGCTTGTACCAGTCCCTTACAATGGCACAAGAGGCTTTCTCAGAGGTGGAGGTGGGGCGTGTAAACCAAAGAAGTCTGAGCTGAGCGCTCTGAGTCAGTGGAGCCTGAAAGCCCTGTGGACACACCCATCTGCTTCTGCCTTGACTTTACCTGTGCCACCGAAGAGCCCAAGCCACAAATGGTGCAAAGTGTAGAGAAGGAGAAGGAAAAGAGAAGAAGGAGAAGGAGGAGGAGGAGGAGGAGGAGGAGGAGGAGGAGGAGGAGGAGGAGGAGGAGGAGGAGGAGGAGGAGGAGGAGGAGGAGGAGGGGAAGAAGAAGAAGAAGAAGAAGAAGAAGAAGAAGAAGAAGAAGAAGAAGAAGAAGAAGAAGAAGAAGAAGCCCTTTAGAGAAGAAGCCAGCACCACTTGCAGTATGCTTTGTTATTTTGTTATCTATGGAGGATTTCCACACGTTATCTCACTTTTCATGAAAGTCTCAAGTTACTGGAATTATTACCAAGGAGATAAGACCCAAACTGCTGAAGGGGCCCTGGCTCCTCACAGTCAGTAGCACTATGACAGTGTGTTCTTCACTCTTTAAATGAACATCCACGAATAGGGAAAGTCTTCCTCAAGACTCCGTGACCTTTAATTCAGAAGACCAGGGGAAGGGCTGAGAGATTGTAGTTCCCAGATGGAGATGATCGATGCCTGCTTCCCCTTCTGCTACTGTGCTTTAGTCCTGTACATCCCAATGAGGGTCGATCCTTCAGCTTGAACCTCAACTAGCACTGTGCTTCTCACTTGTGAAAATAACTGAGCTGAGGTTTTCCTGAGGACTTGTTGTGGGACTCAACTTCCTGTTCTAGAGACAGCCATCACAGGGCTTCCTTCTCTAGCTCCCGTGCAGGTCTTTATTTTTCCTCCTACCCAGCCACTCCAACTCAGCGAGCTACTTACCAGGGACCCCTAGACTGTACAACTTCTTTTACAAAATATGTTGAAAGTGGCCAGGTGACACCACACTTCCATCGGTGGAATGAATGTCATGGCCATCATAGTTTACCTGGCTGTGGAATATTTGTTGAAGATGTGTTACATTCATTCATGCTGTGCAATATTTGTTTAATGATGCAAAGATGTGTTGCATTTGTTTAACTCTATAAAGCTGTGTTATTTTGCCTACCTAAAACACCCGATTGTTCTAATAAAGAGCTAAACAGTCAGCAGTGAGTCAGGAGAGAGAAATAGGTGGGGCTACTAGGCAGAGAGAATGCATAGGAAGAGATGGGGAGGGGGAGGAGAGGTGAGAAAAAGAGGAGAGGAGGATGCCAAGAACCAGCTACCCAGCCACACAGCCAGCCATGGAGTAGACGGAAAGAAAGGTATATAGAACAAAGAAAGGCTAAAAGCCCAGAGGCAAAATGTAGTTAAAGAGAAATGGGACCATTTAGAATAATTAGAAAAGCTGGTTAGAAACAAGCCAAGTTAAGGCTGGGCATTAATAAGTAAGAATAAGTCCCCATGTATTTATTTGGGGGCTGGGTGATGGGCTCCCAAAGTGAAAAAAAAACAAAACAAAAAAACCCCAACAACACCTCCCCATAGGGTCATAGAAGAATAAAAGAGACCATTTTGAAGTAAGGACCGTCCTTGCTTTGACAGGAGTCACAGCAGCACCCGTGTCCTCAATGTTCCAACCACACTCACTGCCGATTAGATGAGAGACCTCCCGTAGTTCGTGGTCTACCAGACTGGAAAGAGCTTTCAGAGAGTTTTGAGGTAACTAAGTTGGTTGGAAAAAGCTATTTAGATGCTGAGACCCTTTAATACACTCCCTCATGCTGTGGTGACCTCCCCCACAACCATAAAATTATTTCCGTTGTTCTTTCATAACTATAATTTTGCTATTCTTATGATTTGTAACGTAAATATCTCTGTTTTCTGATGACCTTCGGTGACCCCTGTAAAAGGGTTGTTTGACCCCAGGGGTCTCGACCCAGGGTTGAGGACAGCACTGGTTTAGAGGCTGAGATTGGGAGTGCAGCAAAGCAAGCATGAGCTTTGGGGTCTGGGCCCCAGGAGAACACTGGCACTCCAAGCTCCTGCAGCTCTTGTGGGAACAGCAACGAGAACAGAATTGCTGGAGAGTGTCACAGAACAGGTGTGCTGGAGGCAGGTCTGCTCTACAGCCTCTGAGGTCAAATGTCACCTTGCCTGGTTGGGGGTCCTCTGCTTCTGGAGCCTTTCTGTGTGCTCTAGTCTTATTCTGCATGCTGCAGCTCAGCTCCCCTCCCCCCAAGGCCTTTCCCCTGTAGCTGGGTGAAGCATCCTCTGCCTCCTCCTTCCCAGGCTGAGCAGCAATTTCATGTCTTCTACCTCCCTGCTATAGGCTGCAAAGCTGCTCTTGGGCTTTCCGGAGGGGTCAGCTGGGTGCAGAATTCCAGGTTGGAAGTCATCTTGCCTCAATTTTGAAAACATTGCTTCATGGGGTAGCAATTGAAAAGCCAGATGACATTCTGTTCTCTGAGCTTTTATGTGAAGCATGTTCTGTTTTTCCCTCTGGGAAGGTTCTGGATGTCTGCTGAAATTTCATCGTGATGCGATGTGCACATTGCCACAACGAGCCAGCGTTGCAGTTGGTGGACAGATGCCAGCGATTTCAGTTAAATATATAAGTAGGCATGGCCTTGGGTTACTTACCAAATTTGCGTATAGCTAGTAAGGGGTGGAAGCAACAGAGTAACACACTCATGTGTCCCGCAATGGCAGAAAAAGGATAGAAATAACCCACTAGCCCTAAGGGACCTCGAGAGTGGATTCATGGGCAGGAATTGGTGACCCAGCTAGACCACTGTGGAAAACCAGGAGGGCAATGGTCAGCTCATAAGATCTTTCTGAATACAGATGGGGCACAGGTGGCTCCGCACCCAAGTGTTTGCCCTCTCCCACCATATGTACCCACGAGAAAAGGAAGAAGAACAATTCATTCAGGTTGGTGGTCTACTTCTCTGCAAAAATGGAGATTAGCTACGCAAGTCAGTATGGAAGTTGATATGATAAAAATGAGAATTACAAATCTGCTCTAGCTATAGGGCTCCTGGGTAACTGCCTGAAGGAATTCAAGCCAGCGTGTAACACCTGCCCAGCCAGGGGCATTGCAGTGCCGGTACCCAAGGTGTGGTGCCAGCCTCGCCGCCCATCCATAGAGGAGAAGATTGAGAAGATGTGGTCCCCACAACGGAACATTCCTCAGACATAGAGAACACTATAGTGTGTCATTAGCAGGAAAACAGATGAGACTAGGAATCACCAGTCTCACAAAGCTAGCAGTCTGACTCTCTCTCTTTCTCTCTCTCTCTCTCTCTCTCTCTCTCTCTCTCTCTCTCTCTCTCTCGTAAACACTGAAATAAAGGGTTTGCTATTAGGGATAAGTGGAAAGGGAGTGGGAGATGAGAGAGGGGAATGACGAGATTGTGGAAATGCCAAAATGAACACGAGAGCCTTCATTTTCTGTTATTAATATGCACCAATAAACTACAAATTAAACGTAGCTATTGAAAAAAGTAAAGAATAATATTAGGGGGCATTATTTTGCCACATCCAAAATAGAAACACTGGGCAGGGTGGTGCACTCTGTAATCTCAGCACTCGGGAGGCTGGGGGAGGAAGATTTCAAGGTTGGCCTGGGGAACATAACAAGACCTTTTCTCAATAAAATCCCACAAGAATTATGAATAGAGACGTCTTCGCTTTCTGCAAAATTAAGTGGACTTAAGCCTTTACTGCACAAACTCTAGAGCAAGAAACATGATTTGCTTATTTTTATAGCCCGGGTTTTCAATTCCGAACCTGGTTCATTGGCGGACCCACGTACACATTCACTGAACATCATAGAGGAAAAGGTAGGTTAGGCTGGCTCCTGAATCCAGATTGATCTGGGATGTGTGGTTTGAGTTGATGTGGCTCATCCTTATACCTAGCCTGCCTGGGGAAAAATGTCACTGTCCTCCCCAGCCTTCCCCCTTGGCAGTCTGAATTCACTAACACAGGCCTGCACCAATAAAATAAAGTAATGGAGGGCTTATGGCACTACGTGTGGTGCTGAGGTTGCTCTTAGCAGGAGCCCAGGTTGGGAGGGCAGCATCTTACTGACTTCACTTTCTTGCTATGTCTCTAGATACTTACAGAGCATCTTCCCCATAGTTTCTACTCCCGAGTTCCCAATGGGAGCAGGATGCTCAGCATCCCGACAACATTCACGGCTCGTGGTACAGATGAGAAGTTCACCAGCGCTTAGTGTGAGGACTGATCATCCAGTTAAACAACAGAGTTCAGATCACTCTCTACAATAAAGCCAGCAATGACATCTCTACAGGGCAAAGTCTTCTGGATGACACACTCAGGATGGGAAGGACAGGCTCCCAGAGGAGAGGCCGTATGACACTGTGACTAGCCAGCCACTTCCATTCCCTCCCACAGAGAAGCCACATTCATGCCATGACTCCCATCATGGTCACTCAAGCCACTGGCTCCACAGAACAGCCTGAAGAGGAGACCATGTGCAGGCTGAGTCCCTGAGCCACAAGGTGCGAGGCATCAGGTTTATCTATCTGGCCTTTTCTCACATGTTAATTTTACAAACAATAACTTAGAAATATCCAAGAACACGTCAGCGCCCTCCCTTGGGAGGGTGGACCTTAAAGAGATTATTGACTATTGCTGGAACACAATGCTAAATTACATTGTAACATTAGATGGAGCTTTCAGAACTCCAGGGAACAGTTCTTATTATTCCCCCCCTTAGTGTGGTGTGACTTTCATGTAAGCTCAGAGGCCCTTTGCCTTGGTATCTGAGGCTTCAGAGGCCAGCTGACAACACCTGTGACCACCTGTGATTCCCTTTAGCTTTCTTCCCTGCACAGAGCAGCGGCCATGAACTCCCTTCCCTGAGCTGCCACACACATTCTGGGAGTAGAAATTTGAAAGCTGGAGCTAAAAATCTCCCCTCCAACCTCCCTGTCTGACAGGGAGCTCTGATTGCTGGCACTCACATCTGCCAGGGCCAGGGTAGCAGACACCACCACCTCAGACAGAAACATCTTCGGATTGTGTCAAATAGTTATGATTTTTTTTCTTCTTGAATTCCTTTGCTCTGTTTATTACCTCAGAGTTTTAAGGCTCTTATTGGCTTTTGGTGAAAACATCTGGAGCGGTTAGAGAATGACGTCATCACAGCGACACCATCATGAGCATCCGTTACACTGCCTGTGGCCTTCCCAATTGTAGATGTGGCCCAACTCAGGGCTCTTCTGTCTGGCTACGTTCTGTTTTATACAGCTTCTGAGGAAACAGCCGAACGGTTCCCTTCATTAATCAGTGCTGTAGTTTGGATCTTAGGTGGACCCTTCCACCTCAAAGCTCTGTTAAAAGTTTGGTTGCCAGGGTAGCATTACTGGGAGTGGAGGGTATGTTGGGAGGTTGGATCTCGCATTCATCCTGCTGCAAGTGCAAACACTTCTGCCTCTGGGTGAAAGCCAGCCCTTTCTCCCTGTAGATGGAGTCCTCTTCTGGTTCTCAGCATGACACCAGTGGGCTTCAGAAAGGGGACTGGCAAACTTGAGCTGCCTCTTCTGGAAAGGAAGCTGTGTGTTCACATGCCAAGGCTGAGGGAAGCGTGGCCAAGGGAGCATTGTGCTCCCCGGGTCTCCTAGGGAAGAAGTGTGAGTCATGGGCTTTCAGGAGACAATTCTGGGGGAGACAGGAACCTCAGGAGCCCTGTTTGTGCATAGGGCCTGTGCAGAGAACTAGCCTCTTGGACGCAGCTGTGGTGAAGGTCGCTCGCCATTTCCTCACTGCTGCCCCTCCCTCTTCCTCTGAGGTTCTGGATACTTAGGCAGTATAAAGTCAAGGCTGAGTCTGCAGCTTCCCTGGTAGGTAGATGGGGGTGCTGGGCTGAGTTCTGGGCAGTGTCTTTCAGCAGAAGACGGCAATTCTGCCAGACACAACTGGTACCTGCCTTGGTCACTGTCTCATGCCCTCCTTCCTTCTGAAGCATCCACTTCACAGCTACCAACCTGAATTCCCTGGCATGGTGAAAAGGATCTCTGCCTTCAAGACCCACAGTGTACGGCCTTGCAGGTGTTCAAAACAGACATTTCTTTTCTCCTCAAGTCGCATTACTGAAGAGTTTCCTATAACTTGCTCCAGACCTATTTTGAACTGTGTTAGTTGCGTGCTTGTAATAAATACAGGATATACCATCTTCATTTCGGCTCACAGTGTTAGGGGTTCAGGCCCGTGACCAGACATCACCCAGTGTCAGGAGGCTGTTGCACAGAAGACTAGGGAGAAAACCTGAAACTAAAGTACAGTCACATTGTCACGATTGCCTTCAAGGGCATGCTTCCAGTGACATAAGGACATCTCACGAGGTTCCAATCCCCCCCATACCCACTGCCTCCCCATAAGTCTACCCTGAAAACCAAGCTTTTAACACATAGCTTTAAGGTGGTGGGGAGTCCAGGCAAGATCCAAACTACAGCACTGACTAAAGAAGCGAGATGTTTTGTTAGTCCCCCTGGATTGATTTTAGCAGCCACAACTCAGTCAGAGGACAAACACCAAGGTGCACTGGCTCCCTGGTCCTGTCTTGGCTTTTTTCCCATGGACTCATGACTGATTCCCCACCCTTACGTCCACCCTCCCATCTCAAAGTCATGCCTACATACGCTTTTATGAATGGTATCTTTATGAATGGTAAAGGAAGGCAACTTCTCCCCAGAAGAAAAAGTACCCCTCAGTGTCACACCACAAAGCCAGCACTGACAACTCAGTCCTTTGTTACAGTCCTCAAGTCCCGTTCCCAGAAGGGGTCAGCTTGGTCACTGATGTCTAATGACAGAGCACACACCTGTGATCAAAAGAAAATGGCAGTGGACAAATCAGACAGGTCGCCATGGTGTAGGGGAGCATCCATCCTGGTGCCCTTCCTCAGTGTAGAGCAAGGGTGACACTTCTGAAACCAACAAGGCTGCTCCTGTACCTCCCCAGCTCTACCTGTCTGTCCCATGTCATTCATTCATTCATTCATTCATTCATTCACTTGCTGTTGTGCTGGGCTCAGTCTTAGGCCTTGGACAAGCTTGGTAAGTTCTCTATAACTGAAACATATCCGTAGGAACCCTAACAACCCCTTCTTTGTAACTTTAAACAGCTTTATATTGTCAGTCCATGTGTGTGTGGATGAGGAAGAGGGATTAAAACCTCTCTCTCGTGAGTTTTCAAGGCAAGAGCAGACCCAAGGAAAGCCTGAACATGGTATCTTATGGACAGAGATGGCCCATCCTCCCTTCCCCCATGCACATCTGTTAGGTAGAAGAGCAACAAGAGAGCTGGAACCAGAAGAAAGGATTCCCAGAAAATAGCCCAAGGTTTGTAAAACCTGACCATCTATTGTAAATCCCTAGCCCCAGACTTCAATGCTTTTAAAGCAACCAATCGTCCTGACAAACAAAGAGAAGGTAGATGTGGAGTAACTAAACCACTCCAGCTGTGTCTGGGTAGCTGTTTCCTGACAGTCAGAGACCCATCCTCAAGACTGACGATAGGTTGTCCTGCTACATCAAAGACTAAGACATCAGGATCTTTTCCCAAACATAAGCACTAATGAAGGGTCTGCATCCCAAGGAGACCCCAGCTTCATTATAATATCACGCTGACACCCTATTTTATGGGCTGTTCTAGAAGAATGCGGCAAGAAAGACCCTAAAATGGAGGTCTGGTAAGCTACATGTTAGGAGGGAGAAATGCTCATCTTACTCCATCAACATGACCCAGCACATAAGCAGTCATAAAATTCTTTAAAATCCACAAAGCAGAGCTCTCTGGGCTGCCGTTTCTCTTTGAGACAGATCACTGTCTCTTTTGGCTACTTACCTTATCTTGCTAAATGAACTTCTGTTTAAATCTTATCTTTTTCCTGAACTCTTTCCTTCATGATAGTCAGGAACAGGAGACCCCTTTGTGATTCCTCTGCAGAGGCCAATCTAGGGAGCCTTGGGCTTCCATAATTACTTTGAGGGTGGCTGCGCTACAATCTTTGAATTTCTGTGATTGGGGCTGAATACTGTGGGCCTGGGGAGAGCAGTTCTTTGTTCCTCTTAGTAAATTACTTGGTTGTTTTTCCTACGTGTTCGTTTGAAGAGATATACTCATCAGAAACCAAGAGCTGTTAGCAGTGTTTGCGTTCACTGGGGCACACTTCTGTGATGGTTTCTGGCCCTGTGGTATGTGCTTCCTAAGGAGGATGCCCTGCCTCCATCCTTGTGCCCCATCTCTCCCATCAGGACTGTGGCTTCAGAATCATTGCCCCGACTGTCCTGTGATCACTGACTCAAGTCCTCCGTTCTTTCACTACCACGTGTGCAGCTCACAAGCACAGCTGCTCAGGGGAAGTGAAGGAAGCACTGTGGATCATTCTGCTCCTTGCTTTCACCATGCCTAGTGTCTTGGGGCGGTTATCTGTCAGATGCTCAGAGGCTGCTCCCTTTCCATTCCCCTGAACTCTAGTAAATGAGGTACACTATGAAGAAATGTCAGAACGGTGCACACAACACTGGAAAGAGTAATTACCAAATTAAGATGTCTCACACACTTATCATATTTAAACAACAGAGGGGATATTTGTTGTTACGTTTAAGAATAATCCACGTATGATGCACCTCTTGGGTTCACTTTGGCCTTGGGACACTGACAACAGTGAGTACTGAGGGTCTAGGCATCCCAGGTGCTGTGAAGGCATCTGCTTGCTCATCTAACATGGGTGAGTAGGCAGAAAGCATGTCTTCAGCAAGCACAGCACCTCCCTGGAGGATCCGCCTTCTGCAGCTGTGTGACCATAGGTTCCAGTCAACTCACCTCTGTAGGCTCTCTCTGCTGTCTGAGAAGTGGACTTGATGTTACATCCAGTAATCAGCAGAAGCAAACCTGTGTCTATGCAGGGGCTGTAGCCTAGAAATAAGCAGGTCCCCAGCCATGCTGCCTAGGGAGACTCTCAGCAGGAACTGGAAGCTGAGGGACAGAACCTGCCTCTCTAACCTGGTGGGTCAATTAAGTTCACTGTATCCGAGAGATCATGAAGCTTCGCTGGCAATGCTGAATAGCTCCAGACTGGCATGTTGCTCCACGGTTTCCAAGAGTCACCCTAAGGAGTCATAAACAGGAGCATGGGTTCCAGTCAGGACCCATTCCAAGAGATCAGTTTACTTGGAGTCACTTGAATACTGCAGTCCTTGGTCATGCCTCTGTTCCCAGGACATCTTCCTCAGCTCTCAGAACACATTGTCTGTCCTTTCCTATCTTTCTCAGGCCTCAGTTCAGGCATGGCTGCTTGGCCATCTTTCCTGGTTAGGTAGTGATGGCCTTCTGATTATAATCAGAACCAACCGCACATATGTGTGCATGTGCACACACACACACACACACACACACACACACACACTGTACACATGGAAAATCTGCAGAAATATTCAATCTCATATTCTACCATACTTCCATACCACACTTAGAAGCAACTCAACACCAGGGACGGGTCCAAAGATGATAGCGTGTGTTGTGTCGCGCCCTGATGTAATTCACATGTATGCCTCCAAGGAGGCTGCCTTATCTCCTGTAGAAAACAACAGTTATCAGATAAGAATAAGGGAAAAACAGAATGCATTTTTGGAATTTTCTCTACTTAAAAACATTGCAGCGTTTTCAACAACATTATATGTATTCCCATATGATTTGTTTCTGGATAGACGTTTTTTCCCTAATGATCTACTAAATGGTCGCCTGCAGCTTGGACCTCAGTCTTGAACCAGGCTTCCCGGCAGGAAGGTGGAATTGGTGTCCTCTGGGGTTAGCTCTCAGGGAGGGAAATGCTGGTGAAAATTAATGCCCCCTTATTTTCTAAAGAGGAAACACAGCTGTTTGGCCTGAAGGATGTGTGAGAGAGGGAGTGGGGGGTGCGGTTCTTGGGTTGTTTGTTCCGAAGGCAGCTGACACACGTGTTGAGGAGGTGGGGGTAGGCCGTGCTGGAGGGAGCGCTAGTGTCTACCCTGTGAGCTCTGCAGATCCACCCACGGCTTCTGGAGTCCCTCCATTGTCCCTCAGAGAGCAATGGCTTACAGACCAGGCCTCCGTGCTGGAGACCTGCCTGTCCTGGAAGGAACTTCACTTCAGGGTTCTTTCTCTTGGTTATTTAACACTCCAGCATCTGCTGGACCAGCATTAGGGCAGTGGGCAAAGAGTTGAAGCAATCAAATCACTTTTCAGCTTGTTACTTCTGCCGAGGTGTGTCTCTCTGCCCAAACTGCTTAGCAGTTCAGTAGGAGTGGTTTTCTCCTACTGAAAATAAGCTGCAGCTTGAAACATGTTTAAATGGATACAATTTGTTAAAATGGAAGCATACATAGAAAACTATCTTTGTAGCAGATCAGCCCAAGGGTGCTGGAATTGTGGGCTGTGCTCTGTCTCCCTTGTAGCCCTTAGATGCTCATGAGGCATCCGGAGGCTCGGGAGAGTGAGACTCCTCTGCCGGGTCCAACACAGAGACTCATCTGAAGGACACTGCAGGTGCAAAGCCTTGCTGGTTTGTGCTGTTGGCACACTGCGAGGTAGCATTTCTTTGCATGGTATCAGATTTTATACTCAAGTCCCTTCAAAAATCACGTGATCCTAAATGTATATGTCTTTGAAATTGGGGAAGAAATTCATCTAGGAAAAAAGTCATTTGATGCACTGAAAATGCAGTAGAGTCATATGACTGGAGGCTTAAATGGGTGGGAAATAGGTGGCTACAAAGAAGTTTCCTGGGCCCATTATGGAGAAACCAGAAGCATATGCAGATGGCTACCGGTATGCATCCACTGTTGTGATGTCTTCAAGAAATTACCCATTGATGACTCTACTAATTTTTGGTACCAGCATCTTGCCTTTGCACTTATTCCTGATCCTGTCTTCCCCGCGGTGGTGCTCCCTTCCCTCTTTGAAAGCTCATCCTCCCTTAAGATCTTGCTGGGTCTCTCCTAGAATTCTTCTTCCGCTTGTGCGATCCACGCCGGATGAAAACATCCATGATCGTATCCACTCCTTCGAAAGGGCACTTGTGACGGAGGCCATTGACCTCGTTTGGAGGAGACAAGCTGAAGCTCTGACAGCTGATGGTTTTATTTAACTTTGTGTCCCTGAGCTAAGTGTATTGTGAGGCACAAAGCAGCCATCTGCTGCAGCTATTTAATACACGAAGGAATAAAATCCTAATGCACACACATTAGCCAGGGCTGTCCAGCTGGTGAGTGATAGAGCCAGGGCTCAGTGGGGGTTTAGACTGCAAGGCCTGCTCTCTCTTCTGGAGGATGAACCCCTGGGCTAGTCCCGGGTTGGGGTGGAGGCTTAACTTCACTTATAGCTTATAGGTTAGTACTTTATGTTTTGGGTCCGGCACCGCGTTTCTATGAAAACAATAAAAGGGGTTGCCCCTGAAATAGTTTTCCTCGCAGAATTTATGGAAAAATAGCCTGGTCTCCGTTACATAAAAGCACAAAAATGGGCAAAACCCCCAGGGCTTAACTCATTGTGTGGCACTTGTTTCATTTGGAAGCAGGAGGGCAGGGCGTGAGATCGGGGAGACTGTGGAAGCAGGTTCTGGGTGGTAAGACAAGAGGAGCTAGGGCAGACACTCCTCACTCTTTTCCCTAAGGGATCAGCCAGTGTGGCTGTCAGTCGACACTGTTACTGCAACGGATATCCAAGATACATCAGCTCACACTGAACAAAAGCTGCTTTTGGCTCACAGTTTCAGATGTCCCGGCCCATGGGCACTTGGCTTTATTGCTTTAGGTTTATGGCAGGTTAATATAGTAAAATGTGGTAAGGAACACATGGAAGGAAGCTGCTTACCTCGTGACATGAAAGAGAAAGAAAAGGGCGCACAAGGTCCCAGGATCCTCTGCAAGGGCACACACCCCAGTGAACCCACATCCCAGTCACACCACAGGCTAGAATCCCAACTGCTGATGCACAGCCTCAGGGGTCTCATCGCAGACTCAACCGACCTGCCATCTAGACTCCAATTTTATCACTTTAAAGGTCCCGCAAAACTAGCGCACCCCTAGCCCTAGCGCATGGTTCCCGCTCCCTGCTCTGGTTAGCCTGAACACGCCTTGAGCCATCTTGTATTAAAAACCTAATTGCCACTGGTAGAAACTTAACTCACTCTGGCATCTGAAGCGGGGAGGTGTTGGGAGGTGATCAGGATTAGGTAAGGTCATTTGAAAGGAATCCCATGACTAAAAACCTGGTGGGATAAGAACTGTTTTTTTTTTTTTTTTTTTTTTTTTTTTTGTTGGCTGTTGCTAAGGGTTCAACAGTCTCTCAGCGGGTAGGAACTGGATATCAGTGATGGTTAGTATTTGGTTTCTCTTCATAGCTCATGGCCAGTCAGTGGCAGTTTGTCTTGCTTGTTTTCCGTCTTGTGTTTGTACAGTTCTAATAAGACTTGTAAATACTAATTAATCGAATCCCCAGCACAACTGTATGAGACACCATTTGACAGCTGGTGGGACGGAGGCTCATAGGGGCCAGTGAATTTCTAAAGGGGGTCAAGTGGGTGGCAGATGGGATGAACAACAGGAGTAGGTGGATGCTTTGTGTCACCATTTAGAGAAGAAAATTACAAATGAGGGACGCTTTCTAGACCCGCCATCAGGGTCAGCTCTGCTGTGTTGCCCTGGCGAGGAGAAGGGCCTACTTCCCTGAGTGCTGCAGCCGGTAAGGAGGAGGTCAGCTCACTCATCTGTCACAGGTGGTGAAGGATGAGGGGGTAAAGGGAGGCATCTCTCCCCTACCCACACCGCTGCACTACATAAAAATAATGCAGACAACTCTCCCACACTCCCAACTCCAGGGCTGTCTCACCCACATCTCTGCTGACAGGGTTGGCTCTATCATGCTGCCCAGGTGAGGTGCAGGTCCTGTTCTATTAAGTGTTGCAGCTAATGGAGGGAGCAGGGGTATCTCTCCCCCTCTTATGACCTCAGGGCCAGCTTTTCCACCTATCAGAGGCATTGATGGGGACAGAACCTCTCTTCTCATATAGCAAATGAGGGGTGGGGCCAGGTCTCTCTGCTCACATTCCCAGTGCTGGCTCCCCTGTGCCTTGTCAACAGGGTCAGCCACACTGTGCTGCCCCTGTGAAGAAATGCAGTACCCACTTCCCACTTTCTCCTGCAGCTGTTAAAGGGGTCAGCTCCCTCTCCAGCTGGAGGTGATGGCGCAAGGGGGGGGGCATCTCCCCCTCATCCCCAGCACCACACTGCAGACGAGGGAGGCGGTACCAGCTATGCCCCTCTCACGTCTTCAGGGCTGGCTCACCCATGCCCCTGTCTACAAGGGTCAGCTCCACTGTGATGCTCAGGTGAGGCTGAGAACCCGTTTTCCTGAGTGCGGCAGCTTATGGGGATTGGGTCAGGTCTTCCACCTGCTGCAGGTGTCAAGGGGTAAGGGAAAGAGGAGAGGGCATCTTTCCCTCACCGAGGACTTGGCCTCTCTCACATTCTTACACCCTCAGGGCCAGCTCGCCCTTGCCCCTGGGAACAGGGTCAGTTCATTGTACTGCCCAGGCAAAGTGTAGTGCTCTCTCTCCTGAGAGCTTCAGTCAGTGAGGGGCTGGGACAACTCTGTACAGCCCTATCCTCTCTGCCTTCATCAGGGTCACAGTCCAAGTTGTAGCCCTTGGCAGGAGCTCAGACCCAGACATCTGGCCCTGGGTAGCAATATCATCACCATCTACATCAGCATCAGCTCATTCCTCATCTCCCTCTTCGAATCGGCCTCTCTTCCATGCACCATGCATAGGACTCATTCTGCCTCTCTCTCTCCCCTCCCTCTCTTCCCCTCTTTTTTCCTCCCTTTTCTCTCTCCCCCTCTCTCCCATATAACCATCCTGTACTCCTTCACTCCTAGCTGAGACTTCCCCCTGCCAGTCACATGGCATGAGGCCATTGCTGTGTTGATGCAGCCCAGGACTCAAGTTCCCAGGCTGCTCCTCTGTTTTGGTTTCTGTTTTGTTGTTTGTTTGGCTGGTTTGGTTTTAAAATAGTAATCCTTTGATTTGTTTTTAAAGTTAAAAAGCAAAACCCTCTCCACAAGAGGAAGATGAAAATTTGCGTAAGAACTCTTACTACATTGATGTAGAAGAGAGTCAAGTGCAGAGGCCGTTTCAAAATATCTGATCAGTTCCTTATTTAGAGCTCACACCCCACTGAGAAACAAACCTTAGTTTGTGTCCTCAGCCCCCAAGCTTTGTTCATGGGCTCTGAGCATCATCGCAGACCCCAGGAAGCCATACCAACTACCTCCTGTCCATCAAAGATTTACCCTGCACCCCTCTATGCTATTCATCCTCTCTGGTATTTGCAAGGTGTGTCTCTTGTAGAACTGAGCGGCAGCCTCAGCTTCTACATTCTCTACCTTGAAGGATCTCCTCTTACTTTCTAGCAGGGGTGGGGCCAGCTGCACTGTACATCTGACCTTCAGACACAAGAATGTTCTTTCAAGGCATGTCGTCTGTGACCTGAGCCTCAACATTTTACTGTCACTCCCTCTCACGTTCTCTCTCGTTCTAGCGAGAACTTGGCAGTTTCTGTTTGTAACCAGACCTGTACTGAAGATGAAGAGGAGCACCTTTGATCTGTCAGTCAAATTTTCATTAAGCAAATGCTGTGTGCTAGGCCCAGCTTCAAGTTTTGGAGGGTCTATAGAAAATGGAGTTTACCATTTCAGATTTCAGGGCTAGAATCAGAGAAATCTGAGCCACAGGAATCTCGGGGACCAACACCCCCTTAAGCCACAGACCATGCATGCGGTGTCATCCTTTTGCCTGCTGATAGATATTGTCATACCAAATACAGTCACATGCTACACAAGGATGTTCAGATCGACAGTGGGCTGCATAGTCAGGGGTGCTTTCAATGTTTCCATCACTGAGTGATGTCACCACTGTCTCCATTTATATAATTCTAAAATTCTTGTGCAAAGCCCAAATCAGCAGACACTGTTTGTGAGACCATATCATCACCGCTAAGTGGAACACAAGTCAGCAAGACCTGACTTTTATTGTGGAGAACTCGTGCCAAGTAGCCATTCCCTCCCTCGGGAGAGAGCTGCTCACACTCCCCTTTGAAGTCCAGTTTGTCAGAGTGCTGTTGTGCCCTCTGTGATGTTGTCCCCCCACATCCCGCCCCATCAGATAAAGAGCCTGGTCACATAATCCCCTGTGGTCAAGAAAACATGAAGCTGAGCAGCCTGTGCCAGTTTTCAGCAGAATCCACAAGCTACTGCCCGGCTCTGCTTCTACTTCTTTCATCTGCCACTACATCCAAACATCTAAAGCCAGGTCCTCGCTGAATCCCTAAACACAGAGCGTGGGAAATAGTGCTCCTGCCAATGTGGGGGATAAACCACACCAGGAAGGAGCAACTCAGCTCTTAACCCTGGGGAGGACGGTTCCATGTATGGTTTTCGGTATGTGTGGCGGTGCAAACCCGGAAGCCCTGCTGGAGAAGTACATCCCACATTTAGATCTTTCCACAGGCTAGCCATCGGTGGCGTGGTCCTTCTCTTGGTGCTGGGTAGCGGCAGTGAGCCGCAGCTTCCTCCCACCATGTGGTTATGAGAGGAAACAACTGAGGTGCTGCCACGAGCTGCTCTGCAGAGTTAGGCCGATGAGGAAGTTGGATGAAGTCGCTGACATATTGGCTTGTGGTACTTCCAGTTTCAACGTGTTTGTTGGATGATGCCTCCTGGTAAGTTGAGCATCAATCATCTTAATCCAGCGAAGCTGATAACACAGCAGAAACCCATGAGTGGTTCTCACCCAGCTGCTCTAACACTTGGAGGGAGCATAGCACTGGATGCTGGGAGTGAGCGAAATGTCCTCACAACTGCTCCCTGGTTTGCTCATGCTCTACCTCCCCCTCACACCGGTTGCTTATTGTAGTCCCGATGTAGTTCAGTGGAAAGGCACTTGTCCAACATGCAAGAGGCCCTGGGTTCAGTCCCTGGCACCTCTGCACAGGTACATAGCCTTTCATCCTGTTTATTCTGGTTGGGCTTGTCAACGCAATTGTCCAATTTAATTAGTAGTTAAAAACCAGTGACATGCAAGGTAAAAAGATGGGTATTTATTCTTTCTAGTCAAGGTAAACTGGACGCTTACGCTGAAGAGAGGCAAATCATTCCAGCGTATTATTGCAGGTGAGACACTATGCCATGTTCAGGAAAATGTCGTGAAACAGATGTTGTGGTTTTCTCACAACATTTTAAAGAGATCAAAATAAGAAATCTGGAGTGGAGACTTCTGATAATCTCTTTTTGCAAGAAGAAAGCAAAGAATTCTCACCAGGACCATCAGCCGAAAGAAGGCATTTGGTACCACATTAAAGCAGCAGCAAAAGGCTGTATGTACTGGCACGTGCCTCTAATCCTGCTCTTGAAAGACCAAGCAGGAGGACTCTAAGTTCAAGGCCAGGCTGGGTTACAAAGTGAGATCCACAAGAAGTATGCAATGGTGTGTTTTAATGGAAACATCTAAGGTGTGTGTGTGTGTGTGTGTGTGTGTGTGTGTGTGTGCTAATTTTTAAAGACTTCCCTTTTTGGGTAATAGAGAATAAGCTCACAGCTGTATAAGGATAGGTGGGTCAGATGACGTTATGAAGCACCTCTCTCCTACACAATGGGAGATCTATGGCTGGAGCCATGACCCTCTGGTCCTCTGCTGTTGGAGGTGCCTATTCCCAACTGGTGTGATCCAGCAGTATTATCCAGTGTTATTCCCATCCTGAATATCAGTACAGGCCAGGGATGTTTCCTCTTGAGAAACCTGCAACTGAGCCGACAGGAGCAAAGATATTCTAAAGAGAGATGCTGTGCCCCTGCTTGACTATCAGATTATTGAGACAGTGGACCCCAAGGAATTGGAATGTTCCCCAGGAATCTCCTGCTGGGGAATGGAAAGGCTATGGTTCTGGTGTTTGTGAGAGGAGGCTTTTGTCATAAGACGAGACTTCCCATAGTCCAACAACTTGTCAGACCTCCGTGTGGAAGAGCCTGGAGCCCAGACAATGGCCAGTCAGTGATAAGCCAGACCACACTTTGAACAGGCCTGCTTAGTTATGCATACCGCTTGTCCTCTGCTTAAACCTAAAACTCACATTACACCCTAAAGATAGACTCCAGATGCTATAGGACTTCTTTATTTGTTCCTTTCCCCAATGGGGTCATTAAATAAGTTTCATTTATCTGGTTTTACCATCATTGTCCTCTTTAATTGGCCTATTGGGGATGGGTGACTGAGCCTAGCTTGTTAGAACTGTAAAGGTCTAGACTTTATCTGACAGCTCTGGTAACAAGTCCTCAGGGTCCATGTGTTCCTGCAACCCAAGGGAGGAGGAGCAAAAGGATCTCTTGACCCAGACAACCTGCTTCTGCTGCTGTGCACCAGGACCAGAGAAAGACTTTCTAGAAACACTAGGATTAGAGATAGTATACTAGCCGTCTTCTTCCACCTCCATACCAGAACAAAACAAAATAATTACTATAATGATAATACACAGCCAGGAGTAATAAAGCAGACCTCTCAATTTTATGCCGAACAATTTCTTCCATGTGCTTTGATGATGATTGTAAAAGTTTTCAAATAGTATATTTTCCCCTTGTCTTTATCCTGATGTCCCTGTACTAAGACCTCTAAAGTGGCCCTCCCTGACTGTACCTACCAAAGCTCTAGAAGACAGTGAACCTCATGTTGAATGGATATCCTCAGTGTGCCTGAAGGCTCCACTAGCCTGCTTCCCCATCACCTATGGCTGTCAATCTTCCCTGGGTGATGGAGGAGTGTCTATGTGTTACTTTCATTATTAATAAAGAAACTGCCTTGGCCCTTTAAGAGACAGAAAATTAGGTAGGCGGAGTAGACAGAACAGAATTGTGGGAGAAAGGAAGCAGAGTTGGGGAGACGCTTCAGGCAGTCACCATAGTGAGTCGCCATGCTTCTCCTCTCTGAGATGGACGCAGGTTAAGATCTCTCCTGGTAAGTGACCACCTCGTGGTGCTACACAGATTACTAAATATGGGTTAAAACAAGATATGAGAATTAGATAATAAGAGGCTGAAACAAATGGGCCAGACAGTGTTTAAAAGAATACAGTTTCCGTGTAATTATTTTGGGTAAAGCTAGCCGGGTGGCAGGACGCAGCCCCGCCGTTCCATCTAGCCTGCTTCCCCATCACCTATGGCTGTCAATCTTCCCTGGGCATGTTCCTTGCTCACAAGAGAGTGGTAGGAAAATAAGTTTTTAATAATTTGTTTTGGGCTGTGCGTTGTCTGACCCTGTTCATCAAAGCAGAACCCCAGTCTAGAATTTAAGTCTCTCTATGCTCTTTTGCAGTCTTGTGGGGAAGCATTTGACATGTCCATCGGCCTTAATATTCTTTATTTTTAATTGAAAAATAATTTTTCCCTACAATGAATTCTAATCACACTTTTCCCCTCCCTAATTCCTCCCAGACCCTTCCCACTGCATAAACTTTAGACTACATGACTGCTTCATGGTGTGGTTAAGGGGAAGGTTTTATTGTAGATGAGAGAGAAAGAACAGCTTTATGCCCCTTTCTTTCTCTCTCTTTAAAAACACCAAAAGACAAACAGGGCTAAATGCCAATAAATCTGGAATGGGGGATAAACTCCTTCAAAGGATGACTCTGCAGACAGAATCCTAGAGGGTAGAAACGCCCAAGCTTTCTGGCTTAGCCCAGCAAACACTTAGGTACAGTTCTAGCTCAGTCTGTTTATCTTGCTAACAAGAAAATGGCTGAAGCTTGCTAGTTTATAAACCAAAGAAGTTTATTTAACTGTGACTCTGGTGGCTACAGTTTACAAACAGCGGGGCACTAGCATCCCTAACCTGAATTCCTGACTCTTACACACAGCAGAAAATAGGAAGGAAATGAATCATAGGCAGAAGAAACTAAAGGGACCAGGTGGCCTCAGCGTATAACAACACCCTCTGAATATTAGCTCTGTCCTTGAAGGATTACCTTAACTAATCATTTTTATGCAATGGTGACACAACTCGCTTCCATTGGATCCCCGTTTCTAAAGCTCTACCTCTCTTCACTCTGATACACTGTAAGAGCTTAGAGCTCATGAATCTTTAGAAGGCATCTTAGGGTTTCTTTTGCTCTGACAAAACACCGTGACCAAAAGCAACTTCAGGAAGAAAGGGCCTGTTTCAGGTAACAGTCCTTCATGGAAGGAAGTCGGGAGCTCAAGCAGGGTGGGGACATGCAGACAGGAGCTGAAGCCCAGGCCAGGGAGAAATATTGCTCACTGTCTTGATCCCTTTGGTTCATTTAGTTTGTTTTCTTATACAACTTAGGACCACACGCCCAGGGGTGACAGGTCCCATAGAGAGCTGGGCCCTCCCACATCACTGGTGAAAAAATGTTTTCAACTGAGATTCCCTCTTCTCAAATGAATAATATCCAAGGATGTTGTGGGACTTCTCGAGGCCTTATGTGGTACTAAATATAAAGAAACACTTAATTCTTGCATGAATCAAGAAACACAACTAGCAGGAGATGCCTGGTCTTTCCAGGGACTAGAGACTCTCCCTTCTGGCTGTATGAATGCATCCTTTCCGGCCACAGAGAGCCGTGAGTGGAGGGAGTGGGCTGTAACTCGGAAGGCAGCATGATTCTGTTGAACAAATGAAGGGGCAATTTCAAGATCTAACCATCTCCAGGCCCTCCTCTTCTGCAGAATCAAGGAGGATGCTACTTGTTTCTGATGCCCTAGAGGCAATGATTAGGTAACATGAGATGACTTGAAGAGAAAACTAGCTACAGAGCAAGGTTTTGGCTCTTTTGTAAGGAACAGACCTAATGTATGTAACATATCTAGCTCCTGCGCGAACTTAGTGATATTATCCGTAATAGGGTTCCATTATCTTTTAGTTTAAATGGCCCTAACTAAGGTGTTTCCTCTCAGGAGCGCTAAGAGCTCAGACTGTGATGTTAAAGCTCTCATTTCTTAGTGCTGGTGGCATCACAGGTATCAAAGCCAACATTTGGTACCCTAAGATAGAGAGCTCTTTGACTTCTAGGCACATGCTGTCTGGTCCAAGTACAACTTTTCTGTGTTCCTTTGCACCACCTCATTCATCCAAAAACTTCTAGGCAGCTGCATGAATTCATAGCCCACACCACTGACCCTACCCCTTCAATGTTCCAGAAAGGGGGGCCTCCTCAGTAGCAGGAGGGAGGGAGTCTCTCGCCCTATGGTTGGTCTCCAGCCCACTAGATTCTTAGATCCACTGAAGAAGCGGATGTTTTTTATATTCAGTACCACATCTGGCCTCAAAATATCCCACCAAATCCTCGGGATTCGCCATGGTTTGAGAAATAACCGCTGAGTAAATTGCTGAAGTAAATAACAGTGTTTGCCCAGAGTCATGGTGAAGGTCTGGTTGGATCCGCCTTGTGCACATACCTCAAGCCTGTTCTAGTCACAATTAATACAAGTTTCCCTCACTTCTCCACAGTTTTCCACTGCAAATCAACTTTTCACACAAATTTTGGCAGAGACCAACTCACTCCAAACCATCAGTCAGTGAGGCCAGTTTAAAATGCCACTGTGGTTGTCCTGAGGAGAAAATGGGTTCTTTGGTCAGGTGGCAGTGATGTGAGCAGGAGGAACAGAAAAAGTTGTGTGTGTTGCTGATGGATTGGATATGCCTGGGGAGAGTCAAAACTTGATGTTGAGAGCCTTGGGCTCAGTCACCTTTTATCAAACACCTTGCTTCCCATTGTCACATTTATGTGTCAGCAGAGATGTCATTAGCCCCACACAAGGAGAATTTCAACTCAGCACGATGGACTTAGGAATGTGTTCACGAATGAAAATATGGTATGTGGAGAGGCTTTCTTGGCCCAGGGCTGGCGCCTCCCAGGCTAATAGTGATCCTATGTGTCCTGCAGAGACTTGGAGGCAGAAAGGAAGAACAATGCAAACTAAATTATTTCTATAGAACATTATCATCAAGAGAATGTTCCCACCGGATGACTCTCAGAGCCCACATGCCACCCTGGGGGGCTTTGGAGCTACATCAATTCTAAAGGAATGTTTCTTTTTGTCTTGGCCAGAGAAAAAGGAATCATTTGGAAGCTTTTTCTTTTACTTCCGTCACTGCTATGTGTTTTGATATCAAGGCACAACGCAGAGGAGGCTCTCTGGGGAAGAATGATTCATTCTGCAACCACAGACATGGGTCACCCCAAAAAAGCCTCTTGACAAATGCCCACATATTTCTGCAGCATCCCTGAAAGGGATGGCAATGCTTTGAACTTGATCTATCAACCTTGGCTTCCGCTCTGGATCACAAGCAGAGTCCCGTGATGTGGCTCTTGCTAGCTTCGTGGAGAGTCACCCTATAACAGACAGGCATTTTCTTTCTCTTCAAAGCCTTGCCCGAGTCTCTACCCATCCCTTCCTCTGCTCCTAATGCTATTGCTTCTGTCATCAGCACCAATTTCTTTCACGTAGGAGAGGAGAGAGCCTTCTCTCCAAACGCTGAACTCAACAGCGTTCTTTTGTCCCATTTGTGATCAGAGGCTGCAAGCCACTGAAGGTGTTTTTAACACAGATTCCCAAACCCCACCTCAATTACACTAAGCTAAAACATTTGGGGTGAGACCTGGACACCTGCTCCCCAGTTCATTTTTCTATGCGGCACATCCAAATTAAAGAGTGTTAAGTGCTAGCTGGAAGGAGGCCTCCCTGGACACGAGCTTGAACACATTACCTGTATCTCTTTAAGCAAAACCCCTTTCGGGGCTGTGAAATGAAGAAAATGGGTCAAGTGGATGGACACTCCTTCTTTCTAGTTCTAAGTTTTATGAATATCCACATCTTTCCTGGCATGTGAATTTTGCCATTACATTTTGGTTCATCACTATTTCCTTGGGAGAATGATAATACACCTTTCTACCTAATGACACACAATAATGCTACTTTCCTTCCAAGACTGGAGAATAAACTGGAATGGTACAAGAACGTGTTCTGCGTACCTCGGCTTCTTATACAAACAACAATTATTATTGAAGATTGTTAAATTAGGGAACGATAAGTAAATACTTCTGGAGGTTAATTCTAAATAAATATTTTTGCTTAAATCATTGAACTTTACTCATTTAAAGGAAGAACGTCTTTGATTTGGTTGGTTCATCCCCTTTGACACTGCATACTTAAGGATCAAGGAAGGAAAAATGGACAGTAGAGGATGCCATGGCCATCACAGAAACATGGGAATACTTTTGATGCTATTCCAGTCCAGTTCATATGATCCTCACATTTGATCAGGCATGGCATCCTGCAGGTGAGGCAGTAAAGTGAAAATCAATCTCAACCCATACGGACAGGATGTTCTAGAAACCGGAAGGACATACACATGTTCCTTCCAAAAACATCTTCTCACCTCTTCCCCAGGAGGAAACTTTGTAGCAGGACATTGTTGTCTGGATCTGTGCCTAGCTCTTGCTCGGACTGCATAGGTGTGGTGAAACACCTCAGCTCATTCGACTGCCTACTAAAATAGCGGAAGGGGTAGACTGCCTAATGCTCTTACTTTGAGCAAAGCAGGCAGAGGAGATGTGAACAAAATCCAAAAGTTACATTCTTCACTTATTCCCTCTTGACTTTTCGGTGATTACGTGAAGATTTGGTATCGTCAACACTTTAAAGTGGATTTCTTTCTTAGCATAAGCATTGCTGCATAATTTTTTCATGTCACTTTAAAAACCGTTTTCCAGTTTGTTGATTTCTTCTGTGCCTTAGCCTGACTTACATGTACAAAATTTACATTGAGTTATATTAGATCTTTGGAATACTTATAAAATATTGGTTATTAAATAACCTTTAATATTCAATATGCTGTAGTTCAGCACACGAACTGAAATATCAAGATTCTCTACTATAGGGTTTTACATATTTTGTCATAATAAACTTGAAAAATATTTCATACATATATATGTAAAATAGAAGTGAATACAATTTATTTCCATTTTATCAGCCGAATAAATGTAATTCTACATATTATGTATATTAAAAGTTACATCACTTTTAGGCAATCTATGTATAATACTAAACACTTATGATAAAATATGTGCTTGAGAGAGATGATGTAGCACTTAAGAGCACTAAATGCTCTTCCAGAGGACCGTGGTTCAATTCCCAGCACCCACATGGCAGTTCACTGCAACTCCAGTTCCAAAGGGACCTTCTTTTGGCCTCCACAGGCATACATGCACGTGGTACACAAACTACATGCAGGCCAAACACCCACTCATCAAATAAAAATAAATACATCTCCAAAACTATGATAACATGTGACTAATATTCATTCTTACTCCTGAGTCTCCTAGCTAAATATGTGATGAACATACTGTCTAGCTTTAGGCAGTGGCTTATTTCTTCAATTTAATTTTTTTCTAAATTTCATTCTTGTAATTAAATTAAACTTTGCACCACATTTGTTGATACTTCTTAAGGTTTTCCTTGAGTGATTTAGTGACTATTGCCTTGCCATCCACAAATGGATTGGTAGTTTTCAGATTTCCCAGAGGCCGTTTGTGAAACAGTAATTACAAGTGACTTTGAAGCATTGTGAAAAATAATTCTTGCGTGCATTTTTATTCAAGGGCAGTGAGATTGGCAATTTGGAAAATAAAGGGTACGTTTCACAGCTGACATTTTATGTGCATTCCAACAACGTTTCAACCCTTTTAAGTGTGCTAGCTTTATTACAGAAATTAAAGATGAGCCACGGAGCTTTGAAAGCACAATTCATTCAAAACTAAAAATACAACTGTGTGAGCATGGAAATATATTCTTCCAAGAACAGCTAGCCAAATTTTAATCCTTAAGAACTGCTCATTTAAGGCTACAGTCAAACATTGATTCATTGTTTCTTAACTGGTATCAGGTTCACGGCCTTGAAAATTCTAAGCAAGCATTTTCCCACTGGGCAATGGCCCCGACTTTTCACTCCATCTTTTGAAGAGCATTCCTTTAAGTAAATCACCCTGTTAGCATCAAGTAATAAAGACCTTTGTTATGTTCCAATATTTCATGCTAAACTAAAAATTATCTTTCTGTCGGTTGGTTTATTCCGTGTTTTACTTAATCTGACTCAAATATGTAGAATTTGCACTGAACTGTGTTAGACTTTTGGATGTATTTTAAAATATTGGTAGTGAATAACCTTTTGGATTAGGTATGGGGCATGTCAGCACAAACCCAGTTACAAACTGAAATGTCTAAAGTTTCCAGTGTTGACACTTATATATTGGATTGCCATAATAAACTTGATGATGTGGGATATCCTTCTGTATATGTGTTGCTTTTATTGGCTAATGAGGAACATCGTAGCAGCCAATGGTTTAGCAAAGTAAAGCCAGGTGGGAAGTCTGAGCAGAGAGAAAAAGAAGGCAGAGTCAGGTCAGCCGCCAGCCACCAGCCAGCTGCCGAGGAAACAAGACATGTAGAAAATGAGGTAATACCATGGCCACATGGCAATATATAGACTACTAGAAATGGGCTAATTTAAGATGTAAGATCTAGCTAGAAATATGCTTGAGACATCATCCAAACATTGTTGCAATTAATATAGTTTCTTTGTGGTTATTTGGGTCTGGGTGGCCAGGAAATGAAAGCACAGTCTCTGTCTACAACATATAATTGTATATATGAACAAAAACAGAAGTAAAACATTAACGTGATTTATTTTATTAGTGAAAGAAATGTCATTGTATATACGATGATCTTAATATGAGGATAAATTATAATAATAATATCTTTTAAGTATGAAACTACTTATATAAAATGAAAAACCATACAAAATATTATTAGCACATGAATTTCGACATTTATTTGTTTCTATGTGTATGAGTGTTTTGCCGGGATGTATGTATGTGAACATGTATGCAGTGGCTGTGGAGGCCAGAAAAGGGTGTTGGATCCCCTGGTTCTGGAGCTATGGTCTGCCATGAGCTGCCATTGTGGGTGCTGACAACAGAACCTGGTTTTCCTGAAAGAGCAGTAAGCTATCCTAACCACCCAGCCAGCTCTACAGCTCCCAGCATTTTCACCTGTCCTTGACAATTTCTTTACTTTTATGTTTTATACCAGATTATTCCATTTTATGTGTTATAACAGCCTTTCTGGAAAGAACTGAGTATATTTTGTTATTGTTGTCCTTTTTTCTCTTTCTTTCTATTTTAAAACGAAGTCTTGTGTAGCCCAAGCTAGTCTTGAACTTATTATGTAACCAAGGCTGGTCTCCACCTTCTAATTCAGGGATTACAGATATGTAGCATAATACCTACCAATTCTCTAATGCAGATGCATTTGTGATAGCATATGCAGATGAAGGTAAATATTTCAAGACAGATATTTGAGAAGCATATGACTAGCCCCATATGAACTGTTTTTATATTACAATTATCAATAAAGCAACAATAGGGGTTATAGGCTATGCTTCGGATATTGTCTGCTTGTCATCTGATGGCATATTATTTTAACATTTTAGGGTATTTGAGGCAATATGTAGAACAGAGGTGAGCAGTCATGTTTTGAATTCTGGCAGCGAAGTCGCTCTTTCTTAAATATCCAGTGTGGTAGCAGTAAAGGCACCAACTTCACAAAGATGTTGAGAGAGCCTGTTGAGCAATCCTCACAGTCACTGGGATGGCGGCCATTTGATTCCCATGGAAGGGCTTATACAACAAAAATTCATCTTCTTCACATTAGTAGAGGAGCAAGGTGTGACAGGTTGGTTCCTCGGAGGACTCTCTTCCTTATGGTAGATGGCAGCCTCCAGGCCATAGCCTTATGTCCTTTCTAGTTGGATGGATACAAATCTCTACTTCTAAGGACAGCAGTGACCCTGCATTAGGGTCCACTGTATCTCATGATAGCTTACTTATGGCTATAGATGATGCATTTCCATATCCAATCACGTTCTTAGATACCTGAAGTTAAGATTTCAACATGTAAATTTTGAGGGGTGGGGCGTGATACAGTTCAGCCCATAACAGTGAGCAAACATACAGTTTTGTAGAATGGCAAAATCGACCATTTTATGTATGAACAAGTTGATACCCCAAAGATAAAGCTCAACTATATCTTAATTTGTGTCTGAGCTAAGAATTTCAGTCATAGAAACTTGGTCTCCAACTACCAAGATGGTTTAGCTGGTTAAAAGGCAATCGTCATTGAATATGATCTCCTGGGTTTGACCCCCAGGACACACATAGTAGAAGGAAACTAGCGACTTTTACAAATTGTCCCCTAACTTCTACACTTGTGAGTACACATCTGCATACACTGGCACACACTTGGACACAAATATATAAATAAAAAAATTGTGATAAAATTAGTTAAAAATTTGATTTTAGTTTCTTTTCTGGTGGTTGAAACAAAATACTTTGACAAAGGCAACTTAGGGGAAAAAGAGGTTTTTCGGGGTGCCACAGTTCCAGGTTACAGCTGGAACACAGTTCCGTGGTGGGGCAGTCACTGTGGAGGAGCCCACAACAGATGGTCACATCCGTCCACAGTATAAAAACAAAATGAAAGCAGGGAACTCTGCTCACAGGCACAGCTCCCTCTCCCTTTTCCACTCAGTGCAGATCCCAATATGTGACATGGTGTCCCACATGGAGGACAGGCCTTCCTATTACAGTTACCTCAATTTAAAAAAATCCCTCTCAGGCATTCCCATGGGGCAACCTAATCTAGATAAGCCCTCATTAAGACTCCCTTTCTGAGAGATTCCAGTGCCTGCCAAGTTTGCAATTAAAATGAACCCTTACTATCTTCAGGCAGATTTAAATCATCAAATAGTTACTTGTTATTATATTACTTCCTTTCCTTCTCGCTTTAATAAAAAGCTCAACAAGAGCAATCTAACCATGGGAGGTTTGGCTTGGCTCACAGTTTGAGGATGCCGTCCCTCACATCAGGAAGCTATGGCAGCAGGAGCAAGGGGTGGCCATTTACAGCCGGGAGCCCCAGTCAGGAAGCAGGAGCAATGAATGGAGATGCTCAGCTTAATCAGCTTGAATTTTGTTTTCCTACTTTGTATTTAGCACAGGACCCTTGGCCATGTGATGGCAATGCCCATATTCAGGGTGGGGCTTTCTTCCTCCTTAAACCTCTCTAGAACATCCTGGTGATTCCAGATTAAATCAGCTTGACAGTGTTATTTACTGTCACAAGATTGCTTTAATCACCTTTGTTGTACTGTATTTTTCTTAAGCTCTATTGAAAAAAAACTTTTCCTCAAAGTTTAAAGACACTTAGATATTTTATTAAAATTTAATTTGATGAAGTGTTCTGCTTATTTCATTCCTCTAATTGTGTGTCCTAATGACCCATTAATATGTGGATTGCCTAGGCCCTAGTGATTTGATAAGTTTTCTAGTAAAATAAAAACACAGTCATAAAATACTATTAAAACAGTATTTGCTCCAAACCCTTGTTGGTTCTGAGGCAAGCCTGTTGTATATACGGGCAAATACTATCAAGTCTGTTGGAATCAATTTATTCCTCTACAAAATGCATGAGTGACATTATTTTAGGTGAAAAACTGTTCAAAACACCAGATGGTCAGCATTCATTGTTGCCTGCCTTTGTTACCTGTACTCTCCGGACATGGGTTGGGGTGGTATGTGCAACTTCTACTGTCTCCTGTGGGAGAATAGGATGGGCTCAGCCTGGCGAATATAGTTTTACATTTTATGTATTTATTGGGAGTGCGTGTGTAAGCATGCATGGAATGCATATTGAAGTCAAAGGACAAATTGTAGGATTCTGTTCTGTTCTTCTACCATATGAATCCTGGGAATCAAACTTAGGTAGTAAGGTTGGCAGCAAGTGCTTTAACCCATCTTGATAGATTATAAATATATATATTTTTTTACATAATGACCACAGGCAATGCTAGAATTCTGATTACTGGTTTTAATGGGTATTAGTATAGAGAGCACACCATATCTGACCCCAAATTAGACCATGTTGTGTAATATGGTGATTTTATGGTTTTTTTCAGGATGTGCCTTCCCCCAGGGACACTCTGTTTTACAGTCTGCAAACACTCCATTTTGTAGGTGTAGTTTGGTAGACATTGTAAAAAACACCATCAGTTTGGCACCACCCCTGAGGTTGACGTGTAACTCGTTCCTAAAGGTATAAAGAGGGCCACACTATAAATTTATATTTATTGAGGCTATGGAAGCAATGGTATCTTATCCAAGTAGAAAAGCTGAAGAAAGAATAAAGAATAAAACACCCTCACTTGGATCCCATAAAGGCAAAGACACAACACAAACATGTTACATGACAACCCAGAGTGTGGCATTAAGGAATGGAGGGTCAGGCCGGGACCTGACCCTTCCAAGGACTCCAGTTCAACAGCCCCTGTTGTTAATGTGGCCTCTTTGAACCACCACCACCCTCCACCCGTTTGTCCGCTCACCTGCCGATTTGTTTATCTAAATCCCAGAGTGCTCTTCAACTCTGCAGCCTCGATTTGATTCCAAGGCTTATCTCAGCTCTGACCCTGCAGCCTGATTCTGCTGCTGCTGCTGCAGCAGCAGCAGCAAGGGCAGCAGCAACACCCCACACACCTCCTGGGTTGTTATCTTGTTCTTCCATTCTCAATGTCATCGTAAATTCTGCTTCTCAGGCCTCTCTCTAAGTCCTTAAGCCCCACTGCAGCCTTCTTAGCCCTCTGCAGGCTACCTACACAAATCCATAGAACTGTTTACTCTGTGACGTGTGGTGCGTGATCTGAGAATTAATGCTAGTAATTAAGATGGAAACGAAGGCACCTGTGTTTGCTTTGGCTGGCTATCAAGGAAAGGAAATTACCAGCCAAACGGCTGTCAATGCAACTGCTGTATCTTTTATATTTGTGTTCTGGGGTAAATTCTGACATTTTAGAAAGACACGAATATATATATATATATATATATATATATATATATATATATATATATATCCATCTGCTTCTGATACATACACGCGTCACAATTAGCTTTATTCATTCGGGTTTAAGTGGTTCTCAACTTTTTGCCAAGAACTTTCTGTGTATAGTGGGAGTGGGGGGAATCTTGCTTCCGCCTAGAAAGCCTTGGGTCTCTTCCCTGGTTAGCCATACTCATAATTGCTTAGAAATCATGGCCATAGAACTCATATGGACTCAAGGACATAATCAACTCTCAAAAATGCCTTACCACCTTGGAAAGAAAATGGCAAGTGAAGGAAAAAAGTACCCCGGGGAAACTGGCAGCTGTGCTGAGTTCCAGAGATAAAGGGCGTGGTGCCAAGTGCCCAGTGAGCATTCTCGGCAGGCAGAGTCAAGAAGAGTTCTGGATCACTGATTGTCAACCTTCCTGATGCTGTGACTCTTTCATACAGTTCCTCATGTTGTGGTGATCCTGAATTATTTTTGTTGTTACTTCATAACTGCACTTTTACTACCTACTATGGATTTCTGATTGTCTTCGGCGACCCCTGTGAAAGGGTCCTTTGACCCTCCCCAGAGGGGTCACAACCTCCAAGTTGAGAACGGCTGCCATGGATATTTGAGGGAAGTTTGGAGCTAGTAGGACCAGCCATAGATGGTCACAGGAGTTGATCAGTACAGATGTGCCCAATCCAGTCTGTGACAGCTAGCTAGGCTTGCTCTTGCAAATACCAGTAGGGCCTGCGTGCAGACAGCTAAGACACACTCAGAAGATCCCTTATCTGCGTGTGACTCCCTTCATGAGACCTCAGCTACCTAGCATTAAAGAGGGTCTGTAAATATTAAGAGGAAAATACTAAAATTAAATAATAGTTTCAACTGCGCGCCTCTAAGTAGCATGATGAAATCACTGTCTTCTGCTCTGCCCCATCAGAGGTGAAAAGTCAGCCCTTTGTCCGGTGCAAGCACACTCCGAAGGGCGTACTTTCACTCGGTGTCTCGGTTACTTGCCTGACTGCTATGGCACCACAGGACATGGGTTCAGGTAATCTGACCTTACTTAACAACGTTCCAAAGCACAAGAGTGGCAATGCTGGCAATTTTCTCACAGTGTGTCGTACTGACGGACTCCTCTGTCTCCCGGTTAGTAACTGGCTTCTATGACATGCTATCCACCCATAACCAAGTGTGCCCATGTCTGTAGCAGTGAGCCATGTCAAGAACTGGTGAAGAGGCTCCACTTCACACACACACACACACACACACACACACGTTTGAACTGTCAACACTGGGATTTCTGATCCCGTAATTGGGAGAAGAAAGATACAGAGCAAAGATAGCCGATGTCAGAAGATAGGTTTGTGATTGTTTTTGATACTCCTTAAAAAATATTTAACTCTCTTCCCGATAAGGATAAACTGCTTCATTGCTCAAGATAGGAGCGATTTAACCTGTGAAAAGACTGTCATGAAGTGAGCGTTCTACTTCCTTAGGTTACAGGAGGCTTGACCCCTCCAGCACGTAAGCTGGCTTGTCATTGTATCTCTCCTTAATACTTGCTAGAGGAGTCAGAATTAGTCTGGGGGAGGCAGCCCTTTTGGGCCCACTTTCAATTCTCAGAAGATTTAGCAGGCAGGGGTAGGGGCTTTGCTCACCCTAGCTGCCCTACGACCCCCGGGTTCACCCCTTTCATCCCTTTCTAGACATCCCCCCATCTCAGTATGCCACACTGCACGGGCTAAATAAACCCGTAAATCTAGCTTTTGTGTCTAGCTAATCCTTTTATTTCCTAAATCTCACTTAATCCAAAAGGCTTCCTTTCATCTCTCTAACTGTCCACTGGGTCACTCTCACAAGCTACCACCAGGACTTGCGAGCCCAGATAGATTTGAAAAGATTCCCAGAGTCTCCTGGGCTCTCACTAGACCCCAGGGTCCGGGAACACCTGCCAAGTGGCATAGCTTGCATGAACCACTGCTGGGATTCTTGCAGTCAAGTCCTGTACAGGGTCATATGGGGAAGTCACCTCCTGCAGCCAACTCAATAACCGGTCCATTCTGACACACTCTGTGATCAAGGGAGGAAAAGGGCATAGCTCTGGTCTCCGAAACACAAGGCTACTGTCCAAGGACAAAGCCAACTTAGGTTCAAGGAAATAGCAAAGAGACAATTCATATTAAGTGAATTTGGCTTTTGTCTGATTGAAGTGAATATGAGTTTGAGGTTTGGGGTGGCAACAGGCAAATCTTTGATATCCAGAACGATCATGTCCATTTCTGCTTCTAGATGCTTCCTTGTAAGAATGGATATGAGATGATTAAGCTCCTGGTAATGCCATTTATAATTCTTAGCAAAAGTCCTTCCACTGAGTCCTCATCCTTGTGCCTACCTCTAGTCTCAGCTGTTCTCAGAGCCCATGTTCCTTCATGCTGGAGCCTGACATCTGCCTGTTCACATTTTGTCTGGATTTATTAGTTCTGCTTTCATGAGAGGAGCTGAAATGTCCCTGAACCTGGACTTGGGAATGCTGAGCCCACTTTTAACTCCTTCCCTACCTGGACTGATGTCAGCTGAGCCATGAAAGCCCCAAGACATAGTTTTTAGCAAATGCAAACCGAGAAAATGACATCAGCACTGAAGAACGGAGCAAAAATAGACAAGACAATAGGATAGCCGAGGAGAGTAATGTATGGTGTGATACAAAGCAAGCTCCCAGTGCTGCCTTCAAATTTTCATGAAAGCCTCGTGAGTGCAAGATGTATTCCATCTAATGTGTAAAAGGAAGTGGCCATTTTGCCATGGGCATTATTCCTCCCCCAGGATGTAATTATGATGTGAGTATCCTTCCTAATCCTGTCTCCCAAGAACCTGAAAACCATTCTGTCAAATATAAGGAAGGAAGGTGATTATCAGACAAATTCTACTTTAATCAACGGCTATGCGGACCAATCTGTATCACTCTGGTATAAGACAAATCAGTGGAATGGAACATTATAGGCAGGTAGCTCAGGTCATCCAACTCTCCAGAATGAAGATGCAGGACAGGGAGAGAGAAGCTTTTAGACTGACAATATTCTTGTGTCAACCAGCCTCACTGCTCCTTGGCTCTAATTTAAGGAACCTCCAGACACCATTCCTCTCCCAGTCTCTTGTCACCTGGAGGGTGTGCCCTGTGTGGCAGTCACAGAGAATGTTCTTCCTCATGGTGGGCTTATACTCCGATAAGTGAATAATGTCACTCCTAGCGTACAGCTTAGAAGGTTAGGCACCAAGGATCTGTTCCAAGCTGGGCTAACTCACAAGAAATGGCAAACAGAATGGAGGACAGTAGATCCTTGGGCTCTGTGGTGGATTCACTTCAAGAGCCCCCAGCCTGAAATACTCAAGTCTCTTATATAAGGTGACAGAGCCCATAAGCTTTTTATAAACTATAAAGCTACATGCCTTTTATAAGCTACAACATCTTAGCACATTCTTCAAACTGGACTTAAAATACTCCGTACGACATAAGGTAAAGAGCTGTCCTGCCGTATCATTTGGAGAGAAACAAGATTAGAAAACCTGCATGTGTTCCATGTAGATCGATAGCTCTTTTAATAGATATTTTTTTTTTAACCCACAGTTGATTGCCTTCCTGGGTACGGAACCCACAGAGACAGAGGGCTGACTGTACTGGCAAGTTATGAAGGCCTCTTCCCTACCAGATGGGTAGCCCCAGCACCTGGCTGTTTTGGGGGACAGACGGCGCACATCCACCACTTGAACCATTCATTCAGTTGGTCAGATTTCCGGAGACTTTCACGTGTGAGTCTCTAAGATAAAAGCTTTCGATGAACGGTTTCCTCTAAGTAGGTTGTTTGTGTTTCTCTACTATTACACTAAGCCAGCACCTAACTCACGGAACACTTTGTTGAAATTGAAAAAGCCGGGGTCAGCCTTAGAAGACTGTACAGCTTGAAAAGAGAGAGAAGAAGAAAATAAACAAAACATCTAAAAACACAATAGCAGGGCCATGCACACCCGCATAAACAACAGCTGGGCGGTGGACCCCGCAGCAGAGTGTTTTCCACGGGGATTTGGTCAATTGGAAACCTTTCCCAAATCCTAGAGTGCATTAGCCGAAGCCAAACAACCTTTTCACTCTGGTCTGACAGAAGCAGCTGTGCCCTGACAACCAATCAGGAGGGGCTCTTTGTCCTTCAGTGTCTCCTTCCCGGCTTCTACGAAAAGGTCCTGTCTCCCCCCCCCCCCCCCACACACACACGAGTGTTAGCACAGGGTTCTGTGCTGTGGCCCATGTCTCCAGCTAAACCTTTCGGATCGGGGCCCATACCTCGCCGGATATGCAGTGTACGTGTGTACCTCGCTTGGTTGGAATGTGGGCGTGGGGGCCCAGCGAGGTTCACACCCCAGGCTCCAACAGCAATCTGTTAAGTGTCCTCAAGATACTCAACAAAAATAACCCAGACTGTAAGAGCAAGGCTCTTAGAGTTCCTACTCTCAGTGCCATCCCCAGTCCAAAGGTAGCCCAGGGCTTCTCAAATTGAAGGCAAAGTGAATGGGAAGATACTGGTTTGTATCCCTAGAAGTGACCTAAACCTGCTTTCATTGCAGCATAACTTGAATATAGGCATATTGGTTGGTGATAATGGATGTCTTCTAAGATACTTGAGCTGGGGTAAACATTAACAACCAAATGCCAACAGGTATCTCTGCCTTCACCATGCTGCTGAGTGGTGTGCCGTGTATGGGGAATTAAGTGAAGTCGTGGTTTTCAGTCTTTTCCAACTTTGAAAACCAGATACTTAGGCCAGTGGATGCTCACACACAGGGAAAGGACTCGTGGATAGGCTGTTAACTGACTGGGTGGCAAATAGTTTAACTTCTGCTTTTCAATATCCAAGGGCATTGAAAGAGCAAAAATGGGGTCCAACTTTATAAGGTTAAATCCAGTAACACAAGGCCATGAACTTTGCAAAGAAGCTGCAGAAGCCACTCTGGGAAGGCCCTTGGCCCCAGGTACACTGACTTTGCCGATTGCTTCAGTACCATCACCTGATGTCGTCATTGTCTCCATCCTGCTGCTCAAAAGCAAAGCTCTGACTGGTGCTTCGGCCTCAGTGCCCATGCAGGTATCTCCAGGACCAGGTGTGCGTGCTAGGTATGGCTCGATCATTTAACTTCTCACAGCCCCCACGGAAAAAATGAGGCTACAAATCGGACCTCAAACTAAACTTAAAAACAAACAAGCAAAAGCAACCCCCCCCCCCCCCCGACATACACACAACAACAACCACCAACAAACAAAAAGTAATACGGCAAGGTCACATTGCCAGGAAAAATTGGAAGCTATGGCTGTGGCGCCTAGAGATGCTACTCATATCATCACTATCACTATGACACCTTCCCTAGCAACAAGAGATGGTCCTCTTGGTTCATTTCCTTTCAAAACGGCACAGCCAACCTTTGGACACAGTAACATAATGTTGTCATCTACAAAATTCCCACTCAAGAACTGTGGAAGTGCCAGGCGTGGGGGTAGTAGGGCAAGCCGTCTTAATTAGTGTTTCTATTGTCATGATAAAGCACTATGTCCAAAAGCATCTTGAGAAGGAAAGGGTTCATTTCATCTTATAGCCTGTAGAGCATTATCCAGAAGAGCTATGCAGGAACCTGGAGGCAGGAACTGATGTAAGGATCACAGAGGAGTGATCTTCCTCATGGCTTTCTCGGTCAGCTTTTTTATATCCCCCAGAACCACCGTCCCAGGGGTGGCACTGCCCACCCTGCATTAATGATCAGTCCTGAATACGTGCCACAGGCTTACCCACCAGTCAGTCTAGTAGGAGCATTTTCTCAATTAAGGTTCCCTTTTCCCAAATGACTCCAGCTTGGGTCAAACAGATGTAAAACCAACCAGCACACACACACACACCTTTAATCCCAGAACTCAGTAGGCAGAAGCAGGTGGAGCTCTGTGACTCTGAGGCCAGCCTGATCTACATAACAAGTTCTGGGCCAGCTGGAACATAGTGACACCTGTCTCCAAAAAAAAAAAAAAGATAAAATCAAACAATAACAACAAAAAACCCCCCTAAAATTTAACTAATTGTCAAAAGGTGTGCGGGGGTAATTGTATTTGAAGTAAATTTATGATTTTATGTTGAATCCCAGGTTGGACACATCTACCAGGACATCTTCATTTCCTTCTCTGTCTTGTACCCCTGGGAGGTACTTGAGACAATAGGTAAGGGATGAAATGGGCAGCTGGAGAAGTTACTTTAGGAGTGGTTCTTTAAGGACCTACCAGATGGGCTCACCAAAAGAATAGCCAGTCCCAGGAGCACTTAGAAGATGCCTCAGGTCTCTGAGCTGAGCCAGAGCCTGCTGCGAGGGACGTCTTGTGATCTGACTCCCCAACACCGTCACCTGATGGATGCACTCATCCCCTTAGCCAAGGGGAAATGTTCTAAGACCCAGACAAGATTCTGGCAGTAGCACCGATACCATGCAAACCCTTTTCTTCCGTGTGCCCTGTCACATTGCAGCAGTGCCAGGGCTAACTGCGCTGTGTGTGCAGCCCTGGTGTCCCCTCAGTATCCTCTCCTATCTGTTCAGGACCATTACTAGGAAAAAGGGTATCCCAAATATGAGTACTAGGCGACTGCAAGAGTCTTCCTGGAGGGCAGCTTATACAGCACAGATACACTGGGCAAATGATTTCACATCCCAAGTATGTGAGATGGCCCCAGATTTCATCCGGCTACGTAGGGAATACAATTTAAAGCTTAAGAATTATTTATTTCTGGAATTTTCCATTGAATCTTTTTGGACACAGTGGAACTTGAGTAACTGAAACTGTAGAGAGTAAAATCAGGAATGGGTAGGGCTACTGTAACGGAACGGTGGTGGGGATCTGGCAGTGTGATCAGTGGACAGAAAGCAGCCCTCTTCTCCTCGACTTTCTTAGGTTGTGCAGGAGGCGGTAACTTTGCAGAGACTTGGCACAGAGGACATGATCCAGCCCGTGTTTTGAAGGGAGCCCAGCCCCATTCCCAGTCTTCTGGTGGGGATGAGAGGCAGAAATAATAAAGAAAATGCCAAGAAAATCAGTTCTGTGTGTGCCAGGAGGCCCAGGGCCTTTACTCAGCCCTGAGGCCACACTAGAGCAAAGCCAGGTGTTTCAGAAGACTCAGTGAGTCAGACTGTAGTTGCCACAAGGTCCCCAAAGGCTAGCATGGCAGCCAGAGGCATCTCTCGACATGTCTTCTTCTCATCATGGCTTTCAGGCCACCTATGTCTGTATGGCTGCTACCCCAAAGCAGGACAGCAGCTTTATATAACCGCAGCTTCCTGGGTGACAATGACTTCAACCCAGGAAACCCCCAGGCTGCATGACACTGATGAGACCCAGGGCCCATCTATGCCCAGCTGGTGGCCCTGGAATTTCCAACATTTCCACACCCAACACCATCCTGATAAAAGGCATTTACAGTGAGCCACACCTCTGTTCATGATAAGGGGCAGGGGAAAGGCCTGATGGGTGTCATGCTAAAGCCATTCAAGGACTTAGCCTGGATCCCAGGGACCTGGGACATCAAAGGCTGAGGAGTCTTTTTTTGTTTGTTTGTTTGTTTTGTTTTTTGAGACAGGGTTTCCCTGTAGTTTCTAGAGCCTGTCCTGGATCTAGCTCTTGTAGACCAGGCTGGCCTCGAACTCAGAGATCCACCTGCCTCTGCCTCCCGAGTGCTTGGATTAAAGGCGTGTACCACCACTGCCCCGCTAGGCTGAGGAGTCTTAGAGAGTGCAGCCATCACCCAGCCCTCATTGGCCCAGCCTATTGATGCAGAATCCTCTTACTTCCTTTCCTGGGCTGCCTCCTCATCCACAATTCGGCCTTCCCAGATTCCTGACTATGCTATCTGATGGATGCCTTTGTCTTCCTCTGTCCAACCTCTTCTCCCTCTCATGTGTCAGATTCTTCCCTGGCCCCCTTGTTCCCTCTGCCCTCAGTTACAATCTGGCCCCGAGGGTATTTGCAGGGCCCAACCATGCTCCATCAATTCCTCACCCCCTTTTCTCCACCTTGTCTTCTGACAGTGGATCTGTTAACCATCCACACTCTGATGGAAGCAGACATTGACAGGAAGCAGCTGATACTAAAGTCACCTGTTTGCAATGTGACAGTGTTACTTACTCTGGCATGTCCCAGTCCAGCTGCTGCTCTGTGCGACATTGCTGCATCCCAGTGATCCTCACTCCTCAGCCTTCTGAATAGGGACGGCAGGCGTGTACCACGGCATCCGTTTGAAATCAGTCCTTCCAAAAAGTAAGATCGCTACATCTCAGCGGTAAATATAATAAATATATAAACATTGTGAAGGATTCAGCTAAACATCAGTAGAGCCATCTGCGTTCCTTTCACAGAACACATATCAATTTCTGCCGTGGAAGCTTGTGTCATAGACGGGAAATGACCTTAGTGCCTGAAATTCTGTCCAAGTCCCAGGATTCACTACTGTTAAGAAGAGCGAATAGGTCCTCCAAACCCCCAGCACCTCTTTTCCTGCACCCTGAGATCGGTTCAGCATAGGAAGCAGGGAAGACACCCCACAGCCATGATGTATTGCATATCCCTATCGATGACGAACTCAAAACTCGGACAGGTACCTAAGCATTGTGCAGGTGCCTGCCATTTGTAACCTGCAGGGACAGATCCTTCCAAGTTTCCCACTTGGCCTTCTTACCCCCTAACATGCTCTTCAGAAGGGTGTTTATCTGCGACTTTTACGGTCCAGAATCCTAACCCTGTTACTCCAGGCACAAATGGCCTTTGTAAGTCCCACTAATAGAAAGACGGTGCTTGCTCATTAGCACCATCTGCTTGGCCTTTTGTCTGCTTAGCACACCCACATCTAGACTTAACATCTCTCCCAAGCCTGTGCCTTCTGCTACAGGCATTCTCCCTTGCCCCAACTGCAGGCTGTAGGAGGTTCTTTCCCATGCCTTCTTTTGTGACGTCAGCCTCACTCCTTCAGCTTTGACGATATCTCCTGTCTCTAGGCCATTTCTACAACACTCACCTTTTGCAGGATAATCTTGGTGGTGTTCTGGCTATGTCAGAATGCTGTACTATGTAGGATGCTGTCCCCTGCAGTTCCCTATGGCCATATGAGGCTCTATCTCCCTGCAAAGCCATCTCCAGCCCTATGCTGAGTGCATGCTGGCATCCAACTCAGCCTCTAGAATAGTTGGACTGCAAAGACCTCTCCATACAGTGACTCCAGACTAGGAGCTTCTGGATAACAGGATGTACTTTGCTTAGGAGAACAGCATAAACGTAGCTGGTGTTCAGGGTTTCCAACATTAAAACCAGAGGGCTGGAGCCAGGCACTGTGGCACACACCTGAAATCTAGGACCAGGAGACCGGGGCCGGAAAATCTTGAGTCTAAAGCCAGTCTGTGCTGATACATAGGGAAGACTCTGCCTCGCAGAGGCAGGACCTTCCACTCCTTTTTTGACACTCAAAGATCGGATGAATGGGGGAACTGAAGCAACTATTAAAGAAGATAAAAATGAGTATTAGGACAAACCCACTAATGTAGACAGAATACCGATATTTGACTTAAATACTGGCGCCGATCCCCAGGTGGCGGCATGGAAACGGAGCTGGGGAAGCTGACAAGGTACAGATGTAGAGTTCTCAGGTGTGGGGTCAGTATATGTGAAATCACAGAGAGCTCCCTGACCTTTTCTGTGTGCACCTGTGAGCCAAGAAGCAAGCTGCCTCTGGACATCTAGGCTCCTGACATCTTGACCTTAGCTTGCCCAGCTGCCAGAACTTTGAGTTTTCACTTGATGGCAGACCACCCTGTCTATGGTAGTCTGCTAGAATGATCCGAATGGACTAGACCCCAGGGTTAATTTGATAATTATCTTTATAGTTAGCAGTTTGATTCCAGGTGGGAAGGATCAGGTGTATCTCAGGCTCTTGGCCTCTTATCCAAGGAACTGAAATAAAAGCCTACGCTGCATGTGAATCTGTGAGGAAGCCCTACTCACGACAAAGCTTCAGGATGGGGGCAGAAAGCACACTGGAGATGGCAGCAGGCCATGAGCGGGAGAAGGTATGCAAGGGCCTCGATCATGGCTTGGCACTTTACTTTATGGTGTTCAGGGAAAGAAGTCTGGTTCCTAATGGGTTAAATGAAGGTGGTTTTCTGTTTTGTCTGATAGATCTCAAGATGTATAGTCTGTTTCTTCTGCACATGTCCGGTCCTATGATGCCTCTGATTTTAATCATATGTTTACTCAATTATGCATAGACAGAAAATGATAAATATGAGATTCTCCCCCAAGAGTTTACTCGAGAGTATGGTTGTTTTTGCTTTATGACACTTGTGCCCCAAACCGGTTCAGGCTAGATCAGTCTTTCCCTTCTTCATACCTGATACATTGGATGCATTTGGAATGTATTTAAATGGAAGCTGTTTAGGTTGGATTATGGTTGGGGGAGGAGAAACCTATTCCATCCTTTGCAGGTGGGGTTTAAGGATGCTATCTACATTATTAAAAGAGGGAAGTGCGCATAGCGTATGCAGGTAACAGAGCTGGGATGCTAGCTGCATCATTAAAAGAGGGAGATATGAAAAACCCAAACCAAGCAGAGTTCTAGTTACTCAACCATTCCCTATGCTTGTCTGCCCCAGTTTTACGTCTTTTTCACCTGGTAGTATTTTTGAGAGTTTCACTTCTGCCAAGCATGCTTCTTGGCACGATCGATAGCAGGTGAGTGGAACAGAGAAACTCCCGCCCTTTGGGTACTTACCTTTCAGTAGCAAAACACATGGTATAAAATGCTGTGTAATGATAGATACACCAGAGAGACATGAAACGTGGGGAGCTGAGAGATGAGAGGGCCTGGCAGGTGATTTCTGTGTAGAGGCAGAAGGGAGGGAGCTTCCTGGAAGGAAGAAACCCACCCCATCCGGGTGCATGGAAGGTGGGAAAGTAGGACATACAAGGCCACTGACATTGCCAGGGCCTCCCCAGAAACCAAGTCAGAAAAAGTATGTTGGCTTCAAGGGCACGCATACATGCAGGCATGAGCCCATTGCTCTGGGAAAGGAGCGTATCTGGGACCAGGGATGGAGGAGAGGGAGGAAGGCAGCTAACAATGTGTGTTCTACATCCCTCTTTGCCCCTCGTTACATCTCACCTTGGGGTTTCCAGCTTCCTCCTGGCCACTCTACATCTACAAGGCTGGGCAACCACATCGTTAGGGATCTTTCTGAGCCTGGCCTCCCCTGCCAAGGACTTGGGGCTGCAGCTTCCTTGGAAGTGCTGGCAAGAGCCCAGTGGGTAGGTCTCATGCTCAATCAGGCACTGTCTGCATGCCCAAGTTGCTTGATCCCTCCAGGAGTGGCAAGGCCTCGGACAAGGGGCCTCAGAGAAGAAGTTGGCCACTAGCCTCACGGTGGCAGACAGCATTTGAAAGAGGGTGATTCTTTCCCGTAAGAGAAAAAAAGTGGCCCACATGGTAGGTTCACGAAGGGAAACTGGTATTTTGAGGTGACTGGCCTCATCCCGCAGCAGCCTTACCTTGTGCCCTTTGAACACGTCACCTTCTGGGTAAGAACCATGAGGTTCACACATCCCAATGCCTTCCGCGCAGTCCTCAGGTCTGTCCTTGAACTGGGGTCAAGGCAATGTGCATGGTGAAAATTGACAGCAGTCACATGGGTCCACAGCAGAGGAATGCATGAGCTACAAGTTCTGTGGACACTTCAGTTCGTCTAATAATATTCTTTCCACAGACCTTACTTGCCTTCCAAGCCAGAGACACCAGCGCCTCAGGCCATAGCGGAACCCTTATGGAGTAGGCTGGATGACTGTCCGGGGGACTCTAGGCTGCGTAAAGTTCCCTTAACTAGCTGTCAAAGCCTGTGGCCAACAGGTCATACCTGATGTGAATGGTCTCAACTGGATTCTGGTGGTACTCTCTGGGCCCACACCCTGCTCCATGCCCTTAGAACTCTGTTGACAGGAAGGTCACTTTGCCCTAACAGGCTTGGTGGAAGCATGGTGGATTGCTCTCACTGTGTTGATTCGGGCATCAGGTGTAAGTATGGTCATGGACCGCCACGCCACAAAACCTCCATGCACACACAACCACAGGTACATACCACACGAGCCCTCCCACCCACTCACGTTTGCGATCCATGACTACCTTCAGATGTCTGTCTCTCGATAAAAAAAAAAATTGATTTTTTTTTCTAGATTAGACACCTAAAAGCAGGATGGTGGTTACAAAATTATCAACCCAAGTCCGAGAGAGTTTCCCCATTAAGAATCATCTCCTAAGAACACTCAGGTAGAAATTTAAACCATGCTTTATGGTATGCCCATGCTAACCTTAAAAAAAAAAGTTAGCAAACAACTTATGTTTGCCTCTTTTCCAGCTTTCACCTGGGAATAAAATGTCCCTCTCAAAGCTCAGACTTAAGACAAGTGCAGCCTTGATGCCCTCTGCCTGGCAAGCCCTCATGCGCGTGCAGAGGTCTGTGTGCCCACAGTGCTCTCTGTTAGATTCAAGTTGGCACACAGGAAGGCCAGGCTGGAAAAGTCAACCTTCATAGAAAGTGAAGCTGCTCTTGCTCAGCCCAGAGACTACCAAACCAGTTCGCAGCCCAGTGGTGTGACCACTGGACATGGTCATTCTCAGGTGACACTGATTGTCCTTGCAAAACCCCAGGCCTGGGCCCTCGGAAGCTACTGGGCTTGAGCTAGCAGTATATTTGACAGGAAGGAAGCCAGCAGGGATTAGATTCTGGCTGAGGGACAGGCAGGCTTTGTAGAGGCCCCAGGTCACTATGCAAGGGCATTTGGTCAGTTCATGCTATTCACAGGGGCCTATGAGGTAGGGGAGGTATCAAAGGAGGGACCCTCCCAAAACCCCTCAGCTTTAACTTCACTCTTAGCCAGGACTTTTGGGTACAAAGAAGCATGTGTGTAGTAGTTACTTCTGACTCAGGAAGTCTCATACTTTAAATAAATAGTGTATCTGAAGGCTGGAGAGGTGGTGTAGAAGCAGTTAAAAGCACTTGTCACTAGCTCAGAGGATTCAGGTTCGGTTCCTAGTGCCCATGTGATGGCTCACAATCATCTGTGACTTCAGTTTCAGGGGATCTGATACCCTCTTTTGGCCTCCACCAAGCATGTACATGGTACACAAATATATGCCAGCAAAACATAGAAACAAGAAAGAAAATAAATACATTTTAATAAATACTAATCTGATTCAAATAGTTTGTTTAGTTGTCTAATTTGAGGCATTTTGCCACATATACAGAACCCCAGGGAAGAAGGAGGCAGAAGAACCAACCACCTTTCTGCACTAGGGAGTCAGAAGCAGCCATTGGGTCTAGTTAGCACTCTGTGGGTATCCGAATGAGCTCCCCTCCCCCTTGTCTCCTCTTAAGGATTCTATTAAACTGGTGAGTATCTTAGAACATTTGCCAATATATTTATATTGAGAAACATTCCAGGATGATTTTAAAAGCCCTTATAAACTCCATCCTATGTGAGCAGAAATAAAATTTATAAGGGATTGGGAAACATATGGGCTGGGAGATAAAACTGGTAAACTTCAAAAAAGATGCCTGTCCTGAGCTAGAAAAATTTGTCAACACAGCCCCAGTTCAACGTCTTTAAATGCGAGGATGGTGAGTACTGTACAATCTTTTCACACCACTGCCAGTGTGACCTAAAAATACAAACCCCTTTTAAAAGGAAAAACCAGCTTTTGGTAGAGAACTAACACATTATCAGTGCAGAAAGAAAAAAAAAACCAAAGATAAGTATAAATAATAGATGACTACTAACTTTAACATTTACATGTGCTTACACACACACACACACACACACACACACACACACGATGAATATACACATGCATACTCCCTGCAACAATAGAACAGAGGGACTGCCATTCTAATGGCATTGTGATAATTTTTTCCTTTTCACTTTCCTTTCTGCTTTATATGCAAAATCCAGAGTGGGCAGGCATGGAAGACAGGTTCCAGGACCGGAAGATACAGAGGGGAAACAAAGACAGGTGAGGAGAGACCGCTAGGAGGCAAGATGTTTCTTTTAGGTGAATGAAGTGGTCTAAAGTGAGGTTATTCTGATCATTAAATAACTCCATAAATTGATACCCCCACCTTAAATTTTATACTTTACTTGTTGGACTATATGACGTGTGACTGACCAATCAATAAAGCTCAAGGAAAAAAATAATTCCGATAGATATTTACTTACCAAGACATCACAAAGTGCATCTTGTACTTCCTTAGCAATGTTCTTTCCTCAGCTTATGTTGAAATGGGTATCAGCTGTGTTCGTGCTTTGCATCTGTTGTGAATTTATGATAGTAGTTACTTTGTTCCCATCTAGAAACTGCACAAAGAATTCTAATAAAATCACATATTTGGGAGAGTAGTAGACAAAGCCATTTTCTAAACCAATAGACACAGAAAAATTCATTCATTCATTCACTCACTCACTCACCAGCTGGCAATGGAATGCCTACCATCTACCAAATAGCATGCAGCCATCCTGATCCAGCAATGAGCAGGACAAAAACAGGCTTCTGGCCTAAAGTTACAGAATCACAATGGGTACTTGGGTTTGATGTCTCACTTGGCTTCTACCAAGTAAGGAAGAAAGTGTGTGTTAAGACATGAAGCACACATTTAAAAGGAGAAAAGGAATTCAGGCAGGCATAGAGTAATGGGATTTTAAAAACAGTAAGTGCAGCTGGGCGGTGGTGGCGCACGCCTTTAATCCCAGCACTCGGGAGGCAGAGGCAGGCGGATCTCTGAGTTCGAGGCCAGCCTGGTCTACAAGAGCTAGTTCCAGGACAGGCTCTAGAAACTACAGGGAAACCCTGTCTCGAAAAACCAAAAAAAAAAAAAAAACAGTAAGTGCATAGTAAAGCGAGGACACCATCCTTCCGAGGTATGGGCGAGGGCAAGGGCTTTATTGTAGATATGAGGGAGAGCATGGCCAGAGGCATCTGGAAGAGTCCAGAGCAGGGGAGAAAGTAGTGGACTGAACACAGCCAGTAGACTGACCCAGGCCATGAAAGTAGAAAGAGGGGATGGGGGGGAGAAGAGAAGAGAGGGGTAAAGGAAACTGAGGGAATGCCAAGAGCCAAGAGAACCAAGAAGATGCAGGGCTGAAAGGGCAGGGTTATATAGGAAAGAGAAGCTTGGGGAAGGGAAGCCCACAGGCTGGAGCAGTTTAAGGAAGGAGACAGGTGACAGCAGTTGAGAGGAGCCAGGATGCCCGCGTGAACTCTATAACAGGCACTTGCTATGATACTGAGAGAGCCTGAAGGCAGCATGCACTCTGGTGTGCTAATAGGAACCACCATTAACCGAGGGGTTTTTTTGGACCTGACAGTAAGATCCATAGCAATTTGTGCAATTTTACCATTTTATAGACAAAGAAACTGAACGTGGGGTGTGTGTGTGTGTGGAGGGGTTATGGGGGTGGTATGACCCGGGTATATGCCACAAACTAGAACCTGCAGAATTATGTATACCACAAGCAAAGACTGTCTTTCTCTCGCGAGACATATTTATAAGGCAGACTTCCTGTGAGACTCCCAATTATCAGTTCTTTGATTCTTTTCCAAAAGGCCAGTTAAAGTGCGTAAATCTATAGATCTATTTTTATTCCTTCACTAAGGTTTATAAAACATAAATTCCTAAGTATAAAACGATGTTTTCTTTCCAGCAGTTTTGGTTCATTTTGTCAGGCCATACTTTTGGGGGTTTATAAAATACAGTCACTGTGGTCACACACTTCTCAGAAGAGTGGAAGGTTGTGGGTTTTGAGCCCCTGCCTCTCGCTGCTGCCCAAATCACTAAGATATAAACCTGAACTTCTAGTTTTCTCCCAATCTTTAATTACCCTGCTCTTCTCAACCCCTCATTATTATGAGCAATTAAATCACAGCGGACACGTCATCTTTTTGACATCTGGAAGATATTACACAAGTCTTTCCCCCCTACAACCAAACTCCATTCTAAACCTAAAAAAAAAAAGACCCCCCCAGGGCTGAGGTCTGTGAGAGGAGGGGTGTCTGGACATGCAGGTCAGTGTCAGCAAAGGGAGTGACCTGCCTGACTGCGTCCAGGCCACTGGGACTGGAGTCATCATCTGGCCTCCAGGTATCTCCATCCACCACTGAGAAACGTGAGTTCTGCTCTGCATCTCTCCGTCTATGATGCTCAAACTCAAGGGTGCATAAAGACAGGAAGAGATGTATCTCGTAGCCTTTTTATGACTAATTGTCCTCTCTGCTCTCCTCTGAAGGCTGCAAAGACAGGATGGAAGGGATACAAGCATACACGAGGTCTCAGGGAACCACAGAGCAACTATCAGGAGATCATACAGGCCAGAGCAGCCTTTTTATAAACTGACATCTGGTTTGATCCCAAGGAGAACCTTCCCCACAGGCAAGTGCAGTGTCCTGCTCCCACGCCCAAAGCTCATTCCTTGATGTCCCATGCATCTGCAAAAGACCCAAAGGAGCCTTGGTCACCTCCTGTGTGGTGCCGTGTGTGGGCTCTCCACATGGAGCCACCAGGGTAGGCCTGTGAGGTCTCAGAGGATGTCTCCGGGGTAGGTTGACCTCTTCTCTCACTCCCCCAGCACCTATGCCTCTCAGCTCAAGTTTCACACACGCACTGGAGGGTGGATGCAGGTGTGTTTAACAGAAAGGAAAGCAAACACAACAACAGCAGCTAGCAGCATCCTCATAGACTACTGCCCGTGTGAGGCTGAGGGAAGGCCCTGAAGAAAGGGACGGGATCCTGAAGCAGAGAAGCGAGAAAAGGCTGGTGAGAGCAGCCCCAGCCTCCAGACTCAGGATGGACTTTGGGGATTGGGGCAAAAGTGTCCCCTCAGGTGTAAGCAGTATCCCACAGCACTGCTCTCCAGAGGAGGCATCTATATAGGCTCTATTGCTGCACCTGCATAGGGCTGCAGCTCCTGAGAATGTCTGAAGGTCAAGTTCCAGTCACCCACTTTTTCCATGTGTTTGTTCTGTTCTTTAATTTCATTTCATGTTCAGGCACGTTTTATTCCCTGCTGAGCTTCGCTATGGTGATACTATAACCATCCCATTGCTGCCAAATTTTCCAGAAGGTTTTCCCCCATACTGATGGAAAATGCTTTGTGAATATCTGTTTTAAGTAACTGCTTCCTATTCCATTAAATGTGGCATTTTATTGTTAAAGATGCTCACAATTCCTTCTGGGGCCCTCTGCAAGGAGACTTTGGCACTCTTTAATTAAGAGGGCATGGCTAGCCTTGAATCTGTGCCACCTTATAACCAATACTGAGCCACAGAACCTGGAGTAATACTACACAAAATTGAGGGCCAGATCTCAAGAAGCCACCCTGTGATACACAATGGTCCCCAATGGGACTACAGGGAAGAGAGCCAAGAGTCTTAGCTAAGGCATGGCAGCCCAGTATGTGAATGTGACCTCTTTTCTTTTCCTCCCTTCTAGTTATACCCAGAACTAGCCCTGGGTGACATCAGGCTGTGAAGTCACCAAGCCAGGCCACCAAATTGTGAGAAACAGTAAATCTCTATCACTGTGAGCCACCATGCTAGGTGGCTCACTGTGCAGCCAAAGTGGAAACTAATGGGAAATTATAAATTTATTTAAACTGTTTTATAACCCTGAGATCCTGGGAATGTTGAACAGTGTCCTGGGATGAGAATCCCCTCTCATATTGACAATAGGGGAAGGGACTTTTAAGAGAGTAGTAGAATGATAACAATATGCTGTTTTGTTCTAAAATAGATTTACAGGTCTTAGGAGAGTGGGAGTTGGCACCAAATGAACATGAAACTGACTCCTTATCTCTGCCACCTCTTTAGTTAGCCGTGTGACCTCTTCATCTCTCAATTTGCTTCTCTGTAACATAGCAACTTTACTATCAAAGAATAGTGTTGTTGTGAGGACTAGAGGAGGGGTAGCTCCTGGCAGATAACACTCCACTCCCCGGATATCTTGTCCAGGGATGGCTGACATCATCCCTTTTCCTGTCTGACTCCACCAAGTTCATGTTCCGGCTGTACTTCACCTTGAATTTCTCATGCTCAGCTGGAAAGCACCAAGACACAGACTTACTGAAAGTGTCTATTTATTTTCCTCACTCAGTGTATTTCAGTGGTGTGTCTATTTAGAGCCTGGTACTCATCTCTAACCCAGAGAGGCACGGCGGTGGCGTGATCGAATGTCACCCTGCTATAGTGAAAAACAGACAACAAACAACGATGTGTTGAGCAAATGAACGATAAATCTGTTGCTCGTTGGTGGAAGCGCTCGCGCTCAAACACCGTGATGGATTAGCAAGGAGAGACGCTGTGTGGGTGCTGATGCTGTATCCACAAGGGCAACTGACAGAGCATCTGCTTAGAGGAGAACCGTGTGCGGGGGGGGGGGGGCAGGAGGAGCAATGGGGCTCACTTACGGATCGCCCCCCCCCCAAATCTGTACAGAGAAGCGCACAGACTTTTCATTGACTTCTGCCTTCCTGTGGTTTCTTTCTCTGAAATGGGCAGTTAAGTCTCCTGTAAACATCTGTTTATCAAGGTACTTTGGAAGGTTCATCTGTGTAACTCAAGATGGGTCGTTGAGAAGCAGTCTTGCTCAGTACCACACGACCCTAGAGTCCAGTCTGTGATGAGCCACCCTCTGAGAGTGTGCTGGACGGAATGCTGTCAGAAGACATATTTTTCTGTGAAATCCGTTGTTTCTGAAATTAAAAGGGTGAAGAGAGATCCCAGAATATTTTTTAAAGACCAATAAAAGTCTTGGAAGATGTATCAAGGAGTTCACAGACAAGAAGAATATAAAATTAAAGATAAGAGGTTTATGAAATTGCCTCTTCTGGGATAACAGGGAGCTGAGTAGTACTCTCCTTTACTTGGTAACTTAACATTAACAGGAAAGAGAAAGCATTAGCATATGGTCGGCAGTCACCAAGTATTTATTAATAATAATGACTTTTGTATGCCAAGCCCTCTTTAGAGAAACTTGCCCCAAATCCAAACCCCCACAATAAGCCAAAGCATTTCAGTATCCTGGTAGGAAACTGTGGGGACCTGGAAAATTCACAGATTCACAATTTAGCTCCTGCTTACCCTACACTTTATGTCACCCCACCCACTTGGCCCACCTCTACCTGCTCCATACTGAAAGGGTGACCCGCTGGAGGCCCTCCACTGAACTTCTTTAATTAGTAGAAGGTATCACCTTGTCGCCAGCTCTTTATATTTCCTTCCGTCTGTTCTTCCTCCAAGAACATGAACAAAGTCTTCACCTGGAAGCATAGCAGCGCCAGCTCCATGGCGGTGGGATGACGACTACAGTGTCTGTGTCCTTTTTCCTCTCGGCAAGGAGCTTCCTGTTAGTCATGACCCATTCCTCAACTCAGGTATTAGCAAGATGCACAACTTTTCCCAGGACTGATTATCTTAGTCAGTGTCTAACTCTTTGTGCTCTATAGTCACCCAACACGTTTTCCTAAATTTGGGGATGGGCAAATCTAGGCCACAACCTTTTCTGTCTTTCTGTCCTTCAAAAATGACTATCGTTTGAATACGCGTCTCACAAATGCCGGTTGTTGACGGCCTTATTGGTCCCCTTTCCCACGACACTGTAAGGAGGTGGATTCTTTATATGAGGTGGAGTCAAGTAGGAGAACTACTGATCATTTGGGGCTGTACCCTAGCTGCGATGAGGCAAGGATCTTTGCCTTCACAGGTATTCCCTTTTGAGACATTCTGATTCAAGGCAGACCCAAGCACCAGAGACAACCAGTCATGGACTGAAAGCCCCAGAGCTGGGAGCCAAAATAAAAAGTTCATCTTTTTAGTGTGATTTATCTCAAATATATGCTCATTAACGAAAAGCTGACAAACACGGGGAAAGCACAGCAGCAGCCCCGCTTTGGTTAGCCTGAGACATGTGACCATGTCCAAAATGTGGATTCAATCGGCAGACTCTAAATATAAGCTAACCCTTGCTCCCTCCTCCATCTGTAATGACCATTTTCTCATCCAAAAGGAGCAAAATAAGCTTTTCATTGTCACTTGGACTGCCAGACAACAGTGGGCTTTGCCAGCTTTAATGCAGTTTCATCTCCCCAAAACAAAGACGAGTGGCTTTGCCCTCACAAACACAGCAATCCACAATTTCATTATGATAGCCCATGCCAATTGCCAGCATTTGCCATAATAAGTGAGCCCATGGCTACTTCGTCCGGAGGCACAACAGCACAAAGCAGTTGACTGTGTTTTTTATAACTTATTTTAATATACTTTCAATAAAGGCAATTTTACTGAGTTCTGTTGCTTACTAACATACATGGAAGAAATGAGTAACACCCAAGAAGAAAGGAATTAGTTTTTACAAATAAGATTCCATTTATTTTTTATAAAGTGAGTATGGCTGCATACGTCCCTCAAAAATCATCAACAAATTCACTCAAAGTTTTATGCCCCAACATAAATCTGGTACTTACTTGGCTGTCACATTAGAAACATGGTAGAGACCAGGGAAGATTCAGTTCATGTTTTCACAGAGCTTATTATCACCCTAATAGCAGAAATACCATGGAAAAATAGAAATAAAACATGATTTTGGCATTCAAATTCTTGATCTGGATATAGTCTACACAGGTATGTTCTATTTGTAAAATGTTATGAACCCCACAGTTAATTAAATATACTGATACTCCTGAACTGGAAATGGTATTATGCCTCAGTAAACTCATTTCTTGCTGAAAATCTTATAAATGTACTTACTCTGTTCAACCTTTAAATGTCACAGCTTTCCAACTTAGCACACTGTGGAATATTGTTTCCCTAGTGTGTGACTGACTGGGAGAATCACCAGTGAAGATTGTACTGCATATTGCCAGCCCAGGAAAAGACCAAAGCTTACCATGCCAAGTGTGGCTTCCACTGAAAGTATTTGTTCTTGAACCAGCATAGTGCCGAAAACATAAGTCAAATTATAGAGTGGATCAACTTTACAGTTGCTGTAAGTCAGGCCTACTTATATGTGTTGACACATAAATGGCATTTCTTGTGATTTAACTCAGAAGGTAAGATATTGCCTGGTATCATAAGGTATTACATTGGTCTTCTGGAGCCTGCCATTATGAAACAATTTTGTTCTTTTCATCTAGAATGCCCTGGTATAAAGTAGAATCCAAAAATTTCTACCACTTTCAATCAATGGAAAGACATCATTGATATGCGTGGAAATCCATCCTACTGTCTGTTAGATGTGACAGTTGCTACCTGTGATCACCAATCACTTGGGTATAGTCCTGGGGCTCCATTTTTAATGACCATCATTCAATAAGACATAATCCTATGACTCCATCTTCCCAGGATCATTCAGTGAACAAAGACTGTTTCTTCCTTCCAGGGTCATTTTTGGAGGACAGAACTCTTGGTTCCCTTGTTCTTGGACCGTCATTCAGTGGCACAGAGTCCTCAGATTCATCTTCATGTTCCAACCCACCACTTTTATTCCAGTGGGCAGGCGAGCATTGAAGCTACTGTCTTCATGTTGACTCTTAGTTTCAAAATGAGGAACTAAGTTCTTATCTATAAACTCTATAAAATTGAACTGCTTCCCTGTGATCTTATTGGTTATATATTTCATGAAGATCATTTTATTGTCTACTTATAAAAGGTATGTTGGCTCAAATGTATTTTTAAGTTAACTGTATTTTTAAATTAGCTTAAAAACTCATGGATTTCCATAAGGCTTCTTCATGTACCCTTAGTTTCAACTACCCCACCCCCATTCTCTCTTCTTCCCACTCCCTCATCCCTACTTAAACTTTTAGCTCTGAGATTTCCCATCTCCTTTCATGAACCCTGTGCTATAATATCTTTTCTAATTAATTATTTTTCCTGAATTGGAATAGCATTGATTTCCCCATAGCATACACATCTTCATTTCCCCATACCTAACTTTGCTCCATGCTTGATTTATCCCATGTGCTTTGGATGTTTATCCTTCTCTGGAGCCTGACGTATTCTTTCCAATTCCTAGGAAAAGCTGGCCTGGGAGTCATTAATTCCTTCAATCTGTTTTTGTCACATAAAGTTTACATTTCTTTTACAACTGTTGTGGATAGTTTAGCTAGGTATGATAATCTGTGTGGGCAGTTATAATTTTCCAAACTCAGTACCATCTAAACACTTTAGCTTTAAAGATTTCTATAAAATAGTAATCTATTAAGCTAATGGGTCTGCCCTTATTAATGACTTGACCTTTCTTTCTTGTAATTATCAATAGCATTTTTTTTATTCTCTGCTTTTAGTGTTTTAACTATAATATATTGTGGGGAGTTATTTTTATTTTCTTTTTCCTTTCTTTCTTTCTTTTGGAGACAGAGTTTCTAGGGAGTTATTCTTCCAATCTTGTCTACTTGGTGTCCCTTAGTCTTGGATTGGCATGTCTTTCTCTAGTCTTGGATATTTTTCTTTTATTATTTTATTGAAAATATTCTCTATGCCTTAGGTATGATACTACTCTCCTCCTATGTCAGTACTTACAAGGTTAGATCTTTTCATGGTGTCTCAAAGTACTACCATGTCCTGCTCATATGTTTTAAGTTTATCTCTGACCTTTTATTGAGTGATCCAATTTCACTACTTTGTCTTCTACTATGACATTTTGTTTTCCACATGACCCATTTTACTTGTGAGGCTTTCCAATGAGGTTTTGTATTTGGATTTTTTTCATTTTGAATTTATAGCACTGTTTAAATTTGGGTTTTCTTCAGCAATTCTTTTTAACTGAGTTTATTTTCATATCTTGGGTTGACTTCTTAATTTCATTCAGTTGTTTTTGTTTTCTGAGAGTGTATTCATATCTCCCAGTTGTTTGAAGATAGTTATAATTATGCTTGATTATATTACAAACTCATTTTAACTTATACAAATGTTTATAAGCATAGCTGGTTTTTAAAATATAAATATTTGTGTATGCTCATTTATATATGTATATATATATATATATATATATATAACAGGAAATAACATATTGAAATATCAGAAATTATTCTGAATGTATTCAAAATGACAAATACAATCCAAAATCTTATAATTTATAAATGTTATAGTTAATATAGTAACTATAATGGTAATATTATAATTATATATTATAGTAAATATAATAGTTTATATCATATATAATTAGATATTAAAGTAAATATTATAGTTAATAAATAGTAATGTTGTAAATAAAAACACATCTTTATTTTTTTTCATGCTGAAAATGCTGCTTACATCCAATTTTTACCAACATGATAATGTATAAACTGGAACCACAGCTTAGAAAACAAGAGAAGGAAGACACCAAGAATAATGCCACCGCATCATTTACATAAGAATTTTGTGTATTTATGTAAGACTCTCTTGCTTTTGTGCTTCCAGGAAGAAGGATTTTATGAGGTATTAATTTTTAATTTATCTCACTTAGGCTCTCCCTATGCTTCCCACACAGCACACCAATGCCTGTCTTCAAGCTACAGCAACACCAACAGAAGCTAGTCTAGAATATTCCATTTATATTCTAACATCAAGATACTGAATTAATTTTCTATCTTTTAAGGCAACATTCTATCACATGAGCCCATAAAGAATGACAATAACCTACCAGGCAAGGACTCCCATGTGCAATAGTGGCACGATTGTCATAGATGTGTTTTTATTTACAACATTGCTATTTATTAACTATAATATTTACTTTAATATCTAACTATATTCTGGTGGTTTCTAAACCCAGTTGTCTTGGGCACTGGGTCATGGTAGGGACTGAACCCAGAGGCTCCTCCACACCAGCTTGTGATCCCCCCCCCCAACATCTTCTGCAGATCCTGGTAATCTCTGTAAGCATATTCATCTGGTAGAGCCGAGAGTTGGTGCCACTCACTGTCAATGAGTTCCTATTTGCCTCAGTAACCTCCAATGCAAATCAACAACAACAAAAACCTACAGACTGAGAAGGCCTGAGAGGCAGCCCCCAAGAGGGGGAGCAGGACAGAGGGACTGACGTCACTCCTAATTTCCACTGGTGCTAGCCCCAGAAATCTGCTTTTGTGACAAGAGAATGAGCAATTACTGAGTGAGAGTCGCTGTCTTCTCACCTCATTTGTCCTTCCATCACTAAGTGTGTTCTGCCTCCCATAAGCCCTTGCTTGGCCATTAGAGAAGAGGCAAACCAGAATGCCCCCACCTCCAAAGAAAAGGCAGCAGCATATTTAGTGAGTATTGGGAAATTTGGTTTCCCAATAACTTTGAGTGGAATAAAAAATTGAATGCAACTTTTATTTGTGATTCTCTGTTGTTTGGTTAGAGAAGAATTGTAGTTTACCAAGGCTTTAACTTGCAAAACTAATAGCATAATTTAGGATTAAAGGGCATACACACACACACACACACACACACACACACACACACACACACACACACTCCATATTGTGAGGCTGCTGCCAGGACTGGGCCAGGAGTGGACCTGATGAAGAATGTGGAAGGTTCCGGAAGGATCATCGGTGCCTAGCTCTGAGTCATTGTTTGTGTGCAGCAATAAGGCTGCCTGGCATCTGCTGGCAAGCTTCTCCCTGACCTCTCCCAATCATGCATAACTTAATGAATTTTCAAAGGGAAATGGCTTCCATTTCTGCATGTGGAGCAGTTTGTTTGTAACCAAGTTTGCAGAAAAGAATCTGGAATTATTTATTGCAATTTGCACATTACTAAATAACAGATGGTTTGCAAAAGAATATTTCTTCTGCAACCAAAAAAAAATTGGATTTCAAAAGTCTAACGGGGAGGGGAGTTTCATGTTTTATAAAAAGTCCTTCAAGGAACAGCAAAGTGGCAAGGCCTGGCAAATACCTCCAAGATCAAAGGAGGTTTTAAAGAAAAAAGGAGCCTCTTTCTTAGTGACTCTCAGTGGCTCCCATTCTCTTTAGCTATTCTTTTTGAGTTTGCCTTTTTAGTCTCCTGGAGACACAGACACATAGTATAAAGCCTGTTTTTAAAGTCCTCAGAGCTGTGGTCATCACCAAGTTTCTCCACGATAACTGAATGATAGAAATAGTTAAAGCTTCATTTTAATTCTGTGGATGTGCTCCATCTAATGTCTTAAAATATGGAGTGGGAAGGGATGGGAAGAGAAGAGGAAGAAGGGTGAGCAAAGAGGCACATACTGTTTGGCTCATACCAGTAACCGTTTCTTTCCCTTGATACGGAGACGTGTACCTGGGGTACCTCTCTCTGAGATGGCAGACCCCAAACAGAAAGCCCCGGGGCTGGCAGTCTGTTAGGAACACTTTTTATGTTCGACTCAGTCCACAGCTCTGTGCTTCTAGGCCTTAGAGCCTTTGCATGAGTTTCCCAAGCCTATAGTTCCAGGACAGAGTAACAAGAAGGCGGTAGTCAGTGTTTGGAAGAGGAATTTTCCAGGCAAGTCATAGTGATGTGTCCCTTGGTGCCAAGAGCGATAGCTTCTAGGCCCCCTATGGACATAGCATCTGAGAATGAATGGCTGATCTAGGGTGAGGTCACCTGGAACCTATGGGCATCTACCTGTATGTATTTAAACCATTTCATGAAGGTTTCTAATACCTACTATAGTATAAGTACTGTGTGAATAGTTATTATACTACATAGCTTATAGGTAAAGACCACAGCAGATTCTGCCCATGTCCAGCAGAGGTGTCTGTATGCTTCACGTATTTATCTTATCATTTAATTAAATGCGAGAACGCAGGACCTGTGGCCGCAGAGGCCATCCGCATTGAGAGACACTGAGACTTTGGGAAGTTCTCAGGGCCAAGTGACTCTCCGTTGCAGCCCTTCTCCTACGGGATTTCTGAAGGGGGCTTTCTGAGGGGCACCCATTAAGGGCTCTTGGATTTTTGGGCAAAGATGGAGATCAAGGGGAGGGGCTAAGGTGGTTAAAGGGTTGTCTGAGTTAGTATGTCATGGTGGGATGAGCCATGCCTTTGAAGAAGCACACGGTAAGGGCTTAGCCACTCACTGCTAGACTAAAGTGCTTTACAGATGAAAGACAGAAGCAAGACCGACTTAAAAGCCTGAACCCATCCTCACCCCTGCAAAAAGCCCACTGGAGCGGCTCTCACGTTAAGTGTCTCAGAAACGGAGCAGAGGAAAGCCTGCTGTGTCTCCAAGCCTCCTCCAGGCTTCCCTCTGTACTTTGAATGAGTTCGTCTGAGCCTTAGATCTCTTGAACCTGCCTATTGTATTCTCCTGACTGTGTCGAGGAAGATTCTGTTTCTTCCTAAGCACCTTACCCATGGTAGCTAACAGCATCTGCCCAGCCTCCTGCTTCGTTGTACATATATCATTTGACCTTTTTAAAGTTTCTTTTTCTCTAGAGGACATTTAAAAACCATTAACAAATGGTAAACGCTGAAAAGTATTAGAATATCAATGAGGAGAATGCTGGATGCTGGAAGCTTATTTTAATTTTTCATAGCCAGAAGTATTTTTTAAAATGAGAAGAGAAAAGGGAAGGGTAGAAGAAGAAAGAGGAGGGGGGAGGGGAGAGAAAGAGGGGAGGTAGGAAGGCAAGGGAGGGGAGGGCAGGGAAAAGGAAAAGTGAACTTCCCTCCCAAAGGCTCAGTGTTTAAGGCTTGGTCCCTGGCAGGTGGCACCACCAAGAAGTGATTAGCAGCATGGATGTGGTTACTGCTGAGTTCGTGTTAAATAGACAGTCAAAATGGAGGCCTGGTCGAAAAAAGAAGTTACATGGCATAAAGGGGATGTTTTGCTTCTGGGACCTCCTCTCATGCTCTCCCTTTCTCTCTGCTTCCCTGTCTTGAGGTGAGCATGCATATTCTCTTCCTGGGCTGTGTTCTTCCACTGTGAGGCTTCAGCCTCGTCTCAGGCGCAGTGGAGCAAGGAACTCAGCTGACAAAAAAAAAAAAAAAAAAAAAAAAAAAAGCCCTGAAAACCTGAGGCAAAAGAAACCTTCTCCTCTGGAGTTGTTTCTTTTGAATGTTTTATCACAGCAGCAGCAACAACAACCAAATTGACTAGGAGAGGGAGGAAATAAGAAGAAAGGAAGGGAAGGAGGTCTCTGGATGCCTTTAAGTGGATAGCCAGGGTTCTGTAACTTAGCTTGCTTTAGGCCTGCAAGCTGAAGTGTTCATGGACAAGTTTGTTTCCACTTTGCTATTGATGCCAAAGCGACCGGATTCCTTAGTGACATTGGGAGGTGGCGGTCTTCATTCGAGGCAGATATTTCTACTTTTGAGGGTAAGTGTCCCCAGGAAGAGCAGCATGAAGTCACGTGAGTCCTGAGTAGAAGCTGTCCTCTCACGCGGGCTCTCCCAGGAAAGAGGGTCACCTCTCTGGCTCTGGGTGACTGTTCGGCCCGGCACAGGAGGGCAGTCACTTAGCATCTCACTGTCGTACTAAATGCTAAGGCTGATGGGTCCCCCAGGCTGAGCCACGGTGCCTCCAGTTAGGTACTGTCCTTGTCGTCCAAGTTCTGTGATTTCAGACTTAGACAGTGAGCGTCCAGGAAAGAGAAGAGTGAGAAAGACTGAGGGAAGGACAGGAAAAGACTGGGAGTGGGAAAAGAGGAATACATAGAGGGAGAGAGAAAAACAAAAAAAAAAGTGAAAAGGAAAGAAAGGGAGAAGGGAAGAGGGAAGGAATTAATGTAGGAAGGGAGGAGACAGAGAGAGAGCCCTGCCTGATTGCTCCTTGTCCTTCTCCTGCTCCTCAGTCCCTATCTCAGCATGCCCCCTGTCTTTGGCCTCCTGCTCATGTTGTGCCCAGTGGCTATGGCCTGTGTTCATGACAGTCGGCCCTACACTTCTTCACGGCTGCCCACAGACTCACTTCCTCCATGGTGTGCTCTGGTCTTCTAGCATATCCCAACCCGATCAGCCTTCAGTGCCTAACCTCTAGACCAGTATCCAGTTCTCCAGAATCAGTCTCTGCAGGCCCCAAGCTCCAGCCCAACTCTGCCTGTGAGAGAAAGGGATGGGTGAGCCCTATGCTGAGGGCTGGGCATGGAGTGCCTGGTGCGACTGCCTCATTGTCAGCTCTGGCAGAAAGAAAGAAAGAGAGAGAAGAGAGAGAGAGAGAGAGAGAGAGAGAGAGAGAGAGAGAGAGAGAGAGAGAGAGAGAGAGAGAGAGAGAGAGAGAGAAAGAAAGAAGCTTGGGCCAGGGGGCGTTTAAACCTCTGCTCAGACGGAGGCCGGGGGATTATCTGTGGATTTCCTTTATTTGTTCTCTTTCCTCCTTTGCCACAGCTAATCCAAATTTGATGGAAAAGGAGGCAGAGCTATTCCAAAGCCTCACAGAGTCCTTTGTGGTTGTGGCTCTCAGTTTGCGCACGTGTTTATTTTATCCCTTCTGTCTTCCAGTCACCAGCCGTGTCCTTCATGCCTGCTATGTGCTTCCCAAGGCTGGATGGTTGTGAACCGAAATCTCCCTTACAGGCCATAGCTTCCGGGAGCTCCTCAGGAGTGACATATAAGCGCTGCCTGGACTGGCAAGCACTAGGGACAACACTGGCTCATTCTAGAAACCTCTGCTCCTAAGCACAGAGCCTTCGGTTAGTATCCAGGCCCTGCTCAGTCCCTGAGGAAAAGGAGAGAGCATCAGAGGAACGCACACTGGTGATCTGAGACACAGCTGGGTGCATGTGGTGGACATTCGGATGCCAGCAGGAAGGATTTTAAAGAGCCTGGTAAACATCTAAGGTTGTAACTATAGTAATTACCTCACATCAATCTGTAGACATTGTTTACCTGAAGAAAACCATCACATTGTACCCCCAGAGATATGCACAGCTATCACCTGTAAACAGAGACTGTACTTTCGTTTACCTGCCGCCCAGACCCAAATAACCACACAGAAACTATATTAATTACAACACTCTTTGGCCAATGACTCAAGTATATTTCTAGCTAGCTCTTACGTCTTCAATGAACCCATGTCTATTAGTCTATGTATCGCCATGTGGCAGTGGAATTACTTCATTCTCTACATGTCTTGTTTCCTCGGCATCCAACTGGCAGCTGACCTGACTCTGCCTTCTTTTTCTCTGAATCTCTGCTCAGATTTCTCAGCTGTACTTACTCTGCTAAGTCATTGGCTCAAACAACTTTATTCATTAGCCAATAAAAGCAACACATATACAGAAGAACATCCCACATCAACCACCTGCCAATCAAATACTTAAAAATGTTTAAATTTTAATAAAAAAATGTCATTCTAATGTTTACATCCTCTAGGGAGCTTGCAGGCTGGGACAGAGCTGGTAGCTGTGGGAAGGAAGGAAGGAAGGTGACCCACTGCAGCTGGCTGGGGCTATTTCATTCAGACTGCTTCTTGCCCTCAGAATCTTTGCAACTCCAGCTTACAAATGCAACTACCTCAGAATAAAAAAAAAAAATCTGCATGGAAGCCAAAGAAAAAACCCACTTCCGTTCTTCACTTGAACTTTGAAAATGATGCCGTTTGGTTTCCTTGCTGAGCATAGATCTAACATCGTCTGCCTGGTACTGCAGGCCGTGAGACACCGACTTCAAAGTTTGCTTTTTAAGGCTTTTATAGTCATTCGGGATCTTATGAACCACAATTATTTATGACGTTCAAGCTTTTCAAGTCATAAGGCAGTCAAATGGCGAGCTCCAACATAAAAGGCAAGATGTTTCTTTAGAAATTACAAAGTTAGATGTGTATCGTTCAAAGATAAAGCAAATCCTCTAACCGCAGCATTATTTGGGAGCTGATTTAATCAGCTTAGTCTTGGAAAGATAGAGATGTGAGGAGCTGGCCCCCTAACTTTGAAATGGTCTGTGGATAAAGCTTCCTACCTGATTAGTTAGGCGCCAGGGTCCCTTAGCTCAGTTCATGGAGGTGCGGCCAGCCAAAGCAGGAACAGCATGGTAGGAAGTATCTATAGCTTCCTGGGAACTGAACCCCTAAAAACTATTTGGGTCATTAAATTCCAAGACTAAAAGTTACCCAAATTATTTCTGCCACCATTTGCTCTCTCAAAGTTACCGAGAGAAATTTAGGGAAAATCCTAAGATTTTTAAATTCTAGGTACAAATTCGTCTTCCACCAATTGTGACCTAAGAAGCCACACTTGGGTCTCAGTTAATCATGCACTGTATGGAGGGCGGCCTGTCAGTGAGATGAACCCGCGGGCGCACATTCCCAGGTGGGGTCAGAAGTAAGCAAATGGTCTTTCAACTAACTCCAGGTGGGTTGGAAATGGTTTCCTGGCTTAGAATTTCTTACTCTTCTTCCCCAAATACCAGCCCAAGTTTCTCTTGGGGACAACGCAAAACAATGCTACTAGAGAAACAGTTTAGGCTTTGGTAAAGGCTCCTGTAGCCAGTGAAAATTATGCGATAGAAATGGAGCCCATGACTGATTGAACCTCTGGGCCTCAAGGTTTAACTTTCACTTGTTTGTGGGTTTGCATCTTAGACATAGCCCAGTGGCCCATCCGTTAAAGGTTTGTTAAAGGTTTGGTCCCAAGCCTGTGGCACTATCCGAAAGTGATAGAACCTTAAAGATTTGGAGCCTATGGGAGGAAATTGGACCTGTAGGGACCTGTGAAGGGCTCTTGAAAGCCCAGCCTCTTGTTCCCAGAGTATTATTGGCTTCCCAGGTATCTCCCTCTGCCACATGCTGCTGCCACCATGGCCCACTGTGACCACATACAAAACCTCCTAAACTATGAGCCAGAAAACCCCTTTCTCCTTTAGGTTGATGATCTCAGGCATTTTATCCCAGCAATGGGAAGCTATCTGACATACTTACTAACTAAACTCTTCACCATGACAGGACAGGTTGGCGCTCAGTGGGTGTTCTTCAGAGCACACAGAAGAGCTAGACTCGAACTGCATCTCATGTCCTGTGGTCGACCTGTGGTTTGTCCACCTTATAAGGCTAGTCTTGAGTGTGGCGGTGTAGAAGTGCTAACACCTTGAGACATGAGGCCTGGCAGGACAACGTGGGGGCACTGTGCTTTTGGAAGAGACCGAGGTAGCCCTTGTGAGACTCCTGGTGCTGGTAACAGTGCTGTAGAAGAACAAGTTTGGCCCCACCCAGCGCTTTTGCCTTCTGTCTGGCAATGTGCACTCCTTCTCCTGCATGCTCCCAGCATTGTGTTGCCATCAGTCACAAAGCCTTCATCAAGATGACTGGTTCATGTTCCTGAACCTTCCCAACTATGAGTTCAATAAACTGTTCTTTACAAAGTCACACAGCTTTTGATATTTTGATATTTTGAGATTTTGATATTTGAATAACAAAATATAGGGTAATACAATATGTCATGACCCCACTCGACACATGACCCAAAGGAAGACCCTACCACATTGTCCATGATGTATAGAAATGCATGAAACCATGGCTTATTGTTTTTTTCTTTCCCATTCTCAAATTCCAGGACTATAGCAGATTCTTGGTGATTTAGTCAAGCAGTAGGAGATTGGGCTGGCTCGAGGGAGCAGGCAAAAGATTACAAAGTCAAGTTCATTGCTATTTCCTCTGAACAGAAAATCAAGATTGACGTGACGATGTCAACAAACATTAGCAGTCATTTAGAACTGAGTGTCCCCTCTAGACATGATTGACACTTGTTTGACATTCACTATATCATTTTAACTGCCCTTTAATTTGGCAGTATATATATAAAAAATGGACTCTCTATAATATTGAATTGACCTGTAAGTTGCCTATAAAAGGAAGACATTTTTTAATACATTTGTTTCTCTGAAACAGATACAGAGAACTTCACCTTCAACTTCAAGAAAAAGTCTTTCTAGAGATTATTTGAAGTGTCCATGGAGTAATACATCACTGATAAACAAAGTTGGTCTCAGGGACTTAGCATTCACTGGTGTTGGTGTCCTCAGAATATTCTAGAACTAATATCCCTTATATAACAAAGAGTGATATGTCTACCGTGTTTTAGTTATATTTTGGAGAGCAAATGTCAACACATTTTTCTCAGCTTTACTTTTTGATACCTCGCTTCTATGATGTGTGACTTTCCTGGATGTCCCCACTCCTGAGACCTGCTCCACATGTCTCAATCTGGTGTTGGTCTTCTGTGCCCAGGTTCACGGCACACATGCTGGTATTCATGATGAATTTCCTCTGTGGCCCTGACCCATCCACTCTTCCCAGGTGGACTGTGGGTAGAGCTCAGTGGGTGAGCCCTTGCCTTGCATATGGCAGGCCATGGATGGCATCGCCACCACTGTCAAAAGGAAACAGAGAAGAGAAAGGAGTGTAACATGGAGAGAGAGAAAGCTATGCAACCTTCCTGGATGGGTCAATTCAACATCGCTGCATCTGTACCTATGTTATAACTAGTATTCCCTTCTGGGGTTGGCAGGCATTACCTTAAAAGCTTGTTGGGCATCTTTGATCTGGATGTCTTTAAGGCACTTCAGACCCAACTTGTCAAAAACTAAATTCACGGTGTCGTCACAAACTGCTTCCCATTCACTTCTTCTTTTCTGCACATCTCTGCCTTCCCCATCTCCATTATGATGCAGAAATCTCAGCATTTTCTCCCAACATCGAATCAGTCTTCAAGTTCTAGCCATGTTTTCCTTAGCTCTTAACTCTGCTTCCTTCTTTTCTAGTCCTACGAAGACATCTTGGTTTGACAGTCAATGCCCCCAATACACCCCTTCCCCACCCCTGATGGGTTATTTGGGGGTCCTTTCGGTGTTTTTACTCTGTCATCCCTCTCAAAGCCGTCATTCACATCATTGCCTTTTGAAATTTTCTTAATGTTTTAACACAGTTATAACCACTCGCTTCACAGGAAGGGAAACTGAGGCTCAGCTACAGACCCGTCTTGTCCAAATGTACAAGGGTGGCAATAAAGAACTGGAGAGAGAGGCCAGGATTCCCAATTGACATCCAGTATGTGTGTATATGCCTCTCTACATGATAGAGCCTGCAACACAAGTGGTCAGATGGTCTCTATTTTGGCAACAGGAAGCAGAAGCTTTGGAGACGGCAGCCACACGCAAGTTGTGGTCCTGGTGCACAGGGCAGCTGTGGTGCCCTGCCAGAAGAAGTGGCTTTTCCAGTATGCAGAACGCCAGTAAAAGACACCAGGGCTACAGAAAGGGCTAGCTACATTACCCAGGGTCAGGGAAGGCACCTGGATGACATTCCAGCTCTGGGACATGGCGACATGTGGAACAATTAGACTGGATTAGTTTCTCTCATGGAAATCAAATTAGTACGGAATGACATGAGACCCCACCACTCCCAGAACTTTATAAACACAGCCCAAAGGCCATAGCAGAGCAGCCTTCTAATGTTTGCTTTCCATCCATGATTGGAAACAGCCCATTCTGGTCCTTTTATCTTGTCATGACTGTTTGTTTTCCTGTTTGGTTCTGCTGGACAGCCCGAGGCAGCACACGAGGCAGAGAGTGGTGGCAGGCAAGGGCTTTGCTAGCCAGCAGGGCCGGAGGGATTGTCTTTCCCCATGAGAGTGAAGACTATGGTCCACGGCTGTTCCGGAGCCAGGCACACAGATCCCTGAACTTTGCCTCTCCTTATTGAGCAAGCACCACATGCAGTTGAAAGCTCAGTTTCCTGATCTGGAAAGCAAAGGCAATCCTAGTACCCGTTTGCTTTCCTGATACATCACCTTTCATGGTAGATACATTGTGACTTCACTGATATTTTAACCATCAACACATAGTCTCTCTCTCTCTCTCTCTCTCTCTCTCTCTCTCTCCCTCCCACACACACACACACACACACACCCACACACACACACACGGGGGCGGGAGGCTGGGGAGAGCCATTCTAAGAGTAAATTGTACACTTTCCTGATTTTTAAAATTTCGCACAGTGATGCTATATGACCAATGCTTCAAACCTTTGAATCTGCTTCCGAGCCTGAGGTTTCCAACTGATGCAGCTCATCACGTCTCTGAACCTGGCTGGCTTCTGATCGGGTTAGGACAGCATCAGTGACGAGAGCTGGTGCTACTTGCTTTGAACCATGCCTTTCGGCCTCTCTCCTCAGCTAACAGTGGGACTTTATGAGCCCTCACGGTTCCAAGCTGGGCCTTTCAGCTTGTTTGATCTTGCATGGGTCTTAGGCATTCAGGTTCAGCCGTCATAGCTCTCGTGCACAAAATGGCCCTATGACGCGCAGAAGAGGCAATTTCCCTGTGGGTGTCTCACAGACTCCTGATGGCTTCTGTAGGAGAAGACTGAGTGACTGTAATGAAGATCATCAAGCCTCAGGAATACATAAGCTACACAAATCTTAGTTTGGTTTACATCAAAGTTGACAGACTAGAATCTGAGCCTTGACGTTTACATCAAGTATTCTGGTGTCATGCCCACTGCTTATTTTTGTACAGTCTGTGAACCAAGGGTGGCTTTTCCTTTTATATTTTATTTCTTAACGATTAGGAAGAAAGGGAAGAAAAGAATATTTTGTGACATGCAAGGATGATGTGCAGTTCCTTGTCATTGCTCCCAAGTGTATTTCTGTTCCATCTACGGCTACTATTGCATCAAAGTTGCTGCAGAATTTTATTATATGGCTGCTGTGGGTCTTCCCAGCCTAAAACATTTCCTATCTACCGCTTAGTGAAACATGTCTGCCAGACTACGATTTACACAACCAAGTTCCTTAATTGATCTGTGTCTAATTTTCCCATCTGGAAAATGGGGGGGGGGGGGGAGAACCATAGTCAGTTTTTTGCATTGTGGCAAAATGCCTGGGAAAAAACAACTTTAAAAAGGAAACGTTTGCTTTAGCTCACAGTTTTGGGAATTTGAGCCCACGGCCTGCTTTATCCATTGCTTTGGGTCTGTGGTGAGGCACAACGTCATGGAAGGGGTACATAAAGGAAACACTGCCTGCCTTGGGTTGGCCAGAAAGTATGGGGAGGGAGAAGGGGAGTGGGGAGAGGGGGAGTCCCAATATCCCCTTCTAGGGCATACCCCCCATTGACCTAACTTCCTCCTAAAGACCCTGCCTCCTGCAGTTCCAGCACTCCCCATGATACCGCAACTCATGAGTGTTTGGGAGACATTTCATTTCCAAATGTCAGCAATTCCTACATTCAGGAATCTCCAATGAGGATTTCCTGAGAGCACTAAGCCAACTTGTATGTCACAACCATGACATGACTTCTGTTCCCTCCCTGTCCTCTCCCACTCCCTTCAAAGGTGGGCACATGTAAGGACACACATGTCACATGTCTGTATTTGGGGAAAGACACACGAGTCTCCTCTCAGACATTGCTATTTGATCTGTATCCTACTGCTTTTCAGGCAGCCTGAATACTGAGGAAAACCTTTTCCCATGACTTTCAGCTATCTCCATCCTCCTCCAGGGTGTTTTTCTCAACACCATGCTGTCTGACCAACTCCCTCAAAAACCTCCGTGTGCTTTCGTAGCTCAGAAGTCTGAGGTATCCAACGGATACGGCTCATTCTCCTGCATTTCCGTAGTGTGCTGAGACAGCCTCAGCCAGAGTGGCTGATGCTACCTGTCATGAACCCATATCTTCCAGGATCTTGTAGTGTGTACTGATGTTGTCATGACAATTGCAAGGGTGAAAGAATCATCAAACCCGGGCAACTGGGCACCTGGGCACCTCCACAGGCTCTGCTTGCAAGCATTTCGTCTGTCTCATTCTTGAAGGGAACTCACAAAGCCAAGCTCAAAATAGAGCAGTTGGAAAATGTACCGCGATCCTTCTTAGTCAGGGTTTTACTTTGATAGTTTCAGTTACAACAAGGCTAATCTTATTCTGGGAGCAGTAAGATGTCTCCGGCGGTAGAGGCACTAGTCACCACATCTGACAGCCCAAGTTTGATCCCCACTTGGAATCTACATCATGGAAGGAGAGAACTGATTCCGACAAGCTGTCCTATGACTTGTACACATAACACACCACACACACACACACACACACACACGCACACGCACACACACACACACACACACAATGAGTCTTTCCTTTAGCCAGTGTATCCAGGCTGTATACACTACTCTCCCACTAGTCACTTGGTAGCTATTTTGATTATTAGATTAGCTGCCAAGGTATCATGTTGCTGTGTTCAACTTATCCTTGTTCCATTTATTTATTAAGGAGCCAAAGAGTAGTGAAGCTGGGGATTTGAGCATTAAGAAAAGAAGTCAGTCCTTCCTTTAAGTAAAATGGTGATAGTTCTTGTTTCAAAGAAAAGAAAAATATCATATCCTGAGGCTATTGAGATTGAATGCAATAAAACATTTTGAAAGACCACCACTGTATAATACTTAATTACACTATGTTTTATAGTTGTCTTATTTTGTTATTAGTTGTTGTTGTTTATCTCCTCTGGCGCTTAATTAGCAAACTAAACTTTCTCATAGGTGTGAATGCATAGGAAAAAGCGTATGTATAGGTTTCAGTATTATCTGTTGTTTAAGGGATCCGCTGAGGTCTTGGTGCACACTCCCTGGGTAAAGCAGGACCAGTGTGCCCCTACCTCTTAATGCATATGCTGCAGAGTCGCATAGGAAATGGATGGTTAGAAAGAGGGATGGAGACAGAGGCCAGGAATGCATGTAGAGAGAACGGTCCCCTGAACCTTTCTCTTCACCCACTCAGAGGCTGGCTTTGAAACAGGTTCACAAGCAGACACTAGCCAGAAAACAGTAATGAAAGTCAGAAATACGATCCCGCTTAGCAGTACTTAAATTTAACTGTGAATGGGATTTAAGAAATGCAGTTGCTTTTGCAATAGGGTTTCAGGCAGTCGAGAGGCAGCAGTTGGGGAATTGTGGGAGAAGAACCTGCCTTCTCATTTCCTTTGGGGTTGCAACTTAGGTGGTCCCTACTTGGCCAGCTGGCAGCAGGAGTGGAAATGGAAGCCATTCACTCAGGCAACTCTGAACTACATGACTATAAAACCCCCTGGAAGCCCTGATGGCTCTCCACACTCTACTACCATCAACATGGTACAAGCTCCCCTGCCAGCCAGTGGGTCTGGCATGTCTCACGTTCCTCACTGATGCCCATGGTAGAATTTTGCCAACAAATGCATTTGTACTCCAATTGCCGTCGTTTAACTGAACTTAAAGTCTACAAACATTTCATTTCCCAGTTCTCTTCTTGGTGTGACTCTGTTCGACTTTGATAATCAGTGCTCATGCACAAATGACTTTGTATATAAGGACTCATTTTGTAGCTATGCGACGCGTATATCTTGGGTAACAATGCCACTCTGAGAGCTTACTATCCAACAGAGGGAGCAGAAATAATTGATGTGGGAAATTTGTCCCTGGGACTAGGATGGGCACGCTGTTAAATTACCTTACTGCTGTTGTGACCGAAGCATGAGGGACGCACTCTTGGGTGTTCTCCTTCCCATTCTAAGCATGCACTCATCCACACTTCCAGTCACTGAAATTCAGCACACTTTTACAGCACTCTTACCAGGGTGACATGCTTGACACAGTGGTTCATCTAGAGGGAAATATGATGTGGATTTGCTCTCAGGAAGTTTGGCACATAAAGTCAGACAAATAGAAAGTTTTAAGTAGTACTGACCTATTTGGCCAATAGTTGTCTGTCTTTCTGGTGTTGAAACGTTGGTTAACAGAAACTGCAAAATTCACTGAGGTTTTGTGGAAATTGACCAGGCCATTTAGTTCCCTGCCCTTCTTCCCAGGGAAGGGAAGGCTTTGGATTTACAAGGTTCCCATTATAAGCCTCTCCTTACACATCCAGAGCCAACCAGTTCCCTTCACTGCTTTTCTTTATTAGAAGGAAATAAAAAAAAGAGGATGGAAATCCCATGTGTATCAAAACGCAACCACATCCAGCCCCAGAGTAAAGAGAGTGTGTCTGTGTTTGGTGCTGGGAGCTACAGAGACGAGAGCCCACTGGCAAGATGGTGACCATCCATCCATCCCAGCAGTGTGCTTTACAGCCTTGTAAGGACACAGATGAGGAAGTAGCTAATGCTGATAGACAAATTAAAAACTTGGTGGAGTTCCATGAAGCCCTTGGACTCAAATTTGATTGTTTCCTTTTTGTTAAAGTCACTCAATCACGAAAACACTTGCATAAACATCAGTGTTTTTCTCAGTGATTCTGTGGGATTTCTCAAATGTGCATCTATTTAGTCTAAGATGAAACACTGGTTACAGGATGAAAAAAATTAAACATGCATTCCTCAGCTCTCCAGCATCAACCACTAACTGGAATCCCAAAGAGTCATTAAATCACAATGTGCTTAAAATAACAAATTAGAAATAAAAATGTTCCAAGACATTGGACTTCAAAATGATCTCTGACTGCAAGGCCTTCTGAACTTGGGTCTGGACATCATTTGGGCCCCTTGAAGACAACAAAGCTGAGATTGGTAGGGATCTGGGAAGGGAGCACAGGCAAGCCTTGCTGAGTGGGAATATAAACATCCAGAGCACTTGGTGTCCCTATGGGATGTGGCATTCCCAACAAAGGGTTTTCATGTGGACATCAGAGACCAGATTGTACTTCAGTCTCATAGATCACTTCTTTTTTTTTTTTTTTTTTTTTTTTTTTTGGTTTTTCAAGACAGGGTTTCTCTGCAGCTTTCTTAGAGCCTGTCCTGGACCTAGCACTTGTAGACCAGGCTGGCCTCGAACTCACAGAGATCCGCCTGCCTCTGCCTCCCGAGTGCTGGGATTAAAGGCGTGCTCCACCACCGCCCGGCCATAGATCACTTCTTTTTCCCCATGAGGCACACAGAGAGAAGAACAGAGGGACATCGGTCCACATGAGCCTGTAGGGAGACGTTCTTCATTGCACTAGAAGGTGACCAGATGTCTTTAATCTAATGGCAGAGCAGTATTAACAACAGACATCCCAGAAAGGAGATGCGCCTATCAATGTTACTAGAACACTTTTTTCAAACTCTTTTCTCTGCCTCCTTGAAGAGACGGGAACATTCTGGTCAGTTCTGGTTTACTACATGATATCGACTGAAGCCACGTTTATTTACTTCAGAGGTGACAGTGACCAAAGTCTAGAAAACCTCAGAACACACAAGTTGAGCCCGGTAAGGTGGCCTATCATAACCAGATCAGATCCACTTTTGCAAGCATCTAACATTGATAGTACATTCAAACACAATGACTGTTCTGGCTTTAATGAGGCCTGGGCCCTTACAACCTGTCAATGGAATACCCAAAAGGGTATTGCAAAGTGAGGAAATGTCCTGTCTCTGTGCCAGACCAACATCAAAGCCAAGTCTGAGGGGTGGTGATAGACGTAGGAATCATATCCTAAAAGGGACCTTTCAGAATGAAGTGTTTACTGGATGCTAAAGGCAAAGGGTAGATGGCCGCTTCCTTACTGTGTCGGAAGTACTATTGTATGGAAGAGGGAAAAGCTTTTGTTTTCTTTGGCGCCAAAGGATAGACTTAGAACAGATAGGAAGGAGTCATAAAGATCCAGATTTACATTAATAGGAAAAGAACGGTCTAACAATTCAGAGAAGCAGAGGCAGTCCTCTGAGGAGGGTGGGATCCTGTCTTTGAATTTGTACAGGAATTGCCAGAGCAGGCCCCTGGCAGCGAGCCCGCAAGATTCTTCTGACTTGGGTCAGTGAGCCAGATGACCTCCGATGTTTCTTGTAAGTGGTGAATTTGCTGTTTAAAAACAGGGGACATCAAGCACCAGGGTGGCTTTCCCTGTGAACAGGCTGAGAGGGGACTGAGCAGATGGGGAGGAAAAGGGTGGATTAGCCAGTTTGTCTGCGGGATGAGTTTTCTTTCGCACTGGTAAGTGGGGATGCTGTAAACAGTGTCTTACTCTGGTCCATATTTGTCCAAACAAATGTGTTTTCGCTGAAAATAATGTAAATACGTGATTACTGATGGATGCATTCACCCCAAGCACTGGCTCACCAGGCAGGCTCCCTGCTTCAACCCAGAGTCTAAACCCAGTTGTTTTAAACATTAATCAATGAAAAACAAACACATCAGAGCCTACATTTGCATCGGTTCTTAACTACAGAAATTGTTCTTAACAAGGCCAGAGTCGGGGTACCTTCTTGGTAAGCCAGCAGGTAGACAGTCACAAAAAGGGATCTGCCTCATAAGAGCAAAGCATGCTAGAGCCAGGTACTGAGAAACCCCCAAGGAGCATCATCCCAAGGCATGAGCATGGACCAGTAGCCACTTACCACTCTAAGTATCTCAAGGTCATCAGAGAGTAAGGTCAGGGCTAATCCAATTGGCACACCAGTCATGGGGAGTTGCAGATGGCTTAGTAGCCTAGAGTTCAAAAGAAAATGTATTTAGAAACCATGGTGCCATCAGTCTAAACACAAGATACATCCATACACTAGGATTATTCCATGGAGTCTAAACAGTAATGTTGACATTTGTACCACGGTTAATAAAGAAAGCATAACACATTGTTTGTGACCTCTAGAGAAGGCATCATTCTTTGGTTGCAAACAGCCCATCTCTGCATTTATCAGTGTGTGTCCTGAGGGTGGTATGGAAAAAATAGCATCATTCTCATGTCTATCCAAATGTAGTCATCAACCACCCTTAAAACAAAGTTGTTGTAGGAATTCCTACAACCAGTAGCCTTTAAGTTACCCGCCCACTTGGGCGTGGCATCTTACACTATGTATGGTGATGCAAAGCGTACATCCGGCCTCTCTCCCAGCAGCGTGATTTGGCTCCTGTTCCCCATTCGTGCCGAGGATTGTGATCTGTGAGTCTGCCTCTACATAAATACCCCTTTATTATACTCAATTCTGAGCTAGTGTGGGGCTTCTTTTTAGCATCCTTCTTCTTCTGGCACCCACGTGTACCTGCTTAAATGCCTAACGGGTCCACAGCCCAGAACGTCTCCCAACCCTGCCCACTTGGCTTGCTTGTACCTAAGCAGTTTTTTGTAAAACCCCTGCCACAGCGGAGCTAACTGTATGCGGCGATGTGGAAATTTCCCAAGCTCCCGCACATCTCCTCCCCCACTGCCATGTTCCTTGTTGTGCGGTGACTTGGGCAGCTTCCGGTTTGTGCTCCTTGCCCATGAGTTCTGGGATTCTTGCTCCGCATATGGAATTGATTTCATTGCTTTTAATTTGTCAAGCAAAGCATATTTCTCAGTATTTATCCAGTACCAAAGCGGGAAACTAAAGTGACTCAGGATGTAATATTTATAGGCAATTTACATTGGTATAGATTCTTGTATATTTACACAAACTTAAATTATATTGAATATGTTCCTATTTTTGTCTACAATATTTGTATACCTAGGCAAAGTTATTTTGTCATATTATATGCATGCATGCTTAAGACATTTTGTATATTGATACAATTTTAGGATATATTTATTATATTTAATATATGTTTCTACCTCTGATCAAGATACTTATACATTGTTTACATTTTGAGGTCATTGTCCTCATTTATTGCACAATTATTTAAATATTGTTTAATATTCTAATATAGTCTTAGTCTTTAAGTTACTAGGTATTAAGAATTATAGGTCAATAGTCATCCATGTTTGTCATATTTATATTTAGACTAATCAGGTTCTTTAGATACATAAGGATTGTATTCTGCATAGATAGGTAATCTTCAACCACTTCAAAGAGCTGTAGCATATGGCATTTAAATAATTTAGGGTTCTGTTGACATGCTTCTGGCAGCACCAATCTATTCCCGAGAGAATGTTGAACACCAAAGACACCCAATTTGGAGTTTGTTTTCTTCTTGGCAAAACTAGCTTTGGGCAAGGAACTGACCATGCCTTGACCACTGACAAAATACACAATGTCTGGACAGGACAAGCAGGACACAAGAAAAAAAGACTATCAAATCTTCCTGCCTCTGAAAATGGTCTGTCAGTGACTCAAGGTCTTAGCCAAAGGTGGTTGTTCCAATGTTGCAAATAAGACTTTGAGTGACTGCCTAGGTAACTAGTTGTCTCTGTCATTCGTTGCACATTTTTGAAGTTGCTTGATTGCACTTTCTGCTTACTCAAGTTATATTATTTCCCTTCTCGGGTCTTCAATGGGGTTGAAGACTAGATAGTTGTAGTTACTTCCCTTTCATGACTTAGCCAAGTTATTTATAATATGACTTAAACTCCTTAGGATAGGATAATTATTAAGACATTTATCAGATGTTTCTTGCTTGATATTGTTTATGCTGGTTGTAATTCTTATTTTTATACCTATTTGTTCTTATTGTATATAATTTTGTATTAGACTTAGAAGTCTCTTATTTAAACAAAGTGGGGAGGTGCTGTGAGAATTCCTACAGCCAGTAGCCTCAAGTTACTTGCCCACTTGAGCGTAGCCTCTTATACTATATATTCCCATGTAAAGTGTGGGTCTGGCCTCTCTTCTAGCTGTATGATTTAGTTCCTGCTCCCCATTTGAGCAGAGGACTGTGATCTATCAATCACCCCCTAAGTAAATAACCCTTTATTATAGTTGATTCTGAGTTAATGTGGGATTCCTTTATAGCGTCTTTCACAAAGTCAAGAACTGCTTGCAAAATGGAGTTTCTTGGGGCACAGAACAGCATGAAAACCACTGTTTAACACAATATGGAATCACTTAGACCCAGGCACAGTCTGATCTCAACCATACATGCTTGAAATGGAACACGAACTGTAGTTACAGCGAGCAAATGCTTTGGGCATGTCTCTTCTAAAGAGGAGCTCATTATCCAGGGTTTCCTACAGATCCTGTGATAAGCGAGATCACACCAAGTGCTCCATCCACTGCTCTTTGCAAAGACTCCTCCATCAGTGAGTTCTCCAAGCAACATCTTCTGTGATTACACAATGTTTCAGGAAACAGAACCAAGTTGGAAGTAGCCGCTTTGAGAGTAGAAGTCTACCACAGGGCCTTGCTTATGGTCTGGGCCTGAGACACAGTGCATATTTTAGGGAAGACAGTGTGGCTAGAAGGAAGCAAACATCGGTCCCAAACCAAGTTCTCAGATTTACCAGGTCAGAGGAATCACTTCCAAAAGCTCTGTTTTCTCATCTGTTCAGTGAGAGAGCAACAGCTGGTCTCCTTGGCACCTGCAGGGCTGTGCACTTCAGCACAACAACACAGAGGAGCAAGGGGTGAGCAGAGAATGCTGGATGTGGAGCCATGGTGGGGCAGACTCCTGCCTCTCATTCACTCACTCACTCACTCACTCACTCACTCACTCACTCACTCACTCACATCTTACACTGGAAAGCCTTTGATGTCCTCAAGTTCATGAAGTGAAAACTCCCCAATTTTTGAGGCAGTTGAAGCATTAAACAAGATAAGTTCCAAATCCCCTTAGCAGTGACTTGAGCCTCTGAGCAATGGGCCTCTGAGCCCTGACATTTAGACTCCCGGCACTATGCCACAGGCGTTCTGTCATTTAACCTTTATGACAACAGTATGAGTAAGCAGCAGAATGAAGCCCACATCATACATAGGAAATTAAAATGTTTATGAAACTCTGAAAGTAGCACACTACCCCCACCCCTTTTAAGGAAACACAGAAGAAACCAATTCTTCATCCTAAGGACCATGACTGTGCTAGGGGCATGTAGATCCGTTCCCTTGGAGAGATAGGAGCAGCATGAGCAAGTACACAAGATGGCGTCTTCTTACATCCACTTACTTCTCATTCCAAAACATTGCTGTTTAGGTTGTTGACCCGCCTTTGACACTAGGCATAGCTCAAGATAATTTTATTCATATTACCTATCGAGATACCAGTCAGAAACCATCCCCACAGTCGCAACCAGTGTGCTAGGCTCCCATTGTCTCAGCCTCAGCAGTATATAGTGAATGTCATTTCAAGAAGGGTTATCCTAACTAGAAGACAGGAAGACATTTCTACCAGAGCATGGTAACCTACCAGTGGCCACACTCCTGCCTCCATCAGCTGCTAACAATTGCCAATAATTCCTAGACCAGGGATGGAGTCTCTTAAGGCTCTCCTCTTCCCATGCTATGTATTGCTCACACATAGATCTAGTATGGATAACCAAAGCTGTCCTTTTTCTAATGTGGATTCTTGATTGTCTTGTTAAAAGTTAGTGGACTGTATGAGGTGATTTATTCCCAGGCTTCTGTTCAGTTCATTAGTCCATGTGCCTATTTTTTCTTTTTTTATTGTTTTTATTGCTCTATACATTTTTCTTTGTTCCCCTTCCTTCCTCCCCTCTCTCCTTCTGCCCTCTCCATTACTTTGCAATGTAACTTCAAGAAGTGTGATGACTTCATTTTCCTCCTTCAAGGTATTTTTGGCCACTCAGGGTAGTTCCATAAAAAGTTTAGACTTGCTTTTACTAGTTCTGTGAATAATGCTATTGGATTTTGACAGAAAAGTTGAGTCTATATGTTGTATGGACTCTTTTAATCCATGAGCATGGAATTTACTTCCATTTGTTTGCACCCACCTCAGTCTCCTTTACCAGTGTTGAACAGTTTTCAGCATGTAGATAATTAACATCCCTCACAAAATATGTCTGAATACCCATTTCTTGTGACACTATGACAGTATATCCTTGGATATACTGTTCTCTTCCCTCTATGTGCCACAGACTTAGTGTAGTTGGTTGTTTGAACTCTTTGCTCTTTACTCTTTGGGGACCTGCCAACCAACTCCCAAATTATCACACGGAAACTTAATTTCTTATGAATGTCTGCCCTTAGCTTGGCTTATTTCTAGCCTGCTTTTCTTAAATTATCCCATCTACCTTTTGCCTCTGGGCTTTTACCTTTTTCTATTTTTGCACATATTTTCCTTCCTTCTTATTCAGTGTCTGCCTTCTTATTCAATGTCTGGCTGTTTGGCTGGGTGGCTGGTCCCTGGCATCCTCTTCTTGCTTCTTGATCTTCTCTTCCCAGATTTTTTTCTCAAATTTAATCTTTCTGTTTGCCAACCCTGCCAGTCCTTTCTCTTACCTAACTACTGGCTAATCAGCTCTTTATTAGACCAACAGGTGTTTTAGGCAGGCAATGTAACACAGCTTCACAGAGTTAAACAAATGCAACATAAAAGAAAGCATCACATCTTTGCATCATTAAATAAATATTCCACAGCAGAAAAGAATGTAACACATCTTCAACTAATATTCCACAACAACTTAGGTAGCTCATTAATGTGCATTGCTTTCAAGGGATCCAAGCTGTTCTCGAGTTCAGTATTTGTTCTACAGACTTTGCTTCCTTAGACTTCTATGTATGAAGCAAGAGCCCACATACGGGACAATCAGAACATCATCTGACAAAAGCAGTGCCTGATGACAGCTGGCAATTCCCTTGTCAGCAGTCACTGAATGAGCGTGAAGCTGCTTGCTGTGGCCTTGATGGCTTAAGGGGCTGAGAGGACCTAGGGTCTTCTCACAATGCCTGTATCTGAATTTACTACCAGACTCCCTTTTCTATCTAATTAATTCATGGCATGCTCCTTACAGTGTTCCAACACTCTGGGTGCAAAGAAAAGAACATAATTAAAAAAGAAAAGTAGAGAACAACTAGTCCTAATTTATCATTCTGTGCTGTAAAAAGCAGGCAGCAATTTTATAGCAGCAGTAGTCATATTACATTTACAGGGGCCACTTGCCACTCACCTCCTCCTGCTCATGATCTTGTCGGTATTATGATGTATCCTCCCTCCTCTTGCCTAAGGCATCCAGCCACCACAGAAACTATTCCAGTTAGCTACAGATTTCTTATCTTCTACTGCTGTATGTGTAAATGCAGACCATAGTTTGAGTGCTATTTTGTTTGTTTGTTTTTGTTTTTAAGAAAACGGCTGGCTAGGTGGCTCAGTGGGTAAAGCTGCAAACCTAATGACCTGAGTTCAATCTTTGGAGTGTATAAAGTAAGGAGAAAACTGACCCCCATAGGTTGTCCTCTGACTTTACACGCACACTATCACACACATGCATCAACCCATGCATAATAGGATTTTTTTGGTTATTGAAAAATAAAATTTGGAGATAAATATTAAGGAATAAACCTGAGAAATCCACAGAGTGATTGAGACATGATCCTCCCTCTCTATGTTCTTGATCCAAGAGAGCACATGACCCCTTGGCCCCACCTCTTCCTTCCCCATGTGACTTTCTTTTTCCTCTTAGTCCTCCCAAGAACTCAATGGTTCACCCCAGTCAGCTGAATGTGGGCTCTACCCTCTGAATGGAGGTTGGCTCCACTAGTGGTCTCAGAGCAATCAACATGAGCAAATCTTCAACATTTCCCCCTTTGTCTAAATAAAAAGAAAATGTTTTAATCTAACATAGTAAAACCAAAAACAATAAAAAATAAGTATCAGGTAAGAATTGTATTCATATTGTCTAACCCATTTGTATTAGGCATATTCAGAGAAAACACTCCATTATTTATTCTATCTTGATGAGTCCAAAGCTCTGTACTTAATTTACCTTCTATCATAACTAAGGAAAATTACAACTAGTCATGAACTCCATCAAAGATCCCAGAAGGATATAATATTACCCAAGTAAACAGAAAGTACCAAGCCAACCACTTCCAAAAAGACAGAGCTATTTTGCTGCCTGGATAGTCACCAAAGTTCCTCTGCAACACTGGTACATTCATCATTTACCTATAGGCCTAGAATATCTGACAGACTTTTCTGTGAAGGACTTTCCCACCTTGTCTTGGCAAAGTTCAACAGTCTTACTCCTTTGGGTCCTATTTGTCCAGTATACTGTCAGCAGTTGAGGCAAGGGCAGTTTCTTGAACAAACAGCTAGTTTTTCCACAGTAAAAGCAAACTCTTATATGGAGATTCTTCAATGCCCATCATCCTTTAATGAAATAGATTGGTGCTGCCAAGAGCAGATGTGGCTCATCATGAAAAGCTTTAGGTTATTAAAACATCTTAAATGCCATATTCTGTAGACCTTTGAAGTGTTTGAAGAAAATCTACCTATATAAAATATAGCTGTTTAACTTTGAAAACAAGCCTAATATGACTACAAGTTTGATTATTATAGTTGACTAATTATTAACCTGTATTTCTTAATTATACATAGCATTTTTAAATAAGCCGAATAAGCACAATACTCCAAACAAGAGTAGAAACATACATTCAGTGTAACACAATAATTTTTAATTTGTATCAATTTACAAAAACTCATACCAGTGTAAAATATTTGAAACCAGTGATTGTTTGAAAGTACTCAACAATCTACCTTTTAATCTCATCCTTTCTATATTATATTCCCCACTTTTACCTTTTGAAAGGGATCCTTGAATCTAATCTCCTTTGTTTAGCTTTTTCCTTGACCATGACTAATAACAACTTGTAACCAAGCCCCCTAAATGACGACAAATGTCTATAACCTACTGAATGATCAAAAACCATCCACCCTACCTTTGGGGAATGTGGGTGTCATATTCTCTAGACTGCCTTCTGTTGTCTGGGGGTGACAACATCTTTAGGGGGCACTGAGAAAATAAGATAATGGTCAAGTTCTGGGAGATCCAGCTGTTGCCTAGTCTTATTGTGACAGGAAAATGTAGGACTTATCTGAAGTCTGGCTGAAGTAGTTTGTGAAGCTGGACCATCTAACCTCTTCCTGCCTGGCTAATGGTCATTCAACTCTTTATTAAACTAAACACAGTGACACATCTTCACACAGTGTAAAGCAATATTCCATAATAGACACACAAATATGTAGTTGTAATTATTTTTAATGCATTTAATGAGTCAGTCTAATGGTAAACAAGAATGCTAGTCATGTTCATTTTGTTCAGCCCATTTTAAAGTAGCTGATTTGTTCATGGTAATTTGAATTCGTAGGAGGTAGTTGTACCTTTTTCTAACACTGTTTTGAAATTTTGCCTCAGTAGTATCCCCAAAGATAGATTGCTTTAAGACCCTACGAAGAATTCCTACATATTTTTCACGGTGTGGAAAATAACCCTGGATTACTAAACTCTCTGCACGCTGTGCTTTGGCCTGTATGTTTATACCTATGATAACATTTAATTGGAAAGTTAAGCACAGTAACAGACTAACAAGGATAATTAATAGTATAGGGTTGGGGAGATGGTTCAGTGGATGGAGGATTTGCCACACAAGTGTAATGACTGGAGTTTAGATCCCTAGAACTCACACAAATGCTGGGAGGGTATGATGGCTCCCCTGTAATCCAGTGCTTGGAAGGTGAGAACAGGGGATCCCTGAAGCAAGTTGGCTAGCTACCCCAACTAGTGAGGTCCGGGTTAAATTGAGAGCTCCTCCTCAAAGAATAATTTAGAGAGTAATCAAAGAAGGTAACTAACAAGTTTGGTTCTCCACATAAGCATGCGCAAGTTCATACATGTGCACAAACTTGTGAACATATATACCCCCATATCCTCCACACATATGCATTCAAAATAAAATTAATACAATGCAGCAATTATGGAAATATTTGTAACAATTATTTTAAGCATACGTCGTTTCTAGAATTGTCTGTGTAATTAAAGGGCAGAAAGTAAAACCACAAATGGGGTGAAGGGGACTCTTGTTCCCCCCTCCTTGTCTTGATGCAGGTCTTTCTCCATTTCTACTGCTGGAATCCAACAGCGTATGAGCCCCCACCCCTTCACTGGCCCAGGTTTCTCAGGGATATCACAGAGCATGCCTTGCCATGCATAGTATAGGGTCACAACCTTGCATCCAGGCATCCAGCACAGAAACAGGTCACAGCTGGCCTTTCCAGTGCTAGCTAGCACGAGATCCCAGACCCCCATCCTTCAGAGACCTGAAGACCTGCATGTTACTGAGGGCAGAGATTTCTTTCCTGCTTTCCCAAAAGAACAAAGATGCACAAAATAGACCTTTAAGCTCCAAAGTGCTTGCCACACCCGAGAGTCTGAGAAACAAGCGAACTCACTGGGGGAGTCAAGTATGCACAGGATGGTTTGGAAACGTCCTGGTCTCGGAATGGCTTTTGAAAATGTGTATAAGTGTGGGCTTGAGGTGGGAGGTGCTAGGCCATAGAAATAAATGTCAGAAATGCCAACGCCATTGGGCCGTATGACGGTCTTCTCCGACCCACTGTCTATGGAAAGCAGAGCTGGCACCAAAACTCAAGCCACCCCCTCCCTGGCTCACACTCTATGTTCTGCATCTGGTTGTATTCTTTTCCTCTTCTCTCACTGGGGCATTTTCCCTGACTTGTATCCCATTCTGGATGGCTGCAATTGCCACTTTCTGAAGGAGTCTAAACACTTAGCCTCCTCTGCTTCTTTTTTATTCTTCCTCACCTTTATCTCTGCTGCCTCGAGTACCGTCATCTGGGGCCAACTATCTAATCCTGTGTCTCTAGCACCTGTTTCACTCCTGAGTTTTCCCCCAAGCCACAAGGTCACTGTCCTTTCCCAAGGCACACCTAGGCATTGCCCTTGGTGTCTTCAAGCAGCAAGCTTTCTGAAAGCCAAACACCATCTCCCTCACCACCAACAGCAAACCTTTCAGAGGTGCAGGGTCATTGCTTACTATCTAACTCAATGACTCTCAACCTTCCTTAATGCTGTGACCCTTTAATGTAATTCCTCATGTTGTGGTAATGCCCCCAATCACAAAATTATTCCTTTGCTCTTTCATAACTATAATTTAATGTTTATAGTTACTACATCACTATAAAATACTGTTATGGATTGTAATATAGATATCTGATATGCAGGTTATCTGATATGTGACCCACCCCCCCGGGGGGGGGATCATGACCCACAGGTTGAGAACCACTGTTCTAACTGTTCAATCACTGAATGAACAGTCCTTAAAACAATTTCCACCATCCTGTGCTCAGATAATACCTCCGGAGGATCTGCCTAAATGTCTTCAGACTTCTCCCTGATGATTTGTCTTTAGGGTTTTGTGTAGTTCTTTCTTTTCTCTGACACATTTAAAAATACTTAGCATCGAACAGCCAATTTTTATTACAGCAGATCATTCGCCCTTTGTAGCTTCAACTCTGGGCCTCAGACTTGCTAATGCCTTCCCCATTTTTCCCTCTTTACATTTTCTGTTCTTCTCTATGCTCTGGTCATTTCTTCAAGTTGCTTCTCTTCTGTTCCTCTTGCTGGGCTATGACAACTTCCAGTTTCCTGTACTGGGATTCAGAAAACAATGATTTTGTCTAGTTTTAAGGACAGCAAACTGGTTTGGTAACCTCCTCAAAAACACACCAAGTAGTCATGGGGAGCCTCAGTCAGCCAATAACCTTTAAGAGGTTGGACCAGGTTAGGGCGTGACCTTTTGGGTACCCAGGGAAAACCACTGGACCGCCCAGGGCTCACTCTTTCTGATTCACACATCACACACCTGAGATTGGACTTCTTGTTCCTGTTCTGTGAGTTTGCCCATTATAATAAAGAAAATAGAAGTGGAATCTCTTGGTGTTAGCTTGGGATTCTTTGACCTGCATCCTCACCCCCAACAAAGTAGAATATGGAGTTTATATAGAATTAGCCAGACTTTTGAATTTCATTTGAATGGTTTTTTTTTTTTTTTTTTTTTTTTTTTTTTTTTTTGTGATCCAGCCCTTCAAAATCCATCACTCTGCAGTCTCAGGGATGCTATAGTATAGAGTGGCCCATGTTATGATTGCTATTGATAGCTTCACCTGATTTTTAATACCCAGGGGTCAGAGAAGGTGATGGGTGGGGGTGGGGTAGGGATGGAGTGCCAAAAACGTTCTTGTGCCTTGCGGTTTTGAAACAATACCACAATTGTGGACTCTTAGGCTATTGGAGCTAGAAGTCATTTTACAGAGTTCAGCTTTGGGGCTGCTTAGGGGCAGTCTCCAGAAAGCAAAAACAAAGGTAAAGTTGAAGCGCTCTCCTTCCCCCTCAAGGAGAAGGTGTAAATAAATCCAGGGATGGCGGTAGAAGGAAGTGGGAAGGAGACAAGAACACTCTAGAAAGGTAAGTGTCCTGGCAGGAATCAAGATATTCTAGCCGGGCAGTTGTGGCACACGCCTTTAATCCCAGCATTTAGGAGGCAGAGGCAGGCAGATCTCTGTGAGTTCAAGGCCAGCTAGTTCCAGGACAGGCTCCAAAGCAACACAGAGAAACCCTGTCTTGAAAAAACCACCAAAAAAAAGACATTTTAGAGAGACTATGCCCCTCCCTTTTGCTATCACACTGTTGAAACAATGGTGCTTCAGAAACTGGAATTTCTCCAGGAATCTCATGCTGGGTGGAGAAGTTTGAAACCTGATGCAGCCAGAAGAGGACCTTGTCTCCCTGAAGAGATTTCAAACACTTCTGACAACTTGACAGACTACTTTACAGAAGGAGACTGGATTGAGATAATGAGTCCAACAGCCTAGCCATTCAAACCTCTGGTCCCCTATTTATATGTAAACCTCATGCTGGGACCCCCAAAGATAGACTTGAGGAGTCACAGGACCTCTTTGTTTCTCTTCACAACGCGGTCCACTGAATGAATCTGACTTTTCTGCATTTCCTCATTAAAGAAATAGGTCTGGGCTCTGACCCTAAGGGCCAGTAATAGAATTGTTGCAGAATGTCAACTGGCTGCTGCCTCAAGAGAAGCCACAGAGAAGTAGGCAGGCACATGTTTCTCCATTTTTCCCCTGAAAGGCTACGAAAATGGAAGATCACAGGGGGTGCTCCTCAAAAGGGGAAAGGACGGGGAGGTTTCAGCACAGTTACCTTTTTCCATACTCATGGATGAAGGTTCACCCGTGGGAGGATCCACCCCTCACTGTCCCCATAAGAATCTGCACATCTCTGATGACACCTTACGCTGTAGAGGATGTGGGGAAAGGGGAACACTCCTCCATTGCTGGTGGGAATGCAAATTTGTGCAGCCCTTTGGAAATCAGTGTGGTGATTTCACAGAAAAATAGGAAACAGTCTACCTCAAGACCCAGAAATAACACTTTTGGGTATATACCCAAAGGGTGTTCAAACATACTACAAGGACATGTACTTAACTATGTCCACAGCAGCATTATTTGCAATAGCCAGAACTGGGAAACGACCTAAATGCCTCTCAACCAAAGAATGGATAAAGAAAATGCGGTACATTTACACAGTAGAGTAAAATAATAATGACATCTTGAAATTTGGTAGCATAAATGGGGGTGTCACAGGAGAGGGTAGGAGGGGAGAACCGAGGAAAGGAGGGGACCAGAGAAAAATGTATAGCACAATAAAAAAAAAAGTGATTTTAAAAAAAGAATCTGTACATCTCCTGTGGTACTCCACGGAGTTGGGAGAACGGAAATCTCATACACACCTGTGTGAAGAATGGTGCATGTGAGAATCTGGTTTTATTCTTCTCCAAAGAAGGCCCGCTATTATGGCCAGAGCAGCTACAAAATACAGAGACACTTTGCAGCCTGGCTGTTAAGTCATTGATAGTCTGGAAACCTGGGGAGTGCATATACAGTGAAAGGCAGCAAGGCCTCCACACAGGGCCTTTCTCCTTTGGAGAGCTTGTCTACCATTATCCCACTCACAAGAGACCACTTAGACATTACTCTGTTGATCTCCATTGCCATCTTTATCCCATATATCATTTCTATACCTATAAGGATCTTACCTGAGGTCCTTGTGCCATTTCATCAAGTGTCATGCTTTTATTATCGTGCCTTTTAAGCTTATTTTAATAAGCTACAAAGCAAACTCCTGCCCTGAATTTCTTGCTCAGAGTTGACTTATCTTTCCACAAACCATTAAATATTAGATTACTTTGCTGTATGTCTCTTAGAAGTTTGCCACTTGTCTTAACTATGTATATCTGAGACAGAGGCTGTTTTGAAATTACAGAACAAAACTTAAAAAACTACTGTCCTAGAAACATTAGATACTGTGTCCAGGAATGTGACTAGTTTAGGTTTTTGGTTTTCAAAATGAAGTTGTTATGTTTTTCTAAACCGCTTTGTCAAGAGAAATTTTACCCTAGATGGAGAGGGTTAGACCATGTCTATCCCCTCTTTTAAGATCCCAGTGATAAACAAAAATTCACCCTGGGGAAGCAATGAATATATTGGGATTACTACAGAGCAATAGGTGGGGCCTTGTGGGCAGAGGCATGAGGGGCCTTGTGGGCAGAGGCATGAGCGACCTTTAAGCAGTCACACTGGGAAGTCTGTGTCTAGAATGGATGGTGGCTTCTTATTGGCTACACAGATGGTGTCTGAAGTTACCTGATGTGAGTGAGAAGGAAACATGGAACACACAACAAACCTGCTTAGGAGTTTATTGCAGGGGCAAGGGGGGATGCACAGGCCTGGTGAAGGTCAGTGTGGAGAGAGAGAGAGAGAGAGAGAGAGAGAGAGAGAGAGAGAGAGAGAGAGAGAGAGAGAGAGAGAGAGAGAGAGAGGGAGGGAGGGAGAGGGAGAGAAGGAGAGAGCAGAAGATGGCGCCTCCAGCTTTTAAGGGCTGCCTAGCGCATGTGCACAGGGGATGGCATGGTTGCATCATTCACAGAAGAAGGAGCTCACACGTGTGCTCAAGGGCTCAAACATACATAGATGATGCAACCATGCTGCACATGGGTTAAGCAGGGTCCTTTAAGATTTCCGGGGCTCTTAGGCACTTCTGCCTGAGGGCTTGTCTGCACATGCATGGCCCTGGAACCTGGAAGTGTCAGCCGTGTTGTGTGGCTGAATCATTACATTCCACCCTTCTGTTTATTATAAAAATTTGGAGTTTGGCATCTTTAATGGGTGGAAATGGGGCAAAAATTTGGGGAGCTTGGAGTTTTTAATGGGTGGAAATGGGGCGAAAATTTGGGGAGCTTGGGGTTTTTAATGGGTGGGAATGGGGCGTTGTAAGGTATCTTGTGACTTTTTCCTTCTGATTTTGTGGGCGTTGTCAGGTCTCTCGAGACTGTTTTTTGCTGATTTTGTGGGCGTCGGAGAGTTGAGATGCTTGACCACGTCCTGGGGTGACTGATTACTTTTGTGTTTTTTCCAGGCTCTGTGGAACTGGTTGGCTGGCAGCTTAGACCTTGCAAGATGCTGGAAAGGCAGAAAATTATGTCTGGCAAAAAATTTAGTTCCTGATAATTAAGGGAGGAGAGTTTCAAGATGGTAGAGAGAGAGTTTTGGAGGGTGGAGGAGGGAATTTTCCAGGGGTTCCCAAGACCAGGAATGATAAGGGAAGAATTAAATGATATTTATTCTGGGCAAGTCTGGTCCATTTAGATAAGTCCAAATGGCTCACTGGAGCTTATGAAAAAATATTTGAAAAGAAGTAAATTTTAGGCATATTAAAAGCTTATGATTATGATGATATAGTGTTGGAATGGAAGACAGTGGGGAGAAGGGAGGAAAAGAATGGGTAATTATTGGAAAGGGGAATTATTAGACCCCTTAATGTTTTGCCTGAAGCAAATCTTAAGGCACTTGTCCTCTATAGCATCACAGTATGACCTGAACATCCAGGAGACACTGCTGCAGTTGATGATAAACCTGTTATGTTAAAGTCTATTTTGTGAGTTTTTGGAGTCTGGAACTGTGAATGTCCCCAAACTCATTATTGTTTCTTACAACCTGAGCTTTTGGCAATCCTTGTACCTCCAGCTCTATGTTTAATGATAATCCCTGTAATAGCAGCTGAGTGGTTAACTGGAAATTTAAGCATGACATTGGAGATCTAGAGAAGTTGGTAAAGCAGATAGGAGAAAGAGGGAGAGTATACGGAGTTCTGGGCACAGGAGGGTTAAGTACAGTGATGAAACTTTTATATTGCTGGAACTGGAGGAAAAAATAGCTGATCTTGGTGTCCTCTGGAAATTAAGGGAGCAGGCTCCTGTTTGATTACCGTATACAAGGGGTGATCTTAAGCTGGAAGAGTAAAGGGTTTAAGGTGAGACAGGTGGATCCAATGAGAGAGTCCCTCGAGCTTTGCAGCTGTGGGAGTTACAAGAATTGCTTTAAAGGGTCCCTGCCATTTAGGGGAAAGGGGTGAGGAGCTTTGGGCTGGGGGAGAGAATAGTACCTGATCTCCCAATTTAATCTGTGATGGGCATGAATTGGCACATAGTTGAGGTAATGAGTAGTCAGTAAAATCCCATACTAGGGAGCAAAGATGGAATAACAGCAGAGTAGGTGATCAGGAAGGGGAGAAGTTTTGGGTGAGAGGCGGGGATTAAAACCGGATGCCCATACTTGAGTTCAAAGGGCAAGATGAAAAGGGGGCTTTTGGGGAGAGCCCTAAGCCTAAGAAGGGCCAGAGGCAAAAGTTCTACCCAGTCCAGGTGAAGCTCCTGTGACATATTAACAAGAACATTTTTAAGGAACAATTAGTTTATTCTACTTTCCCTGAAGATTGAGGGTGGTATGGGATATGAAAATGCCAGGGGATGTTAAGAGCCTTAGGTAAAGTTTGGGAGGTAAACTCTGGGCCATTATCTGACTGAAGAGAGGTTGGGATTTCAAACTGGTGGATAATTTCTCAGAGAAGAACACTGGAAACTGTCTGGGCCCTCTTATGAGTGGTGGGAAATGCTTCAATCTACCCAGACATGGTGTCCACCAAAACTAGGAGATATTTAACTCATCTGACTGTGGGCTTATGAGTAAAATCAAGCTACCAGTCAGTTCCTGGAAGGGAGGCCCTGGCCTGGTGGGTGGGAAAGGGAAACTATGATATTTAGTCTTGGAATCTGATTCTTGACAGATTTTACAAGAGGCAGTGATAGCTTTTAAGAACTCTAAGTCCTAAGGGGTGGGTTGGAGGTGTGCCTTGAAAAATGAAACAGAGCTTTGCTAATAGGATGAAAGAGCTGATGGAGGTAGGACAGGATTTGCCCAGGGTTGGGGGCATCTGTGAGAGTGTGGGCTGTACTGTATGAATCCCCTGAGGTGACTGAGGTAAGTTTGGGCTCTGGAACGTTGCTGCTATAGCTACTGAGTCAGCCCAGTGAAGGCAAAGATATTTTGAGATTGAGAGCTGAGAGGAGTAGAGAAAAAAAAAGCATCCTTAAGATCTAGAACTGAGAAGTCAGAGGTTCCTGGTGGGATAGCGGAATGGAAAGTGTAAGAGTTAGGCACTACAAGATGAAGAGGGAGAACTGCGGAGTTAATGAGCCAGAGGTCTTGAACCAGGCGATAGTTTCTGTTAGTTTTTTGAAATAGCAAATATAGGGGTGTTGTAGGGGTGTTAAAGGGAGAAGAAGTGGGGTAAAGTAGCTTTTTTCTTAGAAGGTCAGAGATAATAGGCTTAAGTCCCCTAAGGCTCTGGAGAGTGAGGGGGTACTGAGCTTGGGTAATGTACTTAGTAGGATCTTGTAATTGGATAATGATGGGGTAACGGTGTTTAGCAACAAAGGGGTTTTAGGTGTCTCAGACTTGGGGGTCCACCTGAGAAGCTGGTAGAGGAAAAGACACATTGGAGCTGAGAGGTTGGGAGGCTGGAAGAAGGAGGAGAGGAGCTGCTGTAGAGGCTGGGGTAAGGTGAATGGAAGGAGCAAAGGAAATGAAAGCTCCTACTTTTACTAAAAAAAAATCACTTCCCATAAGAGGTACCGGGCAGGTAGGCATGACTAAAAATAAATGAGTGAGATAAATACCCCTAAAAATACAGTTAGGTGGTGGGGTCTGCTGAGGTATATAAGACTGTTCCCCTACCCCAACAATAGGGAAACTAGAAGGAGAGGTAGCCCCCAGAATTCCTCAGTACCGAGTATGTGGCTCTGGTGTCCAAGAGAAAGAAGATGGGCTGTCCTGATACCATGATGTTTACCCATGGCTTCCTGTTACAGATGACGGTTATGGTCGGGTGAAAGAAGCCTGGGCAGCCTCACTCATCCATGGTCAGATCTAGAAGGTCAACTTGGGAATTTTATGGGTCTGATTTCTCCATGCTACTATGTGCATGAAGACAATCGACTGCCCAATGTTTTTCCTATGGCATCTTGGACAAGGTCTCGTGGGACCAAGATGAGGATTAGGGCATGCTCAGGCCCAGTGACCAGCTCTACCACTTTTTGAAACATGGGTCTGGGAGTTCTTGAGCCCCGGGGAGCAAGGGAGCAGCACAGACAGCACAGATCTGGCGGTCTGTTGCTCCAGCCAGTCAAAGGGCCATGGTTAGCACGTGACAGTGATTGTGGGCTTTGTCATTTCTTGCATGGTACGCCGAAAAAGCCAACTCTAAGACTTCTGCCTGTGGGGTCAACGGGCCTTTCTCTAAACATCTAAGTTTAGCCTTAATGTCAGGGTAGCACTGAGAAAAAAAAAAATGAGTCATGAGTAACTGTCTGCCTTCCGTGGTTTCTGGATCTAAGTTAGTATATTGTAACAGAGCTTTAGTGAAGCGTTCCAAAAATGAAGAAGGATTTTTCTTCATATCTTGAATGACCTCTGAGAGATTATTATAGATTACTGGCTTGAGGGCAGCCTTATGGAGAGACATGCCAGAAGGCAAGTCAAAAACCGGTCCCTAGCTAAATTTCACCTGGGGTGTTGTGGTTCCTGCTTGGAGACTGCCTCTGCCCTTGGGAGGTATGTTGCATATGTTTGGTGAACCTCATCTGCGTGTAGTCTGACCTGTTCCAAAACTCACCTGTGCTCTTCAGAAAGTAGGTTATTAGATAGGATCATATATATATATATATATATCATGAAAGGTGAGGTTATAAGACTGGGACTTAGAGCTTAGTCAGAAAAAGGCTTGGATATAAGGAAACTCCTTGCATTTGCCTGTGCGCTGACAATAATTAGAAAGCTCCCATAGAATATCAGGACCAAAGGTGCTGTTAGGTGGCCACTTTAAATTGTTATCTAAATTTTAAGGAGGCCATTTTTTGAACAAAGATGGACAAGTGTGGGAATCTGCAAGCAGGGCATTAAGGCCTGGGTTTTACGGCCTCTAAAAGGCATGGGGGGGGGGGGAGGCTGGATTGATGGTCTTGGATGGCTTGCTGAAACCATGAAAGCCCATGACAACGGTGACACCACAAGACTTATAGGGAGATGTCTCCCCTCTATAGGCAGGGTGTGACGGCAGTGAATACCACAGGGCTTGTAGGAGAGCGTCCTCTACATACAGGTGGGGGTGTTAAAGCCTGACTGGCTCCAGTCCAGGTGACTGGGAAGTCAGAGAGGCTAGAGATCAAGTGGTATCTCACAGTGGGGACCACTGGCAAGTGGTCCAAAAGAAAAGAAAGGAGAAAGAAAAATCTGAGGGACCCTGGGCCCCCAATCATGGGAGGACTGACCCCAGGTCATCCAAAGATAATTTTAGCTAAGGGAAGCAATGCAGAGATGAATGTCAGTGAAGGGCTCAATCATAGCCATGAAGGCCGTGGTTGGGGGGTGTACCGTCCCACCCCCCATTTCTAGGAACACCAGAAGATTGCTGGGAGCTCAGTGGTCAATTTCTCAAGTTTGGAGATATGGTTGAGCTGACCAGAATGGGGGAAACTCACCAACTGAAGCCAGTGGTATATATAGAAACCACGCTCAGGCAGATGGAACACATGGTTGTTGTGGAAAAAATACCCAGTTCTGAATCCTGACCCCGGGAGAGGGACTCGGGGGAAAGGAGAGCCTCCTGAGTCTCGTGGTACCTATGAAATTACCTGACACAAGTGAGAAGGAAACAGAAATGCAACAAACCTGCTTAGAAGTTTATGCAGGAGGGGGGCGTGTCCAGGCCTGATGAAGGTCAGTGTACTGAGAGAGAGAGGGCTAAAGATGGCGCCTCCAGCTTTTAAGGGCTGCCTAGCGCATGCACACACAGGTATGGCGTGGTTACGTCATACGCAGATGATGGAGCTCACGCATGCACACAAGGGCTCACGCAGCTGCGTCATAAGTAGATGATGCAACCATGCTGCACGTGGGTCACGCAGGGTCCTTTAAGATTCCCGGGGCCATTAGGAACTACTGCCTGAGGGCTTGTCTGCACATGTATGGCTCTGGAACCCAGAAGTGTCAGCCATGTTGTATGACTTAATCATCACAGTGTCCCCTTTTCTCCTAGTCCTCAATAGCTGTGGTGGTTTATATAGGAATGGCGCCCATAGACTCATGTGTTTGAATACTTGGTCCATAGGAAGTAGCACTATTAGGATGGGTGGCCTTGTTGGAGTAAGTGTGTCACTGTGAAGGTGGACTTTGAGGTCTCATATATGCTCAAACTATGCCCAGTGTGGCACACATAGCCTTTGCTTTTGTTGCCAGTGGATCAAGATGTAGAACTCCAGCATCATATCTGCTGCATGGCACTATGCTTCCTACCATGAGGACAATGGACTAAATCTCTGAAACTGTAAGCCATCCCCAGTTAATTGTTTTCCTTTATAAGCATTGCTGTGATCATGGTGTCCCTTTACAGCAATAGAAACCCTAACTATATATTCAGCCAGCCTATATATTCAGGCCCCTCTCCAATATCCCAAGGCCATTAGGCCATATACAACTAGGGCTAAGTTGTATACAACTGGTTGGGAAGGGTGGCTGGATACTCAAGTTAGGAAGTATGATTCTCCAGTCCCTCCTTTTATGAGCGAAGGCAAACAGTCAACAAGAACAGCTATGATGATGTTTTATGAGCAGGCATAGATGACCTCATGATGATGGTCTCAGTTTGACTCAAAGACGTACTGTACAATATACTTTACTCATTGCTTGTGATTCTTGCTGCTTCACAAATATTGCTGTAGTTGTGAATGATTTATTCTTTGTTATATTTTCTTGCCAGTTGTTATTCAGCTTGAAACCATTGGAATTTGATGTTGCTGGAGTATCTTATGCTCCTTTGGGGGTTCATTGAATTTTCTTTGACTACATCATCTTTAATAAGTTTACTTTTTTTTTAACTTCTTTCTCTTTATCTAGCCATGACCAAGAACAACTGATAGGGTTTTACTAAGAAATGACCCAAGTAATGGAACTATAAGGGAGATGTCAAGTATATAAATATTTTAAATAAATAACATTTAATTAAGTATTTAAACACAAACATTAAATATGTCAATAATCTAGTATAACAGGTGTGACAGGAAAAAACAGTGCAGGGGTTTCTCCATCTTACATTCTTGCTGAGACCATTTTGAATTTAACTAGAATTTGATTTCCTTGATAGATAGCCCTGTGGAAATTACCTACCTCTATTCTAGGATCCAAAGGTCAATATGCCCAGCTAACTTAGCTTCTGTTAAACTTCCTATCTGTGCAAACCTCCCCTACAGGTAACTGCTTATCTTAGCTTCTGTTAAACTGCTTGCTTGCCCAAAACCTCTTCCTGCAGCTACCAAGCAAGATTCCAGGATGCAGTGTTTGTCAAAATAAAATAAAACAAACAAAAAAAACTTACTCTAAACACTCAGTACTACACCTGGGTCCTTAATACCTGAGTATAATTCCAGCTGGAATAAAGACTTTCAATAGTCTATAAATTATGTCTGAGTGGTCATTTCTGGTTGATTCGCTATAACACAGGTAATAACAAACATGAATAGAAAGAAATTTCAGCAGAGATATCAATTTGAATTTTATAATCAAATGAAAACACTAAGAAAAAAGAGATAAATCTCTTTATCAGAGATAAAGAGCTCCCTCAATAGGCTGATAAGCAACCTGTGTACACAAGCTGACTTGTGAATGAACCTTTACTATTTTGTATTTCACTTTGGCCCCCAGCAGGCTTACCATGTCCCAGCGGATGCCCCCATACCAGCCAAGTATGTGGACAAAAATTAAATCAGGTGAGTTTTTAATTTTAAAAGGCATAAAATTTGGAAGGGGTGGAAGGTAGATCTAAAAAGAGTAAGGAAGAAGATGGGTCATGAATATAAAAACAAACTGAAGAAAAAAATTCCTGAAGGTAACAAGAAAATAAATAACATTTACATACAAAGGAGAAAGAGAGGTAAGAATTATAGCCACTTTCTCATCAGGAATTAGTCAAGTTTAAAGAAAAAGGGGAAATAGTTTCAAAGATTGAAAAAAAAAATCAGTCAAACACAAGTTCTACTCCCAATGAAAACAGATGGAAGAAAAACAGGGAATTTGCCAGTTATCTGTTTCCCTGTTCTCATACAAATGAAGGCAGAATGAATAATTTTTAGACAAACAAAAAGATGAAAGAATTTAGTGTCAACAATATTGAAAAAAAATTAAGGAAAATAGCAAATTTAAAGAAGCAAATTGAGTGTGAACACGGAAAAAAGAATCATGGGTGAACTAATAAAAAAAAAGTTAAATATAATGCTTATCACCCTAAAATCCATAACTTAAAAGATAACCAAGTATCTAAAGCAAAAAAAAATTATACTGTATTGTGGAGCTTATAAGTAGAAACAGAACTGATGATGACAATAACATATAAATGATATAATGTGAATGTAGTATATATATGCATACAAGTACCACACACACACACACACACACACACACACACACACATACACACACGTGCATGCTTCAACAGAAGATTTAAACAAGACTGAGAATCTTACAATATCTTAAATGTCAAGGATGTGGTTGAAAATCACTCATCTTGACTTGAACCCAGAAAAAAATCTCAACTAAATGAGAAAAGGAAAATTAACATATGCCAGCGCTGATAGAACACAGATGTTGAAATGGTACAACAAGGATTTTGCCCAGTCATCGTAAACTACTTCAACAGGCAATTACAGAGCTGCAAAGTCTCTGCAAAGAAATAGAAGAAAACAAAGGAGGAAAGAAAAAAACAAAAGGAAACTTGAGAACTAAGATGTCTAACGAAATTACAAACTATGCATGGGTTCAGTAAGAAAGTGGGGAGGGCAGAAGAAAGAATCATAAAACTTAATGTCAGAACGCTACAACTGCCCAATTCTAACGGAAAAGAGAAAACTTTTGTTTAAAAAAAAAAAAAAAAACAACAGAGCCTTAGGGATTTGTGGTATTGCCAACATGCCAACAAAAGACCTAGAATTTCTGTCATGATCATTCCAGAAGAAGAGAAAGAAAAAAAAAAACGATGGTAAGGATGCAAAATATGAAAGCAAGTAAAATTAATAATTTCCCAGATTTGGCAAAAAATATAAACCTAAAAATTCATAATCCTTGGTGAACACAAAACAATAAGATCCCCATGAAACTGGTATCATCACCCAGCATAGTAGACTTTGTAAAAGCCAGAAGAGACAAGTAAAATCATCTGTAAAAGAAACAGTTCCCCCAGCACACATCTCCCATCAGAAACCAAGGGCAAGAAGCGCTAAAATGAATAAATAATAAGTAAATAAAGTCAGCCCCTAGTCATATAGCCAGGAAAACTAGCTTTCAAAAATGAAGAAGGATTCAACACATTTTCAAACAAAGAAGAAAAAGAAGGAAATGGTTAATTGGTTAATGGAAATTCTTGAAATTGGAAGGGAATCATAAAAGGGTTCTTTGGGGTACAAAAAAATACACGTAAATGTCTTTCTTCCTTTTCTGACTTACATTTGATATGGAAACAGAAGTCAGCATTTTCTAATGTGTTCAGTGTATGAGAAAAACATAGTTAAGTCAATCCTACTCTAAGTGAAGGACCTTAAAGAGCTTAGCAGAAAGGAAAAGGTCTTTGCACTTCATTCATGCTGGTGAAGAGTCAACACTGATAAGGACTGTTTATCTATAAGACTGATATACTGGAGAGTTATCTGCTTGTATAGTATGCCTAGAAGAACCACCAAACTCTACACAAGGAAACACCCTTTAAAAACTGTTGAAAGTAGAATTCTAAAATCTTTCAAATAGACCACAAGTATGCAGTTAAAAAACAAAAAAGAACAGGATACAGAAAACAAAAACTAAACTGGCAGACTTAAGCCTTTACATACCGACTGTTAAAACAAATGTGGGACATCCCAATTGATTGACAAAAACTAGGGAGATAATAGATATATTAACTGTCATTTGTCTCCTATCCCCTGTATTTGACAGAGGCTGGGGAGTAGGTGTTTTTTACTTATAAAGCATCAGCTATAACTACTAAGTATGTTTTTGTATATAGGAAGAGTCTGTCGTTTTGTCTCTCTCTTTGGGTTAGCCATAGCCGAATGAACAATAGTTTTTGATTATAGAAGAATGTCCTGATTAGAAAGAAAGATGATAAAACTCTGATTTGCTTTCTACTTGGGGATTAGTTCAGACATCTAGTAAGTGATCAGCAACTCGTTGTCACATCTGTTCTACACCTTATATAGGGATACACTTTATAGGGATGAGGTGAAGATGACGGGTTCGAGATCCCCCTCTTCACCGTGACAAAGTGAGCATGAATGGAGGGTGGGATACAGTTACTGCAAGACTGTCGTCTTCCAGCTGGGAACCCGATGCTCAGGATATTCTTCCTCTCATAGACTGAAGGTCTCAGCGTGATATTCCTTTCTATTCTCACCTAGATGTGGAAACAAGACAGAAGCCTCCTCAAAGACGGTAATCATATCATGCCAGTAATGCCCCGGGGTTGATTTTGCAATTGGTTCAAAAGGTGATTCCCTCTACCCTCCAGAGACTAATGCTGTCTAAAATGTACCGGGTTTTGCAGTACATGGCAGGTTTACCATGGCTAGTTCAATTATTATTATTATTATTATTATTTTTGGTTTTTCAAGACAGAGTTTCCCTGTAGTTTCTAGAGCCTGTCCTGGAACTAGCTCTTGTAGACCAGGCTGGCCTCGAACTCAGAGATCCGCCTGCCTCTGCCTCCCGAGTGCTGGGATTAAAGGCGTGCGCCACCGCCGCCCGGATGGCTAGTTCAATTATTAAAGGTGGATTGCGTGTAGAACAAAGTGCTGGGCAGACAGTGAGAATGATAGGATAAGGAGGACGCAGGAAACCAGGAGAGCTTTCTCGGGATAACACAGGAGCGCCTGGCTCGGGATGATGGCAAACAGATACCTGGAGGTATTGCTTCAAAAATGGAATAAGGATCAGCATTAGAATACACTAGTGATAACTTCATATGGCTCTGATGCATTAGAATTCACTTCATACACTGCATTAGTACAACTTCATATATCTGTACCAAGTAAAAAAGTAATGGGACATCAGGATTAACCTGCTCTGACAGTGAGAAAATCCCTGAGATACATAACTGCAAAGAAGAAAATTTAATTTTATCTTAAAGGTTTCAGAGGATCCCGTTCATGACCAGCTTGGTCCTGTTGCACTTAGGGTCTTTACAAAGCAGCACACCTTAGTGGGGACATCTCCTAATGGTGTAACCTGCTCACTGAAGTTGGCTGAGCAGCAGAAAGAGAGAGAGGAGCCTAGAGTCACAACGTGTTCTTTAAGGACACACCCCAAAGGTCCAGTTCCTTCCATGGGGCCCTATTCTGAAAGGTTCCACCACTTGCCAGTAGCACCAAGGCTAGGGACCAAGGCTTTCACAGATGAGTCTTCCAGATCCAAACAAGAGCAGTATCTTAAAGCAAAGTGTAATCCATTGCAAATACATAAGCAATTGTAGAGATAACCATTAGTGTATCCAGAAGCCACACTGACTGTATGCTAGTTTGACTCCTGTTAAAAAGACAGAAATTGAATTAAAATTCAGCTACATGCTGGTGATATGAAGAAAAGATTTGGAAGACATAATGCTAAGTTCTAAAAATGGCATTTTTCTAGCATGGCGCATAAAACACGGCAACATATTATTTGTGTACATGTGCAGTCATATATAAACACAGACCCACCAGATGGGTACTTACCTAATTCAGGAAAGTCGATTCTGGAGACATAAGGAGGCATGCAACAAGCGGTCAAGAAAGGATGCTACTTCATAAACTTCTACATATTTCATTTGCATAAAATCCAGGAAGAAATGACTGTCAACTTTTAAAAATATTTGTATTCTATAGCGAGCTCATGGTGTTTGCATAGGTTCTTCCTTAAAAAAAAATAACAAAAGAAAGAAAAACGAGCTTTGGGTACAGGCAGGGAGCCATGCAGACCCTACTGGGTTCCACAGGTACAAGGTACAGCGACCTCATTGTCAGTTCTCACTGTGTCAAGAGCTGTGTAGGGAGTTTACCTAAAATGTTCATAACTTTGCCCTTTTATTGCTCTGATACTTTCATAAGAGTATGCTGTATATAAAAGAGCTCTGAGATAATTAGGGACAAATGAGCACAAAAAGAAATTAAACCTTGCAGAGTCCTGCCTGGCTTAAACTCCGGTGCCAATGTGTGACACCACAGTCATGTTTGTGTGGCGTCTATAAAAGAATCGCTGCTATATAGAGCCTTAGAAAACTCGGCGCCTGTTCCAAGGTGACCCTGAAATCTGAAACAAGGCATTATTAATTGTTTGTAGGATAGCATGCAGATCAGGAGTCCTGTGTATGACACCCTCTTCTGCGTTCTCTAAGCTAATATACGACAGATTCCCACTATGACCATGGCTTTTAAGTGTTAAGGGGTGTGCAGAGACAGAATAGGCCGGCTTTGATATTACTGACTTCTTTTTCATTCAAAAACTCAAGATTTACGGCTTGGAAGAAAACCAGGCAGAGAGGAACTGGGATTTGCTTGGTTGAAAGGGAATACCTAATATTAATGAAGAATAGTTTTTCATGAAATTATTTTAAGTCAACTACTGGGCAAGCCACTGCCTTTCTTTGTTTCTCAAATGTGCAGGTGGGAAAGAATATGCAAATGAGGCCCGTCTGCAAACCCCTTCTTGCACGTAAGCCAACTTTTCCCGCTTGAGTGGCTTTTTAGAATCACATTAAAGCCTATTCATTATTTTAATATTGAAGGCCAACTTCTCACAGACTCATCTTCTTGGGACGTCCTCACCACCAGCTGTGAAAGCCAGGAACCCTCAAAGGCTCGGAGAATGGCTGAGAATCGACCTAATGGCGTCTGGCAAGGCATGAGAGTGCAATCCATCTGTCTCCTGAGGGCGAGAGACTCAGAAAGAGGGCTCAGTGTATGTGAATTCTGGGATGCAGGGATGCTCTGCAGCTGCACATACTTGTGCATGTGCACACACACTCATACTTGCTTACGTATGGTTACACACTTGTTCACAAGTGTAAGACAGAAGTACATGTTCTGCTTTGTTCTTTTTTCTCCTTAAGTGTAGATAACTAAAAAGTCAACTTGTGTAAACTCGTTGTAAATAAAACCTGTTCATTTTCACTTGTGGCTTTAGGTGTCACAATGCTAGTATTTTATACGACACCACCAAACTCGTGTGACATTTTCAGGTGCTAGAAGTAAGGCGAGGACTCCCTGCTGTCGTCAGAAGCAAGGCGATGGATATGTGCCTCTCCCACTCTGTCCATATTGATGAGTTAATGTCCATTTGTGATTGAAGCTACTTAAGCTGCAAATTCGCTTATAATGTGGACTAACGCAATGCAGCAGCCCATTCTGAGCAATTTATCCTTAGGATTGGAACCCATGGCAAAATACCCATGGCATTTCTTAGTAACATGCATGGATTATCTATGGAAAAATGAATTTTGAACTTCATCTGCATAACAGCGTTTAGGAAACAAGTAATTTACAACGATTTTATGATCTAGAATGTCTCATTTTTTCCCAGGCTTTGTTTGGCCGGATTTCTTCTCCTGCTTCTCGTTCCTATTTCTGCAGGTTACTTCTTTCTGGAAAGGAACGGGCCCTGAAATCAACCTCTCTTACTCTGGCTAGCCTGTCACTGTCTGAAGTGATGGCAGAGTCCAAACACTTCTGTGCTCTCAGTCCCACACAGGCCACACAAAGGAACGGAGGCAGGATCGGTGACCTATGACTAAGCAGTGCCCGGGAGGAAGGCCCAAATGCCATTCCCTAGCATACATCATGCTGTCATTCTGCGACTGCCGGGCTTCTTTAAAACTGTGCTATTTTTAGTGACTGACATTTTATATGCGTCACTCGTGGGTACAAATTTATATATGTCCAGGACACATAGCACTGCACATGACACTGGCAGCTGGGGACAATGGCAATACGGATTTCTACTAAGTAAGGAAGTGATGTCTGCTGTTGCCAACCCACAGAACAAGGTCAAATGCCTTCCTTACCCTGGCATTCTTGGTACCCCATCATCTGAACCTATCCTAATTATCCAGTCCCATCTTCCACCTTCTGGGACACCACCCAGGAGGTTCCTTTTCCCAAAGCTCTGCATTTTTCTTGGGTGTTGGTGAACTTGAGAAAACAATTTCCTCTCTTTCAACGTCTTTCCTGGCACTTCACACCTAAGTGTTAAGGTCTGGGGTGTCTGTCTTCCTTACGTTCAGTTCAGACTCTGCTGTGTGTGAAGAGGAATGGGGGAGGGAGACGGGGGGGACAGACTCCAAGCAGTCGGCTTCTCATAGCAGGTGTTACCTGTCATCCATTAATGAAGTAAAACCTGGGGACCATGCAGAGGAAGAAAAATGCACACACGTTGTGGCGCACTGATAAAATGCCACTGCCAAAAGAATAAAAGGTCGCTGCACCCAACGAAGAAGACTCTGCAGGGTGCTTTGATGCGTACGTCAGGTATAGACAGAACATCTGGATGGTGAATGCACATCTGTACTCCCTGTGTACGGCTTGGTGAACATGCAGGAGGACTCTCAAGAAGCCAGCAATTATAGCTGCTTGTTAATTGTGTTCTAGTTTGATGGAGGAGGAAACTGGGTAGGGGACCAATGTTTTAGGAGCTGGGTGATAATAGTTTTCCACTTCCCGACTGTAAACCTTACTGCATTTTTACTTAATTTAATCACGTAAGTTTAATTTATTACTTAATTAAATTTTTTTCTCAAATATTAAAGTGGAATTATCACTTCTTAGATTTGCTCCTAATCAATTAGGTTTCAAATTGATGTATGAGGAGTTGTTGAGGGAGAGAGAATTCTGGCTGGACCTGATGGTGCAGGTCCGGTAACCACGGAAACTCCAGAGGCTGAAGCAGGATTACACATTCAAAAGCTACTTTGGCTACAAGTGAATTCAAATCTAGCCTGGGGTGACAAACCCCCGTCTCAAAAGAAAAAGTAGAAAGAGAGCTAGGAATGTGGTTCAATAGTAGAACACTTGCTCAGCATATACAAGGCACTGTGTTCTGTTCTCTCTCTCTCTCTCTCTCTCTCTCTCTCTCTCTCTCTCTCTCTCTCTCTCTCACACACACACACACACACACACACACACACATTCTGATCCTTCATGCAAACTTCCTTAGAAAACATGTCATGATTTACCATATACATCCACACTGGTGAGAGAAAGAGTTAAGAGAGAGGAGGGAGAGAGTGGAGGAAAGAGGGAAGGGGAGACAGAAAAAGAAGGGGGAGGAGGAGGGGAGGAACAGAAGGAAAGGGATGGGAAGGGGAGGAAGGGAATGAAGAATGAGCAGAAGGGAGGACCTGTGAGAGGAGGAGGGAGGACCTGTGAGAGGAGGAGGGAGGACCTGTGAGAGGAGGAGGCAAGAGGAAGGACAGGGTCTCCGCCTGGAAGGAATTAGGAATAGAAACTTCAATAAATTTATTATCACCTCACTTTCCTCTTTTTGAACACACTTTACTAATGTTCTGTGGGGGCCCAGTAAATACCCACTGCTCCATTCAGAGCCGCCACGAGCAAAGTCGCTGAATTTAAGGGAGATCATGAACTCTGCTTTTCTCACACCTGAAACTCTGTCATCTTGGAAAACACGTTTTACCAACAATCTTCTTAAGCTATTTGCATTTTTATTCTTCCTCACGGCAAAGACCTAGTGGAAATGACCTGGTGCTGAGGCTGGAGCTCAGGCTGGGCACAGGTCAGGGTGTGCCGCTCTGCCGTCACCACCCACAGGGTAGGACCATGGCAGTGCCTTGTGTTCTTTCTGATCTGGGCCTTCGCTCACTTGTTCTTGCCCAGGTCGGCAGAGCCCTGAGCTTGCTGACTTTTCAATATAAATCCTCCGGTGGAGCAGGAGCTCGGAGCTAGTGGTCTACAAGAATTCTTCCCCTAGAGGTACCACAATTAGGTTTAAACTCAAAGGCCCTTTGCTTTGGTGCATTGGCCCTTAGGGCTTGGGAGGGGGGACCTTAATGCCTTACTCTTCAGAGCACACTCCTGTTCATAAGCAGGAAGACGCCATCACATCCTTTCAAAGCACTTCTGAGTGTCTTTCTCTAGGCATGAAAACTACGTCTTGCCTCATTGGTATTACTTCTCTGGTACAGAAATGGCCTACAATCCTCAAGGTTATCAAGGTTCTGAGCAGGGAGGGCTTTTGCACCTAGGCCACAAGGAATATAGATCTTCAAACAGGCAAGTTCAGAACTCTGGGAATGTCTCTCTGGAGGGAGCACCACGGGAGGGACTTGCCCCTGTCCTGACGCATGTTTATCCACACAGACGATAGCAACAATTTGGTGTTAACCAGAAATTATTCCTTAGCAGGAATTTACACTGGGTTTTGGGATGTGTCTTAGGGAAAATTCAGGTTGAAGATCCCTTGCCACAAGTCCTCAACAGCTGGAGTATTTTGGCTTTAGGGTGATTTTTCCCCCAGGCTTTGGCCTATTTCTTTATGAATAATATATACAATTCACTTATATTTTATATACTCCTTATGCACACAGCCTAAGAGTAAGTTTATGCAATATCTTTGGCACAGGTTATAGTTTGAAAATGAAATATCCCTATCACCCTCCTGTGTCGAGTGCTTGATGCCGACGGAACTGGTGGTACCATCTTGAGAAATGGTAGAAACTTCAGGAGGCAGGGCCCAGCTGGGAAGTAGGTCACTGTGAGTGAACCTTTGATGGTTGTCCCTAATCCACAGTCCTTTCCTTCCTCTCAGCTCCCTAGAGACCGTGATGCGAGGCAAGGTTTCTGGACCATGATTAAACCCTCTGAAACCAAGAGCCCAAGAAGACCTTTCCTTCCTTGCTGTCTTCATGTAGGGTCATCTGTCATAGTGACACAAATGTCATCGTGTGCCTATGTTCTAGCTGCATCTTCTCATGGGGGGGGGGGGTCAGCCATACAGTGCTCAAGACATCCAAAATCTGGGGACATTTCAAGTTTGGGGTTTGTGGACTGAGTTTCGCGATCTGTTTCTTTCTCCTTCTCCCTTTTCCATCCCCCCATCCTTGTTCGTGTGTGTGTGTGTGTGTGTGTGTGTGTGTGTGTGTGTGTGTGCAAAATGATGAACATATGTTGAGATTATATTATTACCTGTCCTCTAATGTGTTGAAAGAAACAAAATTAGCCAGAAATGAACTGGGGAATATGATTAATTTCTTTTACATTCTCCAAAGGCCTCAAATAATTGATTGGCTTGGCCCCACCTGTAGTCCTGGGTGGCATTTCTCTTGCCTCAGAGACCAGCTCAGGTGATACCCATACAGTCCTAGGGCACATTGGAGGGCATCCTAAGCTCTCTGTATTGACCATAACTTCTACAGGATCCCAGGGAGATAAATTAATGGGGATCAGGAAAAGTCTAGTGAAAGGTCAGATGTTTAGCAGTGGTCTTTCCATCCCGGGAAGGTCCACTGTCATGAAAAGAGACAAAGTTCCCCCTCCTGGCATCAGGCCATGCCCTCCCTCCCACAGCGAGGTTTCTGGATGCACCCTTACAATTTCAGATTAAAAGGTCCTGGGGCTTTTGTGGCTGGCTGGGTAATCCTTTGCCACACAGACCATTGTCCCACTTGAATTCGCCATAAACACAGAATAAGCTCCTTCCACGAGTTGCTTAATTTCCACAAAGGCTGAAAAACTCCCCGGTAACGGGGGCCACTTCCCATCAGTGCAGAGGGATTTGCAAGGCTGCTCCCTACCCCCACTCCAGCCACACAAAAAGACGCTATTTTTTTTCCTTCAAGGATTACATGGCAGGCAGAAAAAGCACAGCGAAAGCACACGATGTGTGACGTGGGAATCGAGTGAGTCTCAAGTCTGCAGCTAATTGATCAGGGGTGGCATTGAGGAAGCCAGAAGACCTGCCCCCTCCACCAGAAAATGCCAAAGCTGCATCTTGGGAATGCGCTGAAGTCCCCAAGACCCCAACATATGGGGGAACTTGTTAGCAAAAGAATGTTCAGACAAACCTTTGCCCAAAGTTCATTGCCTCTTGACAAATTTTAATAAGGCCTTTAAAAGGTTATCTTCTGGAAAATTTTATTTTTTATTTGTAAAAAAATTATTAAGTTTTAAAACGTATTTAACTGACACATAGAACAAGAATATGCATGTTTGTGGGCATGATGCAATCAATATTTCAATACCTGTGTAAATTTCATAGCATTTAAAAAAATATATTTCCCATGCTGGGCCTGGTGGTGCATTCCTTTAATCCTAGCACTTGGGAGGCAGAGGCAGGTAGATCTCTATGAGTTCAAGGCCAGCCTGGTCTACAGAGTAAGTTTCAGGACAACCAGGGCTACACAGAGAAACTCTGTCTTGAAAAATCACATCTGTGTGTGTGTGTGTGTGTGTGTGTGTGTGTGTGTTCAAACATTTGTCATTTCTTTTTTTATCCTGTGTGTGTATGATGTACATACAGGTGAGTACATGCCATGTTGTATATACGGAGGTCAGAGGATAATTTCGTGGAGTCAGTTCTCGCCTTCTGCATTTATATGTTCTAGGGATTAAATTCTTGTTGTCATATTTACAAGGCATGCACTTTACCGACTGAGCTGTCTTATGTCCCAATTTGTCCTTTTTTATAGCAAAAAAAAAACCCTATCAGATTCCTTTCTTCTAGCTTCTTGAAATGTACAACACATGTCTGTCATCCACAGTCACCCCACCGTGCTGTAGCACCCCCAAAGCATCTTGCTCCTGTCTAACTTTGACCTTTCATCCAATGACCAACCACTCCCCTTCTCCATTCTTTTTTCCCTCCTCACTTGCCCCAGCCTCTGGAAACTGCAGCTCTGCTCACCTTCTATGAGATTCAACATCTACATGAAATGGGCTGGTCCTCCATCTTCTTGTACCTGGCTTATTGAACTTAACATGATGATCACCTGTTCTACCCAAGTTGCAACTGTCATTTTAAATGGAATTTATTGTTAATACTATCTACTTCAAAAGATCTAGAATTAATTACCTAGGAAACAAACTTCAGGGCATGTCAGTGAAGTAGTTTCTAGATTTGAATTGAAAAGACCAGACCTAACGGTGGGTTGGATTTCTAGACCAAATAAACAGGAGAGAAAAACAGCAAGCTCAGGACCAGTGTTGATCTCTGTGCTTCCTGGCTACATTTGGACACAATGTGACCAGTCACCTCGACTCCTGCTGACAAGCCTGCCCCACCATGATGGACTGTACCATTAGCTGTCTGCCAAAAATAAGCCTTTTTCTTCTTTACGTTATTTTTGTCCAGTAAAACACCTGTCATACCAAGGAGAAAAGGTAATTAATACAATAGGCAATTGTATCTTTTCTTGTTTGAATGAGAAATGTCCCCTGGGCTCAAATATTTAAACACTGGAGCCCCAGGTGGTGATGCTATTTGGGAATGCAGACTTTAGGAAGAGCATCTTGTTGGAGGAAGTGTGTCCCCCGAGACTACCTTTAAAGGTTTATAGCCTCATCTGACTTCCCACTATTTCTCTCTTCCTCTTCTGTAGAGATTGAATGTGATCAGTCAGCTTCCTGGCTCCTGTTGTCATGGCATCCCCACAATTACAGATTCTAGCCTTCCGAATTGCAATCCAAGATAAATTCTTCCTTTAACTGCTCTTGGTTCTGTTATTTTAGCACAGTAGCAGGAAGGTGGCTACTGGAGGAGCCCATTGTATTTCTACACAGTTCCTGTCTCTGCTCCGTAGCTGATGGACACATAAGTTGTTTTCAATTCTTGGCCATTGTGAACAGTGCTGGCATAACTCAGGAGGGCTGGTGTCTCCTGCACACCCTTGCATTTCCACGGCTTACACACCCGAATGGTGGGAGGTGGTTGGATCACATGGGAGTCCTAAGTTTTTTGAGATGCCTATGTATCATTTTTCATAAGGAATTAATTTGCATTCTTCTAATACAGCCTCAACATCAAGACTCTGAACTCAGAGACACCTAGACTAGCCTGGCCCATCCTCACATCGTAGCTGAGCCAGAAGGCCCAGGCAAATGTTTCTCCTCCCAGCAGTGGGACAATAGTTGCCAGGCTCTCTAGGATGGTAGGCAAATATAGTCCTCAACAATTTATTCTAAATTTCAAAGTGGCTGGATAAGAGTTTGAAGATAAAACACAAAAAGGAAGATTTTCGGAGAGAGAGGAATATAAATGTCCTGATTTAATAATTATACATTATAGGCAATGGTTAATGTATTTAATAAATAAGTACACATATTAAGCTGACTTAAAATTATAAAAATAAAGCATAAGAATCCGGCCTCTTTGTTCCTTTTTGCTGACCAGGAACAGAATGGCAAGCCCAGACTACTTTCAATGCAATTGATCTCATCCAGCCTATTCTTTCCTCTGTTCCAAGTCAGGGCCACCCTGGAGAATGGGACCTAAGAGGATTAAGTACCCAGTGTAGAGAGATGCTGATGTAGAAAACAAGCAGTTGCTGGAGAGAGGAAAGCAGCTCGGGAATCCCAGGGTGGGAGGGTACCACTTCAGCCTTCTCTCTCACACCCGCAAGCCTGGTGGCAGCTTAGGAAGGAAGAAGTGAGTTTTCAGAATAGTTCTGAAATATTGTGGTTACCAGTCCCCGAACTTCCACTTTTACTCTCCAAGAGAGTAACTAGAAAAGGCAATATTTTAATGTGGCATAGTTAAAAGTTATCTTTGAATAGGAATATATATATATACATATATTTAACATATATATATATATACACACACATATATGTACTGTTAATAATTTGTTAATGGCTGCTGTTAAACTCAAGTAAAGCTGAACTCCACAACAGTGTAAAATTAAAGAGAATGAAGTGGCAACTGTATACATCTGGGATTTGTGGAAATTTCACATCAATCTCTAGTTCAGAAAAGGATTTTAAATTGAAAGCAATTTTTCTACTAAGAAAAGCAATGAACCGAAAAGCTAAGCATGACAGAATTTGTATTATGCTATTAACAGTTTGGCATTTATCCTTGGTGGTCACTTCATAACAGTCTCAATTCCATGACGATCATTTCTATCAAAATGCAGCATTCCGCAATAAGATAGAAAAATACACAATATTTTGAACAAGCAATAAAACCTGGTAACATCATGGTTGAACTTCACAAATCTTCCTGATTTGGACACAGATACTGAATCAAAGCAGAGAGCTCAGCTCTTGGCACGTGCATAATGAGTTGAGCCCCCTCCCCCATCACTTTGTTCTCCTGACAGCTGCCCACATCTGGAACACATCAAACAATCTCCTCCTTGAGGTAGATTCCTTATGTTCCTCAAATTCACGATCAATTATGAACTGATGGTGAAGGATGTTTGGAATAAAAAAATGAATAGGAAATAAGCAGAGACGAAGACAGAGGTCGAAAAGAAAAGTGACATGTTGAGGTGACCAGGAGCCAAAGGCTGCATCCAGTGTGTACTCCTTGAAATATAATTTTTTTGCAAAACTTCTTAAATCAGATGAAGGTAAAAAAAAATGCCTCTATAATTTATAAGAAGCAAAGCCAAGGTCTTGGTTGATGTATATCCTAAACAGCACTCAGCTAGCTTTTGTCAGTCACAAAACATTATCTCTGGAATTTTACGAATAACGAGATTTAGAGAGGTAGCTTCCTGGCTAAGAGCTCTTGTAAACAACCATGAGAACCTGCATTAAGATCCTAGCACTGTGTAATAAGCTGGGCATGGTCTCAGCGTGCTTGTAACTCCATCGCTGGGGAGAGCCTAGACCAAAAAAATTACTGGGGCTTCCTGGCCTTCAGCTTAGTGTAAAATGTGAGCTCCAGGTTTAGGGGAAAACCCCACCTCAGAAAAATTAAGGTAAACACTAGGCATGCTCCTCTGGCTTCAGTATAAGTTAGCACAGGCAAGTGTACCCTTCATTATGTACACATACAACACGCACGCAAGCACGCACACACACACACACACACACACACAGAGAGAGAGAGAGAGAGAGAGAGAGAGAGAGAGAGAGAGAGAGAGAGAGAGAGAGAGGAGATCGCCTATGCAGGAATGAGATCCTACTATCAGTTGAATCTGCAATGTCCCTGAAGGCTGATGTAAAAGCTCAGTCCCAAGTCTTTAGTGCTACTGTGAAGTGACAGGGTCTTTAAAAGGTGAAGCTTAGTGGAAAGAAATGAGGTGACTGCAGATGTGCCTTTGATAGTGACATAGGGAACCCCAGGTTTCTATCACCCTTGTGTTTACTGGTCACCAGGAGGTGAATGAGCATCTTCTACCGCATGCTCCCCTCGCCCTATACAGTGCTGCCATGACCCAGAGCAACGGAGGGAAAATTGGAAAACCGTGGGCTATTTTGTCTTGTAACAGAAGCTGGCTGACACAGACCCCTAAAAGTAATATGGCCTTAACCAGTTTTGGGAAATCCAAGCCTTATACCTTTGTACTTAGAACCTGGAATCCCACGTGGGATACTGAGAGCTCCCTCTGAGGTAGGAGACATCTCTCTTCTTATTTCACACCCTGCAATACCATAGTACACAAATGCACGAACACAATTATCTGTAGCTACAGACTGAGGGAACTGGGGCCTAGCCAACCCCTCTTCAACAGTCAGGAGAGTAACATGCATCTGCCATTTTCCTATGGGCCATGTCTGTCTCTATAGAAGAGGAAGGTCTTTGTTTCTCCACTTTAGAACAAATACCTCTTCCCCCTCTCCCTTGTTCCCTTCTCCTTTTTTCCAGATCCTCTATCTCCTGTCTTTATCTCTTATTCTATCTTTTGTCTCTCTGGGAAAATAAATCTCCTTTGTGCTGAGAACTTGGTCTTGGGGTGTCCTGAGCTGATGCCGATCCCCTCAAGCTCTGTGACCATTCAGAATGCTTTCAGGATGCTTGCAGATTCCAGAGTAGCTGCAACTGTTGTGCTAAAATTATTCTATCCCTGTTGTATTGTATCTGCTTGCTTCTGAAGCAAAGGATAATGAACATCAAATTCTATGAAGTTGTACACAAAATCAGAGGTATGCGATGCCCACAACCGCTTCGAGATTCATGATTCTTAAATTGCCGTTAACTGAGTCTCCTATTTCCTGTCCAGGAAAAAAGAGCTAAGAGCTGTTAAGTTACTGGCTTAAAAAGATTGTGGTTGTTAAGAAGTAGATCCCACACTTGACTCCAAGTTTGACAACACAGAACTCATGTTCTTTAGTCACACCATCTGAGTGGAATGAGATATGGAATGGCTATGTACATAAATAGCATCAATTAAAGAAGCAAAATGAAACTATAATGTCTGAAGTCTATAAACAATGGTGAGCAGAAATAAAAAAAATAAGCAAAATTTAAAATGCTGGAAATAGACTTAGACAATTATTCACAGCGATTTGCCATCGTTAGCTGTCCACTATTAAAGTTTCCACACATTCATCTTAAATCAATGTTTCTATAGACATATCTGCTTTATAGACATGAGTTACAAATGGGTCAGCCATTGCTCATAGGGTTTTGTTTTTTCAACTTCCTGTCTCATGTTTCTGGGAATTACAAAACAATAATTTCTGTGTTGTTTGCACCTCCCCCACCCACGTTGCCCAGAGACTCAAATATTGCAGGGAAATGCCATCCCCAGAAAGTTAAGAGCGGCTGTAGATCTTGTCACAAAGCATAGGTGGCCAGTAGGGCTGTTGACACTTACTTTTCAGAGGAAAACATGAACTACACCATCAAGAGAACCCAAAGGTCTCATCTGTCCATGAGACTGATATTTCTATTGTCCTCTGTATTGAATAACAATCTGTATAATCTTAGTGACTTGAAAGAATCCCTTGTATCATTTTATGCTCCCATAATGCGGCAATGTGTTGGGCTTTGCCAGACACTCTTCTAGGTCCATAAGACACTCAGCAGGGGTTACATCACGTTCTCACTTGTAGACCATGGTTGTCTTTAAGCTCATTCAGCTGATGACAGAATTTGACTCCTTGCTGTTACCAGGGCCTGAGGTTGTGTTGCAGCCACTGGCAGCTCCTCAGTCAGGGCTGCCTACCGATCTTCATTTTGTAGCACCTGTGGGCTAAAGAGCTCAGTAGTGAGCAGCAGCTGTTCTCCTAGGGAATGAAAGGCCATGTGAGGAAGACATGGTACCTCACAGCCCTTCCGTGTTCACGTGCTCTCTGCTATATAGAAATCAGTGGGAGACAGAGAAACTCAACAGAGAGAAAGACAGCATCCATGTCTGTGCTGCCTCCTGGGAGCCAATGGAACAGAGGGTTTGAGAAAATGGGAGTGAATTTCGAGTTGCCTCCCTCTGGAGTGACGGCAGAGGATAGTAGTAGTAGGTCAATGTGTTTTCCAGAGATCCATGTTTTCAGGAGATAGGCTTTCTCAGAGGTTGAGAAGAGTTCTGTTACTATTCCAGAGCATGTGCCACAGAGGGCTTTGGAAGACACCCCAGTGCAAAGGCCAATCAAGTACACACATACCCCCACACACCCAGTGTCACCCAATGTGAAAGTCACAGTCATTGGCAGTGATTGAATTGCATTTTGCCTGACTGGAGTATGGGCCTTCAATTCCACTGTCTTGGCCAATATGAAACCTTCTAATCCTTTGAGATACTATTCTGAGAGCCATAAGGTGAAGAAGAGGAAAACACTTGCCATCTTGCATAATGGAGAGAGCCTCAGTTGTGATCTTCAGTCTTTCCTTCTCTATGACAAAGCCCAACTCTGGTCCAAGACACTCACAGTGACTCTTATATTTGCCACGCTCTAACCTTGACCAGGAATGGGCAGAATCCCTGACAGTAACGTCTCCTGTTTGTCTCTCTTTCTCAACTATGTGAAGAAGAACACAGCATCCACGAGATGGGTGACCTGATGCTTCACTAGCTCATTTCTGAAAGTAAATACTAACAAAGGTTTTGAAACTGGATAGCTCTAAGTTCAACCTCCAACTTCTTATATTCTAGTTATTTGCATTGGGCAAATTGATCATTTTTTTATCGTCTTCCATAATAAATGGGGAATCACATATTTATGATGTCACAGTAAATGAGAACTCGTGTGTTAATGACCTCATAGGGTCTCTGTGAATATTAAGTGAGCACTGGTGGTGATTTCTATGTGTCAACATATCTGACCTTATGGTTGCCCAAGTAGCTCTCTAAGCATTATACACTCACCTATTAGGGTATATCCTGATGTGCTTGAATTGGTGGCCTGAATAAAATCAGATAGCCTTTTATGACATGTGTAGGGATCATCTACTCCACTGAGGATGTGAAGAGAATGAAGAGTTGACTTTATTTTGGTTAGATCCTTGAGCTGAGCCATCAGTATTCTCCTGCGTAGACCCTTGTTCTCAGGGAACTGGCCTTAGAGTGGAACCTACACCACTGGCTTTCCATCCCTCAGAATTTTGAACTTCATTCCCGGCTCTCCCACATGTCCATATTTTTCACAGATACATAATCATGAGCTGCTGTGGGACAGTGGTCTTTTATTCTGTCACTTGTATTATTTTTAATAAAATGCTGATTGGCCAGTAGCGAGGCAGGAAGTATAGGCAGGGCGATCAGACAGGAAGTAGAGGTGGGGCCATGAGAACAGGAGAATTCTGATAAGAGGGAAGCTCAGTTGTGACCCAGCCTCAGAGGAAGCAAGATGGGACTGCCTCACCAAAAAAAGGTACCAAGCCACGTGGCTAACTCAGACAAGAATTATGGGCTAATGTAAGTTATAAGAATTAGTAAATAAGGGGGCTGGAGAGATGGCTCAGTGGTTAAGAGTATTGCCTGCTCTTCCAAAGGTCCTGATTTCAATTCCCAGCAACCACATGGTGGCTCACAACCATCTGTAATAAGGTGGTCTCTTCTGGCCTTCAGGCATACACACAGACACAATATTGTATACATAATAAACAAATAAATATTTAACAAAAAAGAATTAGTAAATAAGAAGTCTGAGCTAATGGGCCAATAAGTTTATAACCAATGTAGACTTCTGTGTGATTCTTTGGGACTTAACAGCTGCAGGACCGGATGGGACAGAAAACCTCAATCAACAATGAGCCAATGATTTTTTTTCAATATAGACTAACAGACCTATGATAGGTAGATTACTAAGATGATGGATAGATAGATGATAGATAGATAGATAGATAGATAGATAGATAGATAGATCGATAGATAGATAGACAGATAGATGATGATTGATAGATGACAGACAGACAGACAGACAGACAGACAGACAGACAGACAGACAGACAGACAGATAATGAATCAAGAGAACAAGAGACTCAAGCACCTTGCAGTGTCTGGTGTGAGAAAGGGTGTGACATTTACATGCACTGTTTGTGGTTCAGTGGGTAGAACCAAGTCTGGGCACTAGTTCTCTGACCTCTGTCCCCTGTTACTGAAGCTTGCATTAAACACAGCCAGTAGCTGCCAGAGGTCCCAAAGGGTTGGTGGCTACTTTAATCCGTGCACACCAGACAGCAGGATTCCCGGGTGGTAGAGCCCTCCCTATTCATGGAAGAGCTCTCCCAGTTGTTCACAGCTTACTCATCACCCCTCTGAGCCCGAAATCCCCACCCATGACATGCCTGACAAGATTACCTTCACAGGATTCCTGGCAAGCTACACCCCCTGACATCGCCTCTGGACTTAGATAGTGCAAAAGGCTGGCATGCATGCCGATGGTTAACAAAGCTGGTCGCTGGTCGTTGCCCAAGGGAGACCCCTGTGACTGCCTCTGGGGTGTCAGGAAAATATATCAGCTCACTCCCCATTTTGGATGGTTCGGCATTGTCTTTTTGCCTGGAATGGCATGCTGCAGTTTTCAACACACACCTGGCAAAGCAGCTTTTAGGATGGGAAACTTAATTTTGGCTCCTGGATTGTGACATTATATTCCACAGCTATTTGTCTCCATGTCTCTGGGTCTACAGGGGGCAGAATGTCACAGGACAAAGACATATATGTATTAGGCAGACCTGATCACCTCATTGTGCCTGGGAAGGAGAGATACAGGGACACAGAGAGGTGGGTGTTTGTGCTAGTGGGCTTCCTCTTTCTTCCCCTTTTGTTCCTGCCAGGCCCCCAGACTTTGGAACAGAGATCCCCAAGTTCATAGCACATCTTCTGCCTTTAGTTAATACCCTAGAAGCTGCCCTCACAGTCACCTGAATTGTAATTTACTAGTCCCGGAAGTCTTTCTCAGCATAACAAAGTTGGTAGCCAAGATTAACGATCACATTTTCAAAGCTCCATATTAGGGGCATTTGAAGCCCATCCAACTAGAAAGAAAGCAACTGTCTTCGTTAGGGTTTCTATCACTGTGATAAAACACCACAGCAAAAAGAAACTCAGGGAGGAAAGCGTCTATTTGTCTTGCATAATCTAGAACACAGTTTGTTGAGGGAAGCCAAGGCAAGAATTCAAGGCTGGAACCTAGAGGGAGGAGCTGATGCAGATGCCATGGAGGAGTGCTGCTTATTGGCTTGCTCTCCATGCTTTTCATGGCTTTCTCAGTTTCTACAACCCAAGGCCACCAGAAGTAGCACCATGTCCAGTGGCCTGGGCCCTCCTCCATCAATCATTAATCAAGAAAATCCTGGACACACTCGCCCATAAGTCAATCTGATGGAGGCATTTTCTAAACTGAGAGTCCTCCTTTCAAAATTCCTTTAGCTTGTATCAGTTGATAAGACAAAATAAAATCAAAAATAAACAGGACATCAGTAGTCATAGAAACGGCTGCTGCACATGACCTCGTGGGTCATATCAAGTACTCGAATACCACCTCCTGCCTGTTTTCTGTCTTCTTGTCTACACTTGTCATGGCACTGGGCAGGCTTCACTTGGTTCTTTCTTCTTTCTTCCTCCGAAGACTGCAGACTAAAGCGACAGCCAAAGTCCTCTCCTCTGCTCCTTGGAGGAACATGGAACATCCAGAGAAAGCATCTAGTCGGTGCTCATTAAGAAACTGTTGGATGGGTAGCTGTTTACAGATAGGAAAACAGCTAGAGGAATTATTGTGCCCAAACCTTCCCCAGTTGGCTAAGCCCAGGCCTGCCTTCTGCAGATGTGCATTCCAGCCTGGAACCCTACCCCATTCTTCCACTGCCATGGTAACCAGAAAGCATGTGACTTACATAAAGTAGAACTCATCTTCCACTCTTTCATCTCGCCATCCCCAGTTACTAACGTAAAGGGACAGAAACTAAGGCTCATCCCTTATTCTTTTCATACCTTACCATTTGCAAACACTGTTTCTTCCCCTGACAGCCAGGTTCTTCCACAAAGTCACCTCTCCCCTTGACACAGACTAGTGTATCCTTCCAAAAGTCTGATGGCAATCTCATCTCCCAGGTGTGTAGGGGCAGGAGAAGAGCATGCCAAGCAGTTGTTTTGCTTCTGTGAGTCCCACACATCCCTCCCATCATCACCCCGCTCCATCCCTACCCCAACCTCTGCCCTTTCTTGTTAGTTGCCATGGAGATCCAGTATTTCAAGCTGGGTACACATGTCCTCCACAAAGACCACGTTAGATGAGCTGACAGTAGAGAAGTACAGTAGCCTGACAAGCCCATCTATGTAACAAAGTCAGCCAAGCTCCCCAGCCCCTATGCAGGCTACAGTCAAGAACCAGCAGGCCTACACCAGCCCCAGCCCCATCCATGCTCAGACCTGGTGATACCACATTCCACACATCATTTTCCATCCTTGTGCCTGCCAGGTAAGGCTGTGTAGGTAGAGTCCCCTTGCCTAACAATCTCGGCCAAATCCAGTCTCTCACACCCATGTGGGTGCTCTCTGCCCTTGGGTTAACATGGAAGGTGGCAGTTGAAACAAATGTAAACAGAAGCTTAAGATGAAAAACGTCTTAGCTGAACCAGTAAATCCTGCATTTGTGCTTGCTATTCCAAACAGTGAGAAAGCTGAAGCCTTGGCTTGTAAGATTATTGCTACCCATTCATATTCCTTATCCTGGTTAATACACTTTATTTCTGTATGTGCAATTATCTTGCTTTGCTCAAATTCACCCTCTTTATTAACCCCACCCCCAACCCTTTCTCTTTCTCTAATTGTCCCTCTTCTGCCTCCAGGTTTCATTTGTGTGTTTGGTTTAGTTTTTATTTAAAAGAAAATATGCAGTTCTTGTCTTCCTGCATCTGTCTATTTTGCTTAACACAGTGATCTCCAGTTCGGTCCACTTTTCTACAAATGATGAGAATTCATTCTTCTTTTATGGGCAGGGAGTACACGGTAGGATTCTCTTATCTCCTCTGTAGTGGTGGGTAACTAGGCTGTTGTGGAAAGTGCTTTGGTAAACATGGCTACACACATAACCTTTTTGCTTTATAATACAGCTTTGTATATATTAGGGGTGGATAGACAGATCATACAGTACTCCTATTTTGACTGTTTTGAAGAACCTTCATACTCATTTACAGAATGAGTGAACTAGTTTATATACCTGCACCTACTGACAACAGATCAGTAACTCAGATACCTGACACACACAATGGTGAGTGCTAAGAAAGGCTCACTTTGACTCTTGGTAGGGAAGGGATTGATGGATGGGCACCCATGGTGTCAGGAGCTTGCGCTAGCAGCTCTTCTCATGGCACAAGAAGAAGTAGAGACCATAGGCTGTGACCCACATTCTGGAACTGGAGATTGGTATACCTTTGAAGACCTGCCCCTAATGACTTATTTCTGCCTTCCTGGATTCGTCCTAAAGGCTCCACAGCCTTCAAAACAGTGCTACCAGGTGGGGAACAAGAATCCCAAGCAAGAGCCTGTGGGAAAATTTCTGATTCAAGCCATAGCAACACCGTTGTTAGATTCCTAACTGGAGTGAAGCAGAATCTCAACTGTAGCTTTCGTTGGGCCGTGCTTATATATTTATGGGTCATCTGTCTTTTCTCTTTTGAAATCTTTTTATTTAAGGTTTTAACACAGACACTGACTGAATATTACTTCTTTTGCCTCAGGACTCCATCTCTGGTTTTGCTGATGGATGGATGCTAATAAGTCCTCTGAGAAACTTCAAAGGGCAAAGGTACCTACACACCGCTAATGAAAACACAGTGTTCCTAAGTTCAAACTTCCCACTGATCCCCTTATCTCCAACATCCTGGGGAGAGTCACACTCTTATGTTCTCTGGATCTGTTGTCCCTTGACCAAATCAAGAATTGCTTAATCCCCTTCGGTCACTGCCATCAACGCCTGGCCAGAACAAGCAGGGAGAGAATGGCCTATCAGGACTAAAGATGTCACCTATGATGCTATTGCTTATCTTTGAGCCTGGCCCCTTTTATATGTGGCTTACACAATGTCAGTAAGCTCTGGTCCTTGGCAATCTTTCATCAGGCAATCTCCAGAACATTCTGTATACTGTCATGCCTCAAGGAATGTGAGCCTGGCGGATGTTAAAATACCCATTCTTCAATGGGGAAGTAGATTCTTTGAAGTTAACAGTATTCAGAAGAATCTCAGGAAGGGCATCCAAGCAATTACTTTAAGTCCAGCCATCTGTTTTGATCTTGGGAGTCACCTGTGAAGGCCTGGCCAGACTGGCTGCAAGCTGCTCTGCACAGATAACAAATGCCATGTATCTGCAACAGCAGCCTGTCCTGGGGACCGTCTCCTGCCCGTGGATATGATGTAACTCATGCTTCCCACACTTCCTCACAGCCCAGCAATGGGTGACCAGCAGTTCCGAGGGAAATAATAAGACAGTCTCAGCTCTCACAGTATCAACAGGCTGCATCATGCCCTGCTCTGCCCAGTCCTATCCTGCTTTCATCTCATGGGAGCTGGCCTTACTGAGTTTGTTTCACAATCTGCTAGCGGTTTGTTAGCTACAATTTAAAAACATTTCTTCTAATCCTACTCCTTTCCCTCTTGTACAGGAGGAAGCATAGCCTAGAAGTTGGGTGTTGCTTAGAGCCCATAACTAGTAGAGAACCAAGAAGCTCTGACCCACAGTTCCTACTGGAGTGAAGACTGAGCTTTCCAGACCCATCTGAATCTCTGATTCCCTGGAAGCTCAGTTTCATTTTTTGCTGCTTAAGTTGTCCCTCAGGGTGCAGTTCATAGGCAAGATCTCATCCATGGCGCAGCTTTCCTAATACCTTCTCCTTAACGATGTATTCAGTCTGGTTTCTGACCCAAAGACCACCAAGAGCAGGGCTTGTGGCGTGGTGGGAGTGGGGGTGCTCTTGCAAGACAGATGTTCAGTCAGGCAATGTGTTAAAGGGCTGGGCTTTAACTATATATATATTTTCCAACCTTTTTTGCATTTTTTTCTAAATGACACTCTTTCTGGGGAAATTGAGGCTCCATTCTTGGCTTCTTAGTCTCACTAACAAAAGAATTTAGAAACTGGTGGAGAAAGAAGCTTGTGGACAGTTTTATTGGAATTCGAGGCAACAGCAATTAGGTAGGCAAGCAGTAAATTTCAACAACTGACATGGGGGATGGCACTGCCTTAGCAGCCCTCAACAGCCCAGTGTCTGTCCTTAATGGCTCCGAGGTCACTGTCATAATACCGCTTCAAGCACTAAGGCTTCACATACGGAGGAAAGGCCTTATATAAAGAGATGGAAATTAAAACAGAAATCCAATTTCAAAGTTCTGTCAAGGCCAAGGATATATATATTTATAGTGACAATTTTTTTTCTAATTTAACAAGGTTTAACAATGCAATAAGTATCAAACTTCACAAGTAGTATTAATTGGGGGATGGTTTGGAAATGAGCATTCGGTGCCGGGGTGCAGATGACCCCAGCCATGTTCAGCCATCACGTACTGAGCTGAACGATAGCTACACCTTCACACAGTAACTTTACACAGAGATCAATCAGCAGAAAATGGAAACTTTGCAAGTAGCTGGAAATCAAATATTCCTCCCAAAGAAAAGTACACCATGAAAGACAGGGCTGTGTGAATCCTAAAACTGGCAAACAATACAATGAAGTTGGATCAGACAATGTGGCAATCCGCTCACCTGGGTCACTCAGAAGTACCTTATGCCTCTCTGTCTTTGGCCAGAGTCCAGGACCCCAGGAAGGGAGCCAGGGTTGGGCTCAGGGGGGTGAAGTTGGCTAGAGGCTGACTTAGGGAGCGCCAACTGCAGTCCCAGGTTTTCAGCCCTGAGCAATGTCACTCTGACTGATCCTTCCTCCCACGCAGTTAAGAACCTGAGGCATTGCACCTGAGCGGGGCTAGGTGGAGTCTACATGCCCAGACGAGGCGGAGTGCTTCAGGTAGGGTTTATCCCTGGGCTATGATGCTTGGAGACAAGGGAGAAAGGAAAGAGAAAACCACTTAAGTAGAAACCAAAGTCAAAAGCTAAGCCGTCCTCCTGAAGGAGAGGTGAAACGGTAGAGGGCAGGCCCATGGGAGAAATCCAGACTGGAAGCCACACCACAGAGAAATAGCAATGACCAAACATGAAGGATTCCTGGAGTCATAAGAATATGTTCAAGGCCAAGGTCCTCTGAAGGACCGCAGAGGATCTGGTGGTTCAGGACAGGGAATACAGATATTAACAATGTATATTTAGATGTGGTAAAGCTGGCCCTGGAGAGCATTCAGTTTAATTAGATGTCAGATGGCATCTAAGTTATAATGTCAAATGCGATGCCTACTGTTCTTCTTCCTTAAGCAAAAGACAAGTTGTCTCACTCATAGGGTGCAAAATTGCTTGTCTGCAGTGCCTCTGCAGGGGTTGCAACAATACTGTAACTATTGCTGTCAGGAGGGCAGAGCATCTAAAAGAGATAACAGCCATGCCCTTCTCTTTTGATAGACTAACTGAAGTAACAGACTCCATTGGTTAATTTCCCCTGGAATCTCACACTATGGGGAAGAAAAGCCTGAAGCTCTGGTACCTTTCAAAGGCAGACCTTACATCTCAAGACGAGATTTCCAGGACTCTCACAACTTATCTGACTGCTCTGTAGGATGCATCAGAGCCAATGATGAGTCATCAATGAGCAAAGACCAGGACCCCACTCTTGACCAGGGCTGTTTATTCATACAAAACTTTTACCTACCCTCTATTTAAGATAAAACCTTATCAGCGCCCTCCAAAGATCAATTTTAGGGTAACTGAGCACCTTTATTTGTTACTCTTCCCAATTAGTTCACATTGAATACATCTCCTTTCCATAATTACCTACCTGATTCTTGGTCAGCATATTGGGGTCCGGAGGCCCCAAGTCTAGCTTGCATATCAAAGGTCTCAAAGGGTGCTAACCTAGATCAAGGCTTTCTCTGCATGTGACCCGTTTTACCTAATAAAACTTTGCACAACTCTGGGCATACAGATATAAAAATAGGTATACAAATAGAACATCTACCGATGATGAATCATAAGAAATGTATTTGAAAACAATTCCTTGACATACATAAAATTTTGCAGTTTATTAAAGATTAAAGCAAATTTACATACCAATGAGATGAAGGTGCTTATTTTTCCGTAAAGAATTAAGTTTTGCCAAGATGTTTGATACTCCAGGATGAAGAATATCCTGATCACCTTTCATAATTGATATATATTCTGATTTATAATAATTAGTGCTAGGAATGAAACTTTGCATCCAAGTACAAAATGGCAGAAGTATGTTTATTGCAGACATTGTTAGAAATCCTTTTCTAATCCCAAGATAATACTCATTTAATGATTTTCTACTTTATGAAATTCAAGTCGGAAACTCAAGTAGCTACTGAGGCATCTTGTTTTGTTTGAGGCAAGGTTCCACTGTGTAGCTTGGCTGGCCTGGAATTCAGAGAGATCTGCCCACCTCTACCTTCTCAGCACTGGGATCAAAGGCATGGACCATCATATTCGGCATTCAAAATAGAATTTTTTTTTAAAAAAGAATCAAATATTCTAGTACAATCAATAAAGATGCTAGTATGAAATTTCTTGCTGGGGAAGGATGATAGGAAAATATTAAGTCTTTATTTTCTATAAGGAAACCATTATGCTTTACGAAGAGTAAACACGCTCTAGTTCACAGCACACTACAGTCTCAAGCATGAGTCAGCGGGTTTCAAGCAGTATCTATGAGCACTTTGTGGTGTGATGGCACGCAGCACACAAGCTGCACCTGTGAAGGTTCAGAACCCGAACTGCCGTGAAGTCATGCATGGCAATCTGACAGGGTGCTGCCAAAACACCTTGAGTTTATTTTACCTTTGATTTTGAATTAACTTTTGTCACTGCGTGCTTGGAAACCTCTCCTCGTTGACAACATTTTTTTTTTTTGCATCCCTACAATGAAAACGTGCAGTAAGAAGCCGTGATCTCGAGAGAACCGGCACACAGTAACAGCGACGGCCACGACCCGCATGCCACACCCCCACGCCACACTCTGCTCTACTACTGTTTGCTCCGGATGCTTCCTGATTAGGCTCTGAGGACAGGACGAGAGCACGTGTCCTTCTAGTTGATTTTCTTTTTCCACCATCACAGAGCGGACAGATATACCAAAGACTAGCAGCTTTATAAATTCCTGCCAGTTTGTGCTGGGCTACTCTTTCAAGCTCTCTCCTCAAAGAATTTTAGAACTACAGAAACTTAACATGGAAAATAATCCTAACAATGATCAACGAGTCCACTGTGTGTAGTCTTTCTGCCTCCTAGTTCAGGACTTTCTGATACACACCAAGTGACTTTAACAAAGGAAGAATTTTGCATCAAAAACTATGAAAGAAGTCCGATATAAAAGCCGTGATGGAGAGAACACACTGCAGAAGTTTGCTCTAAGATAAAAATGCATGAGCTTATATATTCCAGGCAGAGGGATGATGGCAAGGGGCAGGAGAAGCAGAATGTCCAGACATCCTTGCTCACATGCCTCTTGTCAGTGTGGGGAGGGGTCTTCAAGAGCATAATTAATCCTATGCCACCTCTCAACTGTTATCCCCAAATGCGTCTAAGGAGGTATTTTCCAGTGAGATTAGCATCTGACTCCTGGGCCTTAAAGCAGAGTGTGTCCCCGTGCGGGCGGGCATCCTCCGGGCCTTCCAGGGCCTGCACAGCATGGAGACAAGAGCTCTCTTACTCTTTCTGCCTCACTCCTGGAGCTGAGACTTCTCATCTCACGTTTTCTTGTCTTAGACGGAGGTTTTCTTATCTGTTCTGGTCCTAGGGCCTCTGGATTTGGACTGAATTTTGCCTTTGTCTCTCTGGGTCTCCCATTTGCAGATGCTATACCATGGGACTTCTCAGTCTCTATCGTTGCCCAAGCAGGCTCCACATTGCACATGCGTGCTATTGGCTCTGATGACTGTAGAACTGCAACAAATATAGCAGCTTCTCTGGGAAATGTCCTTTGAATTAAATCCATGCTATTTTCGCAATTGGAAGTTGTAGTGCTCAGAGCTCTGAATTCTGAACTGTAGGGGGTGGGTACTAAAATAACTCGGGGATTGTTCCCCTCCTTGTGTAATTTCCAGACCATCAGAAAAGACATTTCTGCAAATACTAAACTATAATCTGGAACAAAGGTGTACTGAGATGCGCTCTGGGAGTCTGCAGCCAGTTTAAGGGGAGCACAGAAGGGTTCCCTGAAGGAGATGTCATTTGCCCAGGGACTGAGAGATGTGGAAGACCCACAGTCTGCAAAGGTCTAGAAGTTCCGAGTGGCAGGTGTGAGTTCATAGGATCCGGAAAGACTGCAGAGAGTGGGAGCTGAGCTGCAAACTAGTTCCTAATGATGCTATAATAAACCACACTGCATCCTGGGCTCCAAAGCGCAACCGATTCCAGGACCCCTCATAACAAAAATCAAGTCACTAAGTGGTCAGTAAAGATGCAGTGTTTGCCCCTGTAAGTGAAGATGAGCTTTTGCCCCTCCTATGTTTTCAATCTCAGGTCAGTTGAGTAGGTGGGATGGAATCTGTGGGTAGCAACTGATGCAAAGTCTTGGTGGTGGCTGAGTCTTAGCATTCCTGTTAGTTTGCTATCAGATCTCCAGCTCCCCATTGCCGCTTGCTGTCAGAGCAAGGTACCACAAACTCATGACTTAAAACGACAGGAGCTTATTCCTTTGTAGGTTTTGAAGATGAATGCAAAGAATCCCTGGGCTATAAAAATGAGGTGTTCTTCTGAGTTACCGCAGGGAGCGAACTCCTGTCCTTCCCCTCTCCCAGAAAAAGAAGGCAGCTGTCTGCCTTTCCCACTGAAGTCAGAGATGGCGATGGAGGCCGACTCCCACTGTCCAGCTCTGGCTCCAGTATCCTTCTCGCAGGCTTCTGTGGTGAAAGTAGGTCCATCTGAAAGTTCAAGATTGAGTCTTCCTATTCAGGTCAGCAGCTCTCACCTGAAGCGCTACATCTCTGCTGTCATGTAACATCACATGTTCACTGGCTCCTGAGCTTTGGGGATACGGACCTCCCACAGAGAACCCTATCCTCTGTGGATGTATGAAGCTAGAAACAAGGCAGAATTCCCAAGAGCTTCGCATTTGTGAAGAGGTGTCCATCCAAGCGCCGTGAAGAAGTGTCGTTAGCTGCGGGCATCATTGTACAATTCACTTAGGCCACCTTAGTTAGGAAAGTGAGAGAATTGACTAAGAAGACCCCGAAGGGGGTGACTTCAGGTTACAGGGTGAGCTACTTGCTTCGGGATCCAGAAAGAAAGCAGGAGTCACCCTTGAGCCAGGTTCTCTAGCTTGTGATTCACTGCTGCTACCTCAGCCTCAGAGACACCGTCTGGCAGTTAAACAGGGTGTCTGCCCACAGGTCAGTGTTGCTCTTCCCAGTGTTAGCTTGCTTTTTTCAAAGACTTGGAAATGGAATATTTAAGCAAGTTTTCTTATTACCAAAAAGTTCCTTTGCTTTTAAAAGCTATTTTAAATTTGTGCTAGGATATATTAACGAAACACAATAATTGGTTTCACAATGACATTTCCCTGCATGTCTATACATGTATTTTGATCATATCCAGCCCTATTATCATCTCTTGTCACCCCTCCATTTTCACTAATTTCTTCCTTTCCATCTAGTCTTCCTTATGTTTTCATGGTTTTGTTTTGATTCTGGTGACCCAATGTGGTTGCTTACAGAAGTACGAGTCAGGGACCACTTGCAAGACCAGAGGTCAGGGACCATAGGAGCATGGGCACCTTACCAGTGACGATACCACTGAAGAAAATGCCTCTCCCTCATTAGTAACTATTAACTGCCTATAGATATTCAGGCCTTGGGAACCCTTGTCCGTCCTGTGACAGAGGGATGGCAGGCTCCATTTTGTATAGGTCATCATAGTTGCTCTAAGTTCCCTAGTGCAAAGGCCACATTGCTCCCGGAAGACAGCTTTTCCCAACACTTCACCCTCTGGCTCTTCCCATCTTTCTGGTCACTTTTCTGAGATGTCCCTTGTGCCTTGAGGGAGCAATGTATATGTCCTAGCTAGGGTGCAGCATTGAGTAGTCACTTACTGTTAGCCCTTTGACCAGTTATGTGTCTTGTAGTTAACACTGACCACTGGGGGGAAAAAAGTTCTTGACAAAGTCTGGCAACAACAGTCTATAGTCATAAATGTAATTATTCAGAAAGCAATTTGATGAGCGATTCGTGTCTATTTATCAAAACAACCACTGAAATAGCTACCTCACTGAGGCCTATGAGTTCCCTAGGCACAGGCTTCCGAGCTGATTTACAGTGCTAGATGTGAATGCCCTTAACCTAATGCCTTAAACCTAATCAGAAATCATTTGGTTACCTGAATACCAAACTTGCCACTATTGAACCAATGGGCACATCTTTCTTAACTGTCAACAATTTTGTAGACAAAACCCACAGCCTACTAAGACTGCTCTCGGCTGCTCTGCCATAAGAAAGCTTCCAGCTCAGTTATATTTCTCTGTGTCCTAGACCAGAGCACATGATGACTTCTGCAATAGCTCTACAGTAGGGTCTAGATCAGTGACAACTGTCCATACATAAAATCAATTTTTAAATCAGTCTTCTTACATATACATATGGACAATTAGAAAACACACTGGAATCACAGACAAGTCACACCAGCAAGGAGGAACACACCCTGGAAAAGTCAACCCCCAAATAAGCACACCAACTCAGAGCTCGTAAATGTTTGAGACAAGTCAGCATGCTTCAGAAGTAGTGTGGATTTCATGACTGGGCAAACTGACTGGCTCGCTTCAGTTGCACGTGGCTGGAAGGCTATATCTTGGCAGGATTTCCAAACTTAGCTAGCTCCACGCTGCTGTTTTGATTTCCTGCTTCCTTAGCTGTGACCTCCACCAGAACTCCTGACACACAGCAAGGAGGCTGTCCAACATGCTCTGATGTCAAGCGCAGGCACTTGCCCAAGTCATTGCATTTGACATCCCTCTGATAGTTTTTATTTGAGGAATCCGGGCTGGAAAACAAAGCGCTTTATGAGAGCTGAGCTTATTCTAAGCACCAGCTTGGTATATAAAAATCATTGTTCTCTAGAAACCAACTTTATAGTGGCAGGAGGGGGCAAACACCTAGTCAGAGCTCTGCCCAGGAGCCTCTTTGCGGCTTGCCTACATTTCTATGACTTTTTGTCTCTCTTTTATCATAAATCAGGAAAACACTTTGCTTTTTCAGGACCAAAGAACTAAGTATCTTTTATTGAACACCCTTTTATTTTTTCAAATCAGGAAAATGGGGGTGCAGACAGGTACATCTTTTGATCAGGAACTGTCAGCTGAAGCAAGGCCTTCCTTATTTTCTGGCTCCAACATTCACGGGATGCGATGTGTTCATATATTTCTGTCGAATGAGCAAAAGCGCAAACAAAGTTGGCAACAGACCACTGTGTCCCTCTGCAGGGATGGAGCTATGGCATCCCAGGCCCGTGCAGGTGTGGATGGGTGAGGAAGCCGCAGGTGTAAGGAAATCCTCCTGACAGCTGTCTTTAGCAAAGGGCCACAGATTCTGTGAGGACAGAGAACTTTCTGACCTTGTCTTCACCGCCCTGATGCTTTTGGGACACAGGCTTCCCTGCCTCTGTCATTCTAAGTAATCTATTAGTTAGCAGAAGAGGAGGGGACTTCTTAACCGCAATGCAAATCTTCAACAATAAAGTGAGGAAGAAGAGGAAGTGAGGAGAACATTACAGGACAACAGACCCCATCAGAAAAACAGAATTACAAAACGGAAGAAACTTGTCTATAACTTAAGAAAAGTTAACAACTCTCCAGGGCTTTACAGCACAGAATTTTTAAAGCATGTGTTCGTGAACAACTATAATGTGAGTACTATCTTGCTAAGAAAAATTCAAAATAGCACACAACCTCACAAAGGCAGTAGAGAGGGATACTGAGTCTCTCATACCACAAGTCATCATGGCAGTGACATGGGTATCATACGACCTCTTTGCAAATCAGAGATCTCGACCCTGTGGACAGAACCATAGACCTGCCCATGAAACCACCATGGGCCGACAGGTAACACTGACTCTCCCCTGTCAGTGAGCATGGGCTCAGCAGCCAGTGCTGACGATGGGAATGTTGAACAGTTGTCGATGGCTTGGAGCCGTCACCAGCACTTGGCCACCGTGAGGGTTGCCCTTGTGTGAATCAGACATGGACATCAGCTGTAGCAGTTTAAGTTGGCATGTAAAAAGATGCTGCACTACTTTTTTAAAAAGGCAGCTTCTCTGGGAAGAACCCCTAATACAAGTGTCCTTTGTCTGGTCCCACACATCCTTGGTAGGGCCTGATCTTGGCTTAAGGCCATCGGGAATTCAGTTCCCAGAACGCCTTCCTGCAGTTGCCTTGTCCAGAACATGACCCATGTAACTGACTTGACGTCCTTTGTTGACCAGAACCATCATCCTCCAAGTACGCAGCCCCATTCCTCATCCTGGGCTCAGCTCCATTGGTTGATAAACAACTCCACCTATGCTTAGAATTTTTGGCTGGGGAAGCCTCAATCCACTTGCACAGGACCCTTCAACATAAATATGGAGATAAAGTCCTTGAAGCTTACAAGGGTGATTATCTGTGCCAAATTTATATTTATAAATAGAACAATAAGGACTGTGAGTTAAACTTGAACTCCTAAAACTAGATCTTAAGATTTGCAAGTTTAATTGGTGAGGTACTCATTTGAAGCCAAATATCCCATAAATAACCTTTCCAGCACATAAAATCATTGACCCAGTCTTTAATAAAAAAAAAAAGAGTTCTATAAAAGTATGGGGGGGGGAGTTGTAAATAAGCACACCGAAGTAAATTGCAGAGGGAAGGAGTTAAACTGAGCATCAAAGTAAAATCATTGCCAAATGAAAACAAAGATTAGAAACACCAGGGAAGAAAACAGGGTAAGCAATCAACCACTACCATAAAAGCATGGCTCCAAATAATTAGATTAAATGTAAAGAGAAGATGGATGCAGATAAAAGGAGTACATTCAAAACGGCAGCAGAATAAAAATCCTGAAAATATTTATATCAGGAAAAATATATATCCTGAGATGTAGAGACAGAGGGACTTCCAGTTAATAGGGGTATGAGTCACAGGAAACAAGTACAAAGATGATGGATATTGAGATGTTTGCTTATCATTATTAACCTTTAAGGCAGATAATCAAGAGTTCTTCAATATCTACAGAAAGAAGTTTGTGGGCTCTGGCTGACTAGCCACAGACTTGTTCATAACAATATTTGTAGCCAAAATCCACTAGAGCAAAGTGATGAAAGAGAGAGAGAGAGAAAAAAAAAACAGAATTCCAGAATGTTGCACCCAAATCAATATTTCATTCGAGTACAAAGACAACAGGTCTGATACCCCAAGTGTGAAAGAGCTCAGGAAATATAACACCCAGGGCCTTATGTAAAACAGTGCCTATGAACATCAAGCAAGGCAAGGGCCAAATGGAGAAACTAGGGACTCATATTCCTAACCAGAGAGTCTGAGGGAAGATCCAGGAATTTGACACTCAGCCAAGTTTTCCTTTCTGGCATTTAAGAATGAAATGTAGTCAAGCAAGTGATAAATCAAAATAAAGAAACCAACACAGTGAAAGAGCAACACAGAGAGCCTTTGCCAGTAGGACCAAAGCTAAACAGCCAGTGGCTACAAAATGAAGTAGAAATGTAAAGCTCAATGGGAAAATAATAACAGAAGAGAGAAAATTAGGTGAGCAAAAGTACACAAATGTCTCGTTTTTCCAACAAGCATGAACCTGTCCCATCTAGAGTTGAAAAGACAGAACTTGGAAACTGCTCTTGGACAGATGGAAAGAACCTTCCATGGTAGAAAAATTACTAATCTACAGTCACTCAATCTCCTTATTTTTATCTAAATTTCTTCTTAACATAAGAAATAGTGTTGGATAGTGGTGACACACTCCTTTAATCCCAGCACTCAGGAGGCAGAGGCATGCTGATCTCTATGAGTTCAAGGCTAACTTGGTCTATAGAGCAAGTTCCAGGACAGGCTCCAAAGGTATGGAGAAACCCTGTCTAAAAAAAAATCCAAATAAACAAACAAAACAAAACAAAAAAACAACAAGAACAAAAAATATGTTTCATAGCATGACATCAGACTAAGAACATTTCATGTTGTAAGTCTGGCAGCTATTTCATTTGTGTCTTCATAGAAAGATGGCTAGGAATTTTCTCACAACTAATGACATTCAATTCTTTCTGATTTTAAGTGGTTCTCCCCCTACCCACTTTCCTTTGTATCTTTCCTGCACTCTTTGAATTTTTATAACAATTATGATTTGTTTTGAAAAAATAATAAAGAAAAATAACTTGATCTCAGAGAATGGGAAAGTGATGGGTGGGGAGGAGAGGGCCGTGCACAGCCACAGTCAGTTGTGAAGGGTCTTTCTCAGATATAAACTGCCTGCCATTAAGTCCCTATGAACTGAAGGACACAAGAAGACATCAGCCACCCCAACCAGTTATTTTTTTCCCAACGATCATTATGGTTACATCAAAGTGAGTTCACTTCCCTTATCAGCCCCTCTTTCCTGTTGGTGGCCGAATGATGAAGACAGCTATGGCCTGGCTGCCTAAAGCACAGGGAAGCAGAAGGTGAGGGAAGCAAAGATGATGCTCAGAAGCAGCACTGGGTAAGGAAGGAACAGCAAACCAGAGATGCTGGAGCAGAACATAGCAAGGAAGGATGCCAGCTTGAGAAGCAACATCCATCAGTAACTAGGGGAAAGATACCCTGGACAAACGATGTTTAGATAGAAGCACAGAAGAAGGCTTTTCTTTGCAGGACTGAGAGAGGATGCAGTGAGTAGCCAGAATCCACATAAAAAGCCAGCACAATTACAATCTTGGCGCTGGAGGTTATAGAGACAAGGGGATCGTTGGGACTGGGAAGTCACTAGCATAACTCCAGATTCAATGAGAGGCACCTTCTCAAGGAAGCCAGGGGGCAAATGCTAGAAAAGGATACCCAGCTTCTTCCTCGGACCTCTTGATGTATAAATGCATTGCTTACGCACACATGTATACACTCATGTGTTCACTGCACATGTGCACACTTTTTGTTTTGTTTTGTTTTGTTTTTGTTTTTTTTAGAATATAAGTTTTTTAATTTTTATAAATAACTTATCTGTTACAAAGATAGTTTACCCAGCTAACACACTTTTTTTTTAATTAAGGAAGAAAGAAAATTTTTCTTTGGACAAGGAGGATTTGCCTGACTTTTCTTTTAGAGGGTTCTTGGTTCAATGTGTTTATTTGGGCAGTAGAAATACTCAGTCATAATTCTAAACTATTAGGCATGTTCAAAATGAACAGTGTGGATAAGTTTTCCAACTATCCTCAGACCCTTAAGAGATTCAGATCCCAACCTTGAAAAAGGTGGCTAATGTTGCATTCCCCATGTCCCCTTTCAACTAATTGGCCTCATCCCAGATGAAGCTACAGGACACAGTCCTTACAATAAAGTGCAGCCCAGGTACTTAAGAGTCCATTGAAAAGGTTTCTAATCAGACCGCAAGCAGCTATTTTTCTCTGCTCAGAGTAAGGCCATACCTGTGCCGTTCACTCTGCAAACCGTAGTTCCCAAGCTGTTTACCTGCTTCTGAGCGCTAAACTGGGAAAGCCTCACCAAAGGCGGAACACTGACGAGCCTATTAGCACAGGAGTGTTACAGCAACTGCATGCCGCTCTCTTAAGTCAGTTGACTCATGCTGAAACCTGGATTTACTTCCAATTAGTAATGCTGTTTGGTAGAAGGTGCTCCCTGGGCAGCCCTGAAACGCTCCCCCTGTGTCAACAGGGTTCACAAAGATTGTGTTGGCAGCACCCACACACCATGGGCCAAAACTCAAGAGGGGATTGAGTTTGAGCCATAGGAATTCACTTACCAACCGGTGTGAGTCACTTTAAAGACAATGCCATTACGCCCAAAGACTGACAAATGGCCAAGAATGCACACTGCTAATGGGGAGCTTGGGACAAAGACTAGGAAAACAGGCATTCAGAAAAGGGACCAGGAACAAAAGGCCACAACGACAGTGAAGTCAAGGGTGACTCTCCAGTGGAAAGGCTTGACACTCCCTTAAGGAAAGCGAAGGCCTGAGAAGAGTCTCTGGGTACCAAACAATGCACAGCCATGACTGGGTGCACTGGGTGAGAGCTATGCCTAGGCAAGAGCTGGGAGACAGTAGAGAATGACAGAACAAACCCTAAAGAGTGCAAAAGGCAATCAGTCACAGGATTGTGGTCACAGCTCCTCCACTGCTTTGTCCAGGCCTGTTATGGTTTTAGTTCAGGTTCTGGGCTAAACTTCTCAGTCCCTGGCAAATCAAAGGGTGGAGCTCCCCCCACAGCCCTCCTTTCCAGTCCTAAGGGTATTTCTCATTCCACAAGGCTCACTCTGTGGCCCTCACTAGCACTTTACATACCCATAGTAACCCTCTTCTTTATTCTCCTACAAAACTCAGCCAACCATGTCCTTTTGTAGGACATCAGCATCCCCAGAACTGTCTAGAGCAGTGGACAGAGCAGTCAGCTCCCAACAAAGCACATGCGTATCCCCTGGGAATTTTCTAGACCTGTCTAGAAATCCTTTCATGTGACCTCAAACTTAGAGTCTGACTCTGAGGAGTGGGACCCAGGACTTCATGCTTTGTCAGTCTTCCTGCAGGTTGTGATGCATTCTTTCCCTCCAGGTCACTAATCCCAGAAAGCCAGAGCCACGACCCCTCCCATAGTCAGCGCCCGAGCCCCTTTATACAGAACAGACGGACCTACCTCCTATCGCCATTGGTTTTTAAAAGAATTTTTTTTAGACCGTAAATTCTGATCACAGTTTCCCCTCACCCATCTCCTCCCAGATCTTCCCCCAAATCTTTGATTTACCCTGGTTTGTTTCCTATTGCCATGATTGTCTCCCCCACTCCCATCACCACCCTCCTTTTCAGACAGGTCTTTCCACAACCCAATGATAAATTCTTTGAAGGCCACATGGCTACGTGCTGCAGTTGTTCAGGTGAGCTCAATCTATGTTTATACTGCCGTGGCAGTTTTATTGGGCCTTTTATAAAGAGAACAGACTTATTAAGCTATATTTAGCTTCAAAAGTTGAACCACGTTGGAGAGAAATATGTAATCCTAGGAAAAAGAATGTCAGAGAAGAAAAAGAAGGCTCTCCGAGACTGCCTCTGAGCATCTCTGTGGGTCAAGTTTGCCCTAATTGTTCTTCAAGGCTATTGGCTTGGCTGCCCTCACCTAATATTGGGGTGCCAGGATGGAGGCATCATTTCTTGATCTAAGCATGGCTCCAGTTTTCAAACCAGCTTACCTCGTGAACTCTAAGGCTGGACATGGAATTTTGTGGGCATTCCAAAAAAAAAAAAAAAAAAAAAAAAAAAAAAAAAAAAAAAAAAAAAAAAGAGAGAGAGACCAGTAGCTCCAAGGATTCAAAGTCGTCTCTGAACATCTAACTAACTCCCAGCTTGTACTGTCTGTACTGGGAAGAACCCCTCACTTTTGGTCTCAATTAAAAACACTGCCACATGTCTGCTATTAATAATGACAGCAATTTACTTCTGTTGAAATTGAAAGCCTTTGATTCACTTTGAAAAACCTAAATGCATCTCACATGGCACACAGACGCATTTCCAAGCTTTCTTCTCTTTGCACTACCCTCTTTTTGTTTTATAAAATGGAGTTAATCTTCAAAGCTTATGATTGCCATTTGGTGTCCTAAGATATGGATCTAAACATACCCATATGTATGCATATATATACACACACACACACACATATGTCCGGGAATATTGATATAGATATTTATACATTTTGGTCAAACAAATAGTTCCGCCTTCTGAGGAAACTTCTTCATGTGAATACAATTTAACTGTTTTTTTTTTTTCTAACATTTTTACTTGACATTTAAAGTCAGTGAAACTAATGAAAAAGAAGGCGGGTGGGGGGGGAGACCATGAGACGAAGAAACATAATTGTTTTCAATGAGCCACATGTGACACTTCAGATGTGTGCTTTATACGGTATTGTCTTGAAAGAGTATGCGATCAGGGCGACTTTAAAAAGGAAATCATTAGGAGGGAACCTAAAACGACTAATTAACATCCATCAAACACACGAGGAGAAATAGGATGCTGACCACATCAAACGCCTGACTTTTAGCAGTCGGGCTCCGTGAACTAGCGCTGCAAACACAGACTGTAACTCAGGAGGAAGCTGCCATCCTTGAGAGAGGGCGTACGTTCTGGAAGAGCTGGGAGGAGTGCTGAAGAGACACCTGCAAGCAATTAGGGACAGAAATCCCTGCTATTCAATAGGAGGCAAAGCCTGTCCAGGGTCTTGCGTTTCTGAATCACTTAGAGAACTGAAGGCCCAGCATTAAGCAAAATAGTTAATGCAATAACTTGGGAAATGTATTTAAAATTATCTGAAAGTTGTTAATAACAAAGTTTGGGTTTTGTTTACAGTTTGTTTGTCTACATCACTCGTGTTCATTAAAACCACTGAACTGTCCCAGTACTATGGAACAGACACAAAGTAAAGCCCGCAATATTGTGTCATTAGCTACAACGCTTTTGGTCCTGGAGAAGTTCCACCCATACAAAGGATCGGTGAAGCACATTCACTGACTCGTTTACTCATTTGCTAAGATGCTAAGATCATGGTCGGCCCGTTATAGAGCCAATAGAGATAGGTTTTCTCCCCCAAGACAGAGCTTCCAGCCACAGCCTTCCCCACCCCAGAGCCCTGCTACATAGTTCTCCACTAGCATGTGATTATTATCCAGAAAAATGAACTAGAATTTCTGAAGTATGTTGCCTTTTATTTTTGAGAATAGAGGATTTTCTATATTAAATTTACTTTAACTAATATACACAAATATCAAAGTATGCATGTCTGTAAGTATCATGGTGACATTTCAGAAATCACATGCATTGCCTATTTGAATTCGGTTACGTCCTTAAACACATATCATTTCTTGATAGTGACAATATCTGTACTGCTTATCTCAGCATTTTGAAAACTAAAAAGTATGATTGCTATAGGCACCATATAGTACTCAGAACTACTTTCTCTGAGCTAGCTGTAGCTTAGTGACCAGCCTGCCTTCTCCCTTCCATGGTCCTCCTCACTCATTAATAATATCTCTCTCTCTCTCTCTCTCTCTCTCTCTCTCTCTCTCTCTCTCATGAGTGTATACACTGGGAAACCTTTCAGAGTGTTTCCCATAAGAGAACAGGAAGCACTGTATGGTACAGCAGCTTCTCATGACTCACAGTCTTATTGCAAAGCTTTTAGCCATGGTGAAAGCCAATGGCTAAGCCCCGAGCACAGGAAGCAGGGAGCTGGGAAGAAAGATGCCTCCATCCCTCCAAAACTTTGCAAACCCCATGGGACCTAGCATGTGATTTGCAACTTGGAACTTCCAGATACACAGACCACAGCCAGCTACCTTATGAATTAAAAAGAAATGTTGATTTACTCATGTTTTACTAAATTTGGTTATTATTGTTATTATTATTGCCAGAGAAGCAGTGAAAAAACATTCTACTGTGTTCTTTTTGTTCCCTGCCTCCTGAGAGGTGAGAGGTTTACACTGCTGCTGCTTCGGAAACCAATCTTTACCCTCGTGGCTGTCATGGCTGTGTTTGCTTGCATGTGGTTCTGGCCTCCACTCCACTCTCAAATCTATGGCTGGGGCAGAGGCCACCACGTACACACTGGGACTGGTGCAAAATCTCTATGAGCCAGCTATATGCTGAGAAGTTGGGCAGCCTGGCCTCTCCCAAGAGAGAGACACACCACCATGGGAAGAGTATCTATACCTCCCAAACGTCCCTGGGGTTCAGAGCTCCCTGAGCAAAGAGGACAGGCCAGAGGGCTTTCTCACCTCACCTGTAGCCAGGTTGAGCCTCAGTGCAGTGAGGATTCGGGACTCCCAGTGAGAGATGCTGACCTCACCTCCCAGCTGCCTCTGAGACCTTGGGGCCAAGGTGCTGAGGACTCAGGGTCAGTTCTCTGACTTGGCCTCCCTACTGCCCAAGAACCTCTTTTTCCACCTACTTCCTCAGACACTCACCCTGTCCTGGCTGTCGGTCTCTCTCCCAAAAGTTCTTATTCTCTCTCAGGAGACTCTGGTCTCCTCCCCCGAGCTCCACAGCAGACCCAGGCAGGCTTGCAGAACCTGGGGGTTTTCAGGGGCTGGGTGCCAGATTGCCCTTACTCACTGAAGCTTCCCTTCTTTCCTTGGCAGTTCTGAGGGACAAACCTAAGACTGTCTGCGGTCCAGGCAGTCACTCTGTCACTGATGCTCAAGCCTAGCCCAGTTTTTGGTTTTCATTTTGAGACAGGGTTCTGCCAAGTGACCCAGGCCGGCTTTGAACTACTCTGTAGCCCAGATAGATCTTGAACTTGCAATCTTTCTGCTGTAGTAGCTGAAGGTGCAGGTTCTGGTTCTACCCGGTATATTGTGACTTTTAGATCAGGTACCTCACAGGAGCTAGGTCACTACCTGTGGGCTTTAGCAGTAGGATCAGGCAGGCCCACAGGGCAGCAGTGCAGACAATACCCCAGGGTGCAAAATACTCATGACACAGAATCGGTTCCCTAGGCGAAATCTCAGGAATAGAACTTTTGTTGGAGTATTGCCTAGAGTGGTAGTGGAGACTTGCCCGTGCCTGAGCCGGGGGTGTTCAGCACTGATGCTTCTGTTCCCACTCCTGTGCCTCTCGTTGTCTTTGTCTTCTGTCCTTGGCTTCCTGCCAGATTCAAGATGTGTGCTTTCTCGTGATCAAAGAAACTCCAGGTTCCTGTTTGACACTACAAGCCCAGACTCAGGTCACTGGGCTTCCAGGCAAGATCTATTCCTCAGTGCTACTTAGAAATCTAAGAAGAGACATAGAGGGCTACAGGGCTCAGAGGGTGGCTACACAACATCCTCTGGGGTAGCCAGAGAGCAAGGACCAGATCACTGAGGGGCATCAAACACTGTCTGCATTCCAGGATCCATCATGGAATTCACTGGCTTCATTTTTTTTCACATCCCCATTAGACAGTTACCCTGCTGGCTCTGCCTGTTTTTTCCAATTAAGACACTGACATCCCGAGATGTGCTGTGACTAATCCCACGTCACAAAGCTAATAAAAGATCGCCAAGGCCTTTCCAAAGCACCGGCTTGCCGTCCGGCGGCAGAGTTGCTTTCCTCACATGTGAAGTCCCTGGGCTCCACCAGCTCTAACATAGAAAAAAAAATGACCCCATGTGCTCTGACTGCAGGCCCCTCTCCTTGCCCACGAGTGTGCCCGAAGGCACAGAGCCGCAGAAGACCTTCCAGTAACTGAGCTCAATTTCAGTTTTAAGGCTGAGATAAGTGAGCATCCTTTCTGAACATGAAAGCAGTTAACATAATCCAGGGTATAAGAGAAAATGCCTTGCCCTGTTCTCTGCTCAGAAAGCCTGTTTTCCATCTGCCATTAGTCTGTAGGAAACCAGTTCATTATTACAGGCTAAGTAGTCCTCAGCCAAATTTAAAAAAAAAAAATGCCAGGGATAATAAGGATTGTGGATTTGTGGATTGTGGAGTTTTTCAGATGTTAAAATATCTATGAAAAATGTGAGTTATCTTGGAGAAGGGAGTGAATTCTAAACCCAAAATTAGTGTTTCATGTGTACTTTATATAGAGAGTATGGAGTTACTTTTATAAAGTATTCAATAATCTTGTACATGGAATTCTTCAACTTTTGGGATTTTTCTACTTGTGGCATTGTTCTCAGCACTCAGAAATTTTAAATTTTTGGAACATTTTCTTTCAAGAGTGCTAAACAGTGAAAAATTAGAGGGAACCCTAAAGATATCTGTGGGGGACCCTTGTAAGGGACACCTGTCATTTTTGCTGGACCCCCCCCCAGAACACAAATACCATTCATATGTCTACTTGTAGAAGCCACCTCCTCTGGAAACTTTGAATGCCAACCTCTTTGAAAGGCAGAGGTGTAGGCATGTGACAATGATAGGACCCAACCGATTCATGTACCTTGAATTTCGGGCAGAGGCTGTTGATGACAAGGAGAAAGGACCTATAGAAATCGATTATTATGACCAACATGGGGCAGCAGAGGCAGCCAGGCACCATCTTCTAGGGCGGGTTTCCTGGCCCTCTCCAGGGTCTAGTGTGCACGGTCTACTCAGCTGTCTGTATGGTTTGGCCCAAGGGCCATGCAGTTTTCAATTCATCAACATGAGCTCTTAGCTTTCTTTCAATCAACCTAGGTGTTGGGAATTCCTAACACTAGGCTGGCCTGCGGCTTTGCTACCAAGGTCATGTCTAGCTTGACTATTCTCAGGTGGACTAAAGGCCTGCTGGCCATCACTAGGTAATGCCCCTGAACCAAAGGCTGCTGTTCACCAGGCATTGGCACGGGACAGCCAAGCTTTTCTCTTCAGACCTTCCTTGTGTTCCTTACCTTTTCTACTACTTCACAAAGGCACATACAAGGTTTGGGGAGATTTGAGGAATATGTTAATGTCACACGACACAGTAAAGGTTTGAAACAAGGCCAGTCAGCTACCATCCGCACCCTTAACTACCGGAACTCTTCTGCCCTACCCTCTGCCCACCCACCCCCACTCCCATGCACAGATATTCAGGCATTTGTTCCCATGCCTCCAGAAACTCATTCCAAATCCAACATAATCCAGTTTTCACAAAAACAAACAAACAAACAAAAAACAGTTTTTAACCTAGGTCTTCAGGTCTTAGCTGCCAACAGAGCAAACTTGAAAAGGCCAAGTCAAACCAGTCATACTTGGCCGTTGCTTCAATATAACTAAAAGAAAACAAAGCAAAACAACAACAACAACAACAACTTGTTTGAAGCAATGCCAAGTCCCGTTAAGGAAGAGAATAGAAAATGGTTTCCACCCCTTGGCAAGCTGTGGTACCAGCCCGTGGGAACCTGATGTTGAGGGCCGTTTCTAAGGCTAGCTACTCTTCACTAAGCAAGCAGCTGGAGGAGCCACATCACATACTTGTTCAATGTGCTGTTGGCATCTCTTCTCATCCCTGTTAGAACAACGCATCCATGTTACATAGCCCAATGTCTCTGTTGTGTGTTAGGATTGGACTAGGTCATCATGGTGCTTGGACAAGAGAAAATCAGAGTACTAAATGCCCATTCAGGGTAGCTAGAAGCCCCAGTACTGACTCCCCGTGTGCTTGCCTTTTTGAACAGATGGTTTGCTTTAGCTTGACAAAGCAACGTTTTGTAATCCGGTGACACCGTCTACACTTCATACATAAAAGAAGTTAGTTTGGGGCTCTATGGTTTTACTATGTTCCTCCTTTGTGTGCACATTCGTGTTAAAATTCTCAAAGAAGACTAATGCAGCTGGTGGCATTAACTTTGTCCATTCCGCTCTGACTCCCTCCAGTGTATTCTATTACCATGTGTATTTTGTAAACATGAAGAAGGCACCACATAGAGAGGAAGAAAGCAAGGGCGGGAGGGAGGACTGAGGAGGGAGGGAGAGCGAGCCAGTGAGAGCACTTGGTTGTTTAGCAGCCTCCTGAAGATGGCTTCATTTGGATAATAAGATAAAATACAATACCATTTAGCCCTAGTTATTATTTTCCATTGTTGGTTGATTCATGTACAGCCTTAGCTACTCTGTGTATTTTATGGACTGTGAGTTGAAGAGCGCCCCAAACAGAAAACGAATTAAAGCTAAGTCATCCATTTCTGCTTTTGTAACTTCTCCACTTGAAATGAAATTAACTTAATAGTTTGAAGATGCCATGTCTTCATATTTCTAAAAAGAAGTTGTTCTAGTTTGGAAGAAGAAAATACAAAGAGGAGAACTTTTAAATAAACACAGACAATGCGCTCTGTCGTGGAACAGAAGGAAGCTTTTCTCTCCGTTTCCCAACACTTAGGAGACTGCTAAGCTTACCAAGGGCAGAGGGATGTTTTGAAGTTTACTGTTTCTTTTCTGTCCCTTTGTTTCTGTTAATTTTAACTTCAAAGCATTTTGAATCCGATGGAATGCAAAGAGGGGAAATTTCTTCAGAAGTCTGGTAAGAAAATACCCCTGCTCGCCTCTTTCAGAACACTGAGGTTTTTTTTTTTTTTTTTTTTTTTTTTTTTTTTTTTTTTTTTTTTTTTTTTTTTCTGCAATACAAACCGATATCCTAAGGTACCCAAGTCTGTCCGCATATTTACATGTCAAGAGGCTCATCTTCATAATGAACTCTGTGTGTGTGTGTGTGTGTGTGTGTGTGTGTGTGTCCGTCCGTCCATTATGAAAATGGCTTAACTTTTCCTCAGGTGACACTGAAATGCCAAAGTCATTTTCTTGGGCCTTGGGCTGGCCATAACTCACTCCATCCAGCCCCACATCATTATCATCACTTGGGGGAACGCCCATCTATCTTGAGATTCATCTGGAGCCTGTGAAGTCCATAATGGTATATGATGTTACTCTCATGTGCCTCTGGCATCTTCACATTGGGTAGTGTTCTCATATGATGTGTGGGGTCATCAACGTATTGTTTAGTGATGAAATGTTGCCAGCTCTTGAATGAATCCGTGTCCTTTTTGATGCAGAGGAGCTCAAGGACAAGGCTACTGTCTCATCAAAGAGAGACTGAGAAGCTTAGACCCTCAGCTGGTTGAGAGCGGAGGGTCACCAGCAAAAAACGAAAGGCAGAGAAACAGGGCACCTTAGAGCAAGGTTTAGAATGAAAAGCAGTCAGAGACTTTTGTACTTTGTCAGTAAGCCCATGGGCTTTTACGATATTGTTACTGGCCCTAGGACCCCAAGAAGGAGGGAGAACAACAGACGACAGAAAAAAACCTGAAATCTACCTAAATGTGAGGAATGGCTAACTGTTGCTAGTTAGTCCCTTTTCTCTTCTCTTCTCTTCTCTTCTCTTCTCTTCTCTTCTCTTCTCTTCTCTTCTCTTCCTTCTCTTCTCTTCTCTTCTCTTCTCTTCTCTTCTCTTCTCTTCTCTTCATGCTCAGTGGGAAAAGGCTTTGGAACTCAACCGAATGCTCAGATCATTGAGATATGGGATCTATATTACACAAGGTGGAAAACAGTCAAGAACTAGATAACATTTACAAGTCAGAACAGAACCCAAAGCCAACACCCAACGGCATTACCAAACTCTCCAGCTAAAAATAATAAATAAAAGGACTGGAGCTATATAATGCGAAGGAAAGGAAAATCTGTCTTCCTGTAAACCCAAAACAAACACAGCAAATGTGAACCTCCCCCACAAATATCCACTCTCCCCAAAGAGAAAGACAAGCAGAGTCTCCTCAAACTAAGTGTTCAGTGTAGGTAAGATGCTCAGGGGTTGGGGGTGTATTCTAGACAGGGCCTTGTGTGAATGCCATCCAACTCTATCTTCACACCACCATTTCAAAGGAAAAACTTTGATGAAGGTTGATGGCTTAGGCTTTATGGATTATTTATGTCTTAGCATATGAATATATGAGATGATCCTGGCTAATCTTCATGGAGTTTATGATTGCATAGAAACAGATCTCTATGCATATCTGTCAGGGGTGATCTAGATTATATTCATTGTGGTGAGAAGATCAACCTTAAATATTGGAGGTACCATTCCATAGACTGGGTCCTGCACTATAGATAGGAGAAAGGAAGCCAAGCCCAAGCATTTTCTCAACCCACCTCCTGACTCGAAATGCAGACTGAGCAGGCCCCTCAGACCTCCATCAGCAGAACTTCTCCACCATGGTGGACTGCACCCTCAATTATGAGCAACACAGTCTCTCCCTTCATGTTGCAGCAACAAGACAAGGAACTGATAGTAAACACAGTCCTTCTAGAAGGAAGGGCAACAACCATGACGTTGTTCTGCTTGGCACCTCTTACTAGAAGGAACAATCAAAAGAACTGCATTTTGAGCATGGGGAAGTGGAGACCAACCCAGAGTAGCACCAGGAGAAGAAAAGGAAGATTTATCACTAAGAATCCATATCTGAGCCTGATAGTCTTCTGTATTCTTCTGATGAAACTGTCCTTATGAGCATGTAGACCGCATCTGAAACAGGGTAGTGTTGACTATGCACCAAATGATGAAGGACTTCTCACAGACTCATAAGGTTCTTGCTATTTTCCAAGAAATGGCCATAACACAAAGCCCCAGTTATGAGGGCGGAACGGGGGTACGACTGAGAACTGTGGCCTCCTGGGCACCCTTTTCTTTGTTGCCCAGAATTTGCCATTGCTGAGTTTCCTGCAGGGACCAAGCACTATAGCAAATACCCAATCTCACTTCTTAACCCACTGTCCACCTTCACAAGTGACTTCATCACTAACATTCCTGTTACATCCCACAAGGGCTCTTGGATGGTAAACCAGTAGCCAACTTTTATCCCACTGAAGAATCCCAAGACCTACATGCCTATAACAGGGGGTGCTGCCTTTCTTGTTGAAAGTACATTGTCAGATGTGTTGTTATGATTCTTTCTCTTGTCGCATGTGTTTCAAAAGGAGGCAGAAATAATGAAATAAATGCTCGTGGAAAAGTCAGGAAAATCAGTGGCTTTCAAATGAGTCTATCTGCTAGTATGCCCTCCCCATACACATTTGCTTAGACTTAACACAGTAGAAAGTATGCATTTCAAAAACACGTGAATACAAGGAGAAAAAAAAACTATTCTCAGTGACTATTTGTCAGATCAAGAAGATATTCTTCTCCTTAGACAAGAGCTTTATTATAAGACTGTTTGTATTAGGATTTCTATTGCTATGATGACCATGACTAAAATCAAATTGGGGAGGAGATGGTTTATCCAGTTTACACTTCCACATTGTAATCCATCACTGAAGGGAGACCAAGGGCGGGAACTCAAACAGTACTGGAACATAGAGGTAGGAACTGATTCAGAGTCCATAAAAGGGTACTGCTTACCAACTTGCTCACCATAGCTTACTCAGCCTGCGCTCTTATAGAACAACCCAGAACCACCATCCCAGGGATGGCACTACCCATAAAGGGCTAGGCCCTTCCGTATAAATCAGTAATTAAGAAAACACCGTACAGATCAACCTATATCCCAATCTTATGGAGGCGTTTTTTCAAATGAGGCTCCCTACCCTCTAGTGACTCAAGTTGACATAAAACTACCAACACATCATCCCACAATGATTCTTTTCTATGTTCGTCTTATTCATGGATTGGTCATGTTCTTTGGCTGTGTGGCGAGAGAAGGTTTCCGAGTTATCCTACTCCAATGTGATTTTAGTTGTTGCACATGCAGAATCCCAACTTATCTCTTTGAGCTTCCCTGATCAGTACTGGGCAGGAAGACATGTCTGCATAGACATAACTTTATACCCAATGGATGATAATAACACTATTAGAATTGGTCACACATGGATATGTGCCCTGGTAGAGCTGCAAATAACTGGTTTTGTAAGGATTGTGCCTGATGGTGTCCACTCCAGAACCTTCTACACCCTCAGACTCAGACCTGCATACACGCTGGGCATCTCTGGCCAGGGCATTTCTCCATGGCAGAGTGGTAGATTCTGGTATAGAAGGAGAGAGGGAGAGTCTTCTATGTGCAGTTTGGGCAGGATGCTGGGCCCAAATTTTAAACTTGAGCTACATCATTCAATATGCTAAGCCAGTATTCTTCAAATGACCTTTAATCAATGCATCAAAAGTAACAGAGGCCGTATTGGAACAGAGGCTTTCATGGAATTGGTGGCAATGTGTAATGCATCAAATTCAGCTTGAACTAGAATTGACTTGATCTCACTTCAGTAAAGCACAGAGCATGGCTGTCTCTCCCCTCTAGCCACCCTCTTGTCTCTCATCCTGTATTCTTGGAAGGCCACCAAGCCTTAGCAAAATCATCATAGTTATGCAATGGCATGGACAATGTTTCTAGATTCTGTTATTTATTAAAATATTAGAAACGGTGTGAGAAACTGTGGAGGGATGGGTGGCCTCTATGGGAGGGCAGCCTCTCCTACCTCTCTTCCCTTTCTCCCTACTCCTTTGGTTTGCTGTATAACCTGGACAGGCTCGTCCCAAGCAATGTTCTTCATAGTCCCGCTTACCAAAGCATAACTCCCTATCACAAGAAAGGGGGCGTGGAAAATACACTACAGGGAAGACAAAGCAAAACCAGTAGTAACACAGATAGTCACACTGTTAAAGACCCATACAATGAGAAACATGTGTGGTGGTATGTGCCTGTAATCCTAGCACTCCGGAAGCTGAGCAGGACTGTGAGCTTACAGCCATCATGAGTTATATAGTAAGACCCTGCCAAAACGATAAAGACAAAACAAGACTACATGCCCAATGGTTAAAAAACCAGGAGCTTATGGTAAAGTAAAACACTACTTGGGTTGCCTGGACAGGAAAGCTCAACTTAGTTTCAGAAGTACCAACATCCACAATAAGATGCAGAGGAAAGACTTGGGTCCCTTGGTACTTACAAAGGACTTAGTTTGAGGACCCTTTATCGATAAGAAAATCCTTAGAGGCTCAAGTCATGACATAATACAACTTTCCATACCACATGGTACATAGACATGCTATATGCATAGCACCCCCTGTATCCATTAAACCGTCTCTAGATGATTTGACAACATAAATGATATGTAAATGGTCGGTGTACCCTAGTTCTATGGGATAGAGGACAATGAAAAAGCCCGTGCTTGTTCATTTCCAGTGCGACCTCTCCCCCAAGTGTTCCATTAGCTATTGGTTGAATCTGTAATAGTAAAGGCCAACAGTACATGGTTAAAAGAAAATACAGAATTGACTAAACAATTTAGCAAGCAATATGTCATTAGGTCTACGGTTTCCAATTTTTTGTTATAAGGGGAAATCTGGAAGTAAAAGGTGGAGGGGAAGATAGCTGGATTCTCAGGTCTAAAATCTAGAGCTCTGACTTTGAAGGGCCTTGGTGTCCTCATGGCTTTCACACCCCTGGCTTGCTCCCCACCCTCACCAGTCACTGCAAGTAAGATGCTGCCTCTCCAGGTTAAAGCCACCACTGCAGCATTTTCTTCTATCTGCATCTACTGATTGTTTTGGAGTTGACATTCTCGAACTCCAAGAGAGAAGAAGAATGGAGGGTGGTGCAGTTATGTGGTGTGACTCTCTGCTGTGTCTCCTGGGCATCTGGTAGAAGCTGTACTTTGGGACACTCATCCTCCCCGTGGGGTATTCTTGTCCTCATGACTGTGTGGCCTCCCCTATGAAGCAAAACCAGCCATCTGGGCCCTCTTAGTCCACACTTAGAGAGTCCTTCCTTCTGATTATGCCAGCCCTTTGGCTTGTTCTGGGTGAACTTGTCACCATGTCTGACTCTTGGTTCAGGAACTCCCTAAGGGCTCAGTTGTGTGCTTGAGTGTCTTACTTTTCTGTCTGCTTTCACAGCCTCATTTGCCAGAATTCTGTTGTTTTTCAATTGATTCAGTATGTCCATGGCTGTTAAATATTTGGTTGTATCTCATCCACCGAGAATCTGCGAATAACTAATAATTTAGGTGCTAGCTATAGCCTGTTAAAAATTTGAAGACAAATCTGAAAAATGAACTATAAGAATATGACAGTTTCCTATGTTTATAGAGTTAGCTCATTTTCAGTCTACATGGTTAGAGCACTGGTGGTTCTCAGAGCTTGTGTCTATTCAAGGAGGTCTCTTGTTTTCTCCATAAGGACAAGAGCATCAGAATCACCAGATTCTTCAGAGAAGCCTCTAGATTAAGGGTAGTCTTTCTCTTCCCCTCAGAATGGCCCTGATGTTCTCTGGACGTCTCCAAATTACATGAAAACCAAGAGATTTGGAAGTCTTTTGAGAATTAGAAAGTGTCACACAAGGCTGAGATTAGGCATCACTACTGGACTGTATTGGATCTGGTGCTGATGTGACCTCTTTCAAGAGATCCAGGCTTCAGAGAGATGGAATGCTATTGGCCAGGACTTTTCCTACATAATTCATTTCTATTTATACACACAGTTAAAAACACAGCTGCACAAAGGTGTAGACTACTTGTATCCCTAATATTCAGGGCTTGAGAGCAGCAGGAGATCTTTTAGTCATCAGGTGGATCCACCTGCTCACTTTACAGATGGTGTTATCCAATCTAAAATTAAGTGTCTACTTCTTCACACATTAAACTACGACACTAACGATGCAATAAGTATGTAAATATCTACAAACATGTAATGTTTTTAATTGCGGGGAGTAGGAGATGCATGAGAGAGCTCTAGAGCTACATGTGGCATATAACTATTGGAAAACTTACGGAGGAAATACTATGAAGCTGTAACTTTGGAGTAGACCATTTTCTCTCTTTGGCTTCATTTCCCATCTGCAAAGATAGACAGCGCTAGCTGAGCTAGCACAACTGAAGACAAACAAGCTCAGATTGAGCTGCTGAGCCTGTAAGGAGACAGCCACCCCTGATACTGTTGTGAAAGGCCCCATTGGTCTTTGCCATGCAATTCAGATTGGAACTTTCTTCTTGACATTGACTTTGGTATTTGGATGGGTAGTCACATGACGGAGAGATGCTTAACTCTATCTCTGGAAAATTAGATTCTAAGTGGAATCAATAACCGTGTTATCACATACAAACATGTCCTTGAATTTATTCTGTCTGAATGTCAGCTTTCAGCTCTCTAAATTTATTTTCAAATAAATATTCCCTTCAAATAAATATGTTGAGATTCTGCCAAGTGGTCTCAAGTTGCAGTCGCATATGACAAGTGTAGGGTGCTGAGCTTGAGGAACAATAAAATGATTTTCATTGTCCATGAGCTTAAGTTTCTAGTTCATTAAACATGAATCATATTAGCAACCAATACAAGTATAAATAACACACATTACCTAGATCTCTTTACAACCTTCAGAATTACATCCTTTTCAAGCTAAGCCTGGGTTAATGAAAATTTATATAATGTCAAACTAAAACAATGGGTTGTAGGTCAGTCATAACTATGGTTCATTTTGAATTGTTTGTAGTTTATGACCCACAGTAGCAAATAAAATACTCTTCAAAAGTTATAAATAACAATGACTAGCAAAGCAGCACTTCACCCTCTGGGGGGTGATTTTGCCACGGTTGAGAATGCATGGTGTAGTCTAAATTCATTCTTGTCAGTGAGTTTTATGAACAATTTATCTAATGCTTAACTATGTGAAAGCATCCGGTCAAATATGAATACTGGAGTCTGGTCAGGGTAACACGCCTAAAGTCACACAGCCAAGAGGTTGGAGCCCAATGACACGGCTCCTTTGCTTTTGGGTTGTTGTTACTGTGGCTGTTATTTGCACCACTGGGGATGGAATCTGTGGTGCTGCACATGCTAAGCAAGGCTTGCACACTGAGCAACCATGCTGGTCCGGCCGTATCTGAGTGTTACTAAATCTGTCATTACACCTTTTGGCAGGTCCTGGTGGATACCAGTCTTCTTGTGTCTTCCTGGGACTGTCATGGTGTGTATTTTCAGAGGCTTATGCTATTACTGGCCTTCCTAAGACTCTGCACTGATTGTCTGAGCTTATCCTGTTTTATGTACCCAGCTGACAGTTCACAAAATGAAGGATTAGGACGATACCATAGGAGGAGAAACAAAAGAAAACAAAAAAAACCAAATAAACAAGACTCACTTTCTTCCCACCTTCAAAGAACCAAAAGCTCTGGCTGAGCAGACCAAGCTTTTAGACGGGCAGACAATCGGCCTGCGGGAATGACAATTTTAGGAGTCATGGAGTTACAAATCTCCCAAAGATGGGTATTGTGGCGTGACCCCAAGTGTTCAAAGTCATGGTTTCCTAGGAAAGAAAACCGGTGGCAGCAGGTGAGCGGCAGGCTGAACTGTATCAGCCTTGCATACACAGGCTTCTGTGTGTACTTGTCCCTCTGCCGCCGGCGAGTGCACTGGGATGTGCACACCACAACTGAACTTCTGAGTAAAGAATACGCTGCCTTCTCACACTCTTTGTCAGTTTCCTCTGGAAGCCCCCCAAAATCTGACATGAGATGTGACTTGTAATTGATTAAAGTCTGAGCTTCTGCCACTCAGAGTTACATCTCATCTGTATTTTTTATTATTAGTATTTTAAATAGAGTTTGATCTAGTTAGTGAGTTTTTAAAAATACAACTCTCAATATAATCCTTTCTGAGGATACCCCGGCCCTGGGCTGAGACGACAAGAGCTAAGGCCAAGTAATTTCCAGACTTCCCTGCTTTTAGTCTTTAGGAACCTACTCACCTCACAGGCCTGCCTCAGACACGCGGTGCATCGAGGGGAGATCTATCCCTGGTGACTTCTTCCAGCCTCTGAGGACAGAGGCCGCAAAGCGTTTTCATGTGTGTCTATTAGCAAGCATGTTTGGGAATGCATGCTCTTTGTTACTTCGCCCTCACTTAAATCTAACAGTGTTTCTCAAGAACAGAGAGCCCAGAATCCTTGGAACATCCAACGGCTCACATAGTTACACACTGTTCACTTGTTTTTTGTAAGAACTGTATTGGAAAACCAAATGGTGGCACAGGGGTCTCACTTGCTGAGCAACAGTGACATTAGGCTTGCTGTTACCGTTTCTGATGCCTCAAAGTTGTGACACGTCTTGTCCAAATGTATTAGCTACTTTTCCATTTGCTCTGATAAAACACTACGGCTGATATAACTTTGTAAAAGGAATGATCTATTTAGGGCTTACGGTTCCAGAGGGTTAGAGTCCCTGATGGCAGAGTGGAGACAGCAGGTGGCAGGTGGCTGGAGCAGCAGCTGAAAGCTCGCATCTCAAAACTACACACAGGTAGCAGAACACAAATAGGAAATGCTCTGATCTTTTGACTATGCAGATCTTGCTCTCAGTGACATACTCCCTCCAGCAAAGCCACATATCCTAATCCTCTCCATATGGCTACCAACAATGGACCAAGCATTCAAATGCCAGAGATTTATGCAGGACGTCTCAAACAACCATTGCAAATCAAGCCAAATTGAACCCTGAATGCTGTGGGCTGTACCACATCCCCTACGACACTGATTCCTGCTCAGAATCCCCAACAGATGGGAGACTCAAGGATAGACTGGTGAATAATAGCTGTTTTCCTAGCTGGTCTTACTGATGTGGCATAAACACAGCCTGAATGATGTCAGCAATTTGAACACTCAAGAATAGTTGGAAACTGCACAAATCCTGGGAATTTGGAGTGTGCCACGTGGCTGAGAACACGGGTCTTTACACAACTTCTCCATCAACAGACTCAAAGACTTTGTGAGGAGCTCAAATATTCCAACACACTTGTTGATTCTACTTAGAGAATCCTGTTCAGCTCTCCCATCATTACCAAGACCTGAACCACCTGGCTCTCACTCACTGCTCTGGGGATTCTGGATTCAATAAGTGCCCTTTCGTCTCCTTAGCGATGTTTTCCCCAATTCTGTTCCTAGGGTCACAGAGCCCACCACAATCACTTCAGGACAGATTTATACCGTGCTTTTTCACGATTATTCTCTAGAAGTAGGCAAGCTAACAATGGATGTTAAAAGCTACTCCCTACTCAAAGTGCTGGTGGTGCAGCTGTAGCACCAGTTAACTTGGGAATGAAGCCAGAGGATCATTTAACTCTAGAAGTCCAAGAGCAGCTTGGGCAACACGTTGAATATGTTCCATATGGTCTAGAGAAGAAAGAATGAAGAGAAGAAGGGGAGGGAAGGAGGAGGAGGAGGAGAAGAAGAAGAAGAAGGAGAAGTAGAAGAAGGAGGAGGAGGAGGAGAAGAAGGAGAAGAAGTAGAAGGAGGAGGAGGAGGAGAAGAAGAAGGAGAAGAAGTAGAAGAAGGAGGAGAAGGAGGAGGAGGAGAAGGAGAAGAAGTAGAAGGAGGAGGAGGAGAAGAAGAAGAAGAAGGAGAAGAAGTAGAAGAAGGAGGAGAAGGAGGAGGAGGAGAAGGAGGAGGAGAAGGAGGAGAAGTAGAAGGAGGAGGAGGAGCAGCGGCGGGGGGGGGGGGAGAAAGGGGAGGAGAAGAAGAGGCAGAAAAGAGGAAAGGAGGGAGGATAATGAAGACAATGAGCTCCATTGTCGGGATGGATCTAGATTTCAGTAGGCAGGAGTCCACTGGGACATGTCTGAGAACAATCATGTTGAGATGGTCCAGCACTTAGATCTCTGAGAGTGCACGGGGGAAAATCAATTGACCAAACAGATTTCAAACTGCTGATATCATTCAGGCCGTGTTTATGCCACATCAGTAAGACCAGCTAGGAAAACAAAAGCTGAAAGAACTTGACTGTCAAAAAGATGCCAAATTACAGCTAGCCTCTTAGCATTATTCTTTTTTTATTTAAATAATACAATCAAATCATTACTGAAGTAGAGTGAGTTACCTAGTTTTTCTGCTGATAGGTGTTGAATGACCTCCACAGTTTTGCTTACACAAAACACACCACCTCCCTTGCTCATTTCAAATATTCTCTAACAGGTTTTTAATCCTCGAGTGATAAAAAGATGTAGAATAATTCAGTACTACTTAATACATACTCCTGGTGACAAAGCCATTATTCTTCTTCAGTGCACTGTTCATGCCATTGCCAGATGCCCAACATTTACGAAGGAATCAAGGTCAAGGTTTAAGATGAAAATCTAATTGATCCTTGGGAAACACTCAGATCTCCAAAGTCATCATCAACACCAACAACCAGGTTGACCAATGCCTGGAAAAACTGAGTAGAGCAAGAAAGACAAAGTACAGTTTGCGCTCTTCGAGGGCCGTTTCTGGGATCTTCATGTTTGCCCACACGGAGATTCTTTCGTCTTCAGGATCTGCAAACGGTGGCACTGGTAAATCTCTCAAGATCCGTGTGCCCTGGGCAGCTGCTGTGCATTATGATCCACTCTTAATGGTGGAAAGATACTGATGACAAGAATGAAAGCCCATCAAAGGCTCTCAGTAGCGTCACATCAAAACACCCGTGGCCAGCCCAAGGAAAGAAGCCTCGAAGAGTGGGAACTGTCCGACACGTCCTCATCTGTTTTCTGTTCTGCTAATGCTACGATCCAGCTAGTTTTGAAAGTCTAATGCCGGAGGAGTTGAATTATTGCATTGTTCAAAGGGACAGAAAAACCCTCTTGGGAAATCAAGCATTTAGTTCAAGTGTTTTATTTAGGAAAAACACCAGCAGAGTTGAATCAAGAAATGTTTTCCACTCCATCTGGTCTCATGTCTGCTCTTTATCCCAATTTGAGGAGAAGGGGACCTGATGGTCATCTTTGGAATCTGGTAAATTTTGTTCCAGGGAGAAGAGGGGGCCCAGGCAAGGCCTTTGCAGAGGAAAGGCTTCCCAGGTAAGTCAGCTACGGGACTGTCCGGTATGGGAGGAGTAAAAGAGAAGAAGCCGCCCTGTCCTGGGATATAAAGTTCAATGTAAACTCGAGCAGACCACAGACCACAAATAAAAACAGCTTCGTAGTAGTGGTTATTCACGCTGGGAAAGAAGACGACTCAGAAAGGGCCATGCAAGTTTCTATGAAATTTCTCCAGTTTCAACGAGCCTAACAGGAAAGGGGTGGCAAAAAGAAAGGACTCCCGCAGCATAAACCTTGCGCTGGACACACAGGGGCCAGCTACAAGGCTTTGGTGCTTCCCCAAGGCGCCTAGGCACAAACTGGTAGTAGGCTGCAAAGAACACTGTGTCCAACAGTTTTCCAGAACTCAGCTCCCTCCACTCTCTTTCATAAGTTTGCACTCAGGTTCACATCCAGCCCCCAATTTTTTAAATTCCGCCTCGCTGATGAAAACCTGACTCCTGACGATCCTCCTCACTACTCCCTTACAAATAAATGCCTTCTACAAATGGTACTAAGTGCAATGGATCCCGAGCTGTCCAGGTTGGAGACCGCGAGGATGAATGGCTCACTACACGGCCTTCCTAGCTAGAAGGTGACGGTCCTTACAAGCTGCAATTCCCTCCTTGGTCCAAGGGTCTCATCTTTCACAGAGTGGGCGGTAACGGAGCAGAAGCGCAGAAAAAGGGGTGAAGAGATGGAGGTGTGCCCGGGCAGAGGGGAAAGGCGGGCCCTTGAGAGAGGAGAGAGACAAGGCTAAAGAGCAGGAGCCCTGGAGGAAGTGGGAGAGAGTGGGAGGAGATAGCAAGTAGGCGGAGGAGAGGCCGGGAGCCCTTAGGCAGAAGGGAGGGCTAGGAGAGAGGGAGAAGGGGCGGGATGTGGGGGCGTGGTTTCATCGATACCCCGCCCCTCCCTGGCCCCGCCTCCGAGCCTTTCGCGGCGCTCTGCAAATATGAAGAGACTCTGCGGCGGCGGCAGTAGCGGCCACTGCATCTCCGAGCTGTGTGTGCCGGGGCGGGCCTCGGGACTGGGGCTGGGAGCCAAGGGATCGGGGTCGGACGCGGAGAGGTCGGGCTGTAGTCCGGAACCCAACGCGGATCGGGGCCCGACGGCGCCGAGGGAGCGCGCGCCCCGCAGTCCCGCGCTGCGCCCACCAGCAATGGGGCGCGCCACCGCCTGAGGCTGGGCCTGGCGGGCGCCCGCCGGGGGCTACGGCCGAGGAGCCGAGCGCGCCCCGCACCGGAGCGACCCGCGCGCGCGCAAGAAGGGGACCGAGACGGACGACAGCGAGGCCCCGAGGAACCCGGAGATGTCGCGCGTGCTCCGCATCCTGCTCGGATATCTGTTCCCAGCCCTCCTGTTGCACGGTGAGTCCTGAGGTGGTTGGGGGGTCTCGTCTTTCCTACGGCCCAGAGACGACGGTGGGAGTAGAGTTCCGTCGCCCGGGACACAGTGCGTCTGCTTGCCCGATCCGGCCGGTGCGCAGAACCCCTTCCCCCAGCGGCGCCTACAGTGCTTTTTGCAGCAGCAGGCAGTGTTCTTTCTGGAAGGATGAGAACCTCGCCCAGACACATTTTATCTCTCACATCCGTAGCTGCAAGGCGACAGAAAACTTTTGATTCCATTCTGTGGGCCTTTCCAGCTGTAAACTGTCACGAAATCGCGGGCTTTGTGGTCCCTTTTCCACCGCTGTCAGAGCGCAGCAGGGGCTCTCGGTGAGGTCCTGGCCTTTACGAGACTGTAAAGAGAAAGCTGTGATGGTTTATGGGGAGGACACGTCTCGCGGGTGTTTGTCTGCTGTCTGAGGACCAGTGTTTGTAGTCTGCCTGCACCTTGGCTCCGCGTTGAAGTTCAGTGTGTGCTGCTGAGTTCTCTGGGCGCTAGGGGATTCTTGGTAGCGGGTCTTGAAAGCTAGACGGAAGGAGCTGCACGCCGGGATCCCTCGCGCTGGTGTGGGTCAAGTTTTCCTGTGGTGCTGCTTGCGCTGGTTCCCCAGGCTGTAGAAAAAACCTTAGCAAGACATCTGCGCTCGAAAGGGGTTCCAGAAATTGCACTGGGCAAAATAAGACGATTGCATTGGAGTAGACAAGGCGTGTTTTATGACAGGTGGTTGTTGATAATTGTGGCAGGCAGTGGTGTTTGGTCATTTTGTTGTCCAGAGCAGTGGTCAGACACCTGACGTTTCAAACAGCCAAGTGACTTCAACTGTTGTCCTTTCTCAATACCCACTGAAGACACTCAAACTTGCAGCTGACTCTGCGGGAACCAGGACTGTGGGGGCACGCGCCCCCATCCACCAAGAGAATCAAGGGAAGTGAAGGGAGGCACAGGCTTCTTTGTAGTCCTGCTGGGACAGATTTCGAAGATCCCCTGAAGGCTTTGTGAACCTGCCTGCCCGATTGATTGCCAAGGTGTACACCGAGTCCCAGCCACCCCAGTGTCTTAAAAGTCAGGATGGAACGCTTGCAGTTCCAGGGCAAAAGAGAGAAGGTATAATTATAGGGTTGGACTTCTAGGCCCATCTGCTTAGAATTACAGAGCAGTTTTAATCTTTGGCTGAAACATGAAACAAATCAGAGCCAATGAGCAGATCAAACAGCAGCTGCCACACACACAAGAAAAAAAGAGAGGATGAAACAGGCAAAATTGCCCCTTGTTAAAAAAAAAAAAACTGTATACTGTCTGTGGAAGAAGATAGTACTGTCAAGTGAAGAGGTACTTAGAAGTTTCATGTCCGTAGACTATTTTGCATGAAATCATTGCCTGCTGAGCTTCAGGGCCCATCCTCAGAAATACACTATAACCCCACTCTGAGCCCTTTTTTCCAACTCTTGAGAAACAGGCTGTAATGATATGCCCACTTATCCATCCAGCTGAGATAGGAATAGCTGGCAGATAGCAAGAGCCGGCATATCCGCGTGTATCGTTCGGGCCGATGTAGCCAGAAATCTCCCACATTTAAGTCAGGAGTCTATGATTCCTCCTTGGGTTCTGGGGAAGTCTCTCCAGCGGTGCCAGGAGATGAACAGGACAGAGGGAGTAAGTGCAGGAGGCAGTCTGAGCTGTGAACAGGAACAGGGCCAGAGAGAGCGCGCACGTGTGTGTGTGTGTGTGTGTGTGTGTGTGTACACGCGCGCGTGTGTTCATGACAAGTACTGAAGGTTGGAAAAGCTTCAATGGACAGCCTGGATAAACCTTCACAAAGCAATGCAACTTCACATTGAGACTCCAGTGATGCAGTTATTAAAAGAAAAGTTGCCCCAGGATCTACTTAGATCCAGGGAGGGGGTTGTGGGATTCGGTGCAAGAAGTTAACACACGGAGGAGTTATTCGAGTTACAAATGCTCAGGCTCTAAGAAAGCTTAGCTATAACTAGTTAGGATGTAAGTATAAGGCGCCAGAAAGGGTTTGAAATCCCTCCTTTCCCCAGTTTTTATGTGTCTGAAGTATTTTAAGAGAAAACAGGTATTAATCAACTTAACCCAAGAGAGTGGCTTGGCGAGCTGTACCATTGAGAGATAGGAGTTTTATAGGCTCCCGAAAAGTTCTGTAGCAAAAGCTAGAGCCTGCTCAATCATTTCAGTAGAAGACACAAGCCAGGAGGAAATCCCTGAATGGGTTAATGCTTTCCTTCCTGATAGGTAGGCATGCTTTACTAACTGCTATGATAGACAGCAATTTTGTGGATAAAACCAAGTGTTGTATGGTTCTAAATATACATGTAGTAACTTCAAAACATTTCCGACTGCGTGTATAGATTTGCTGCATGGACAAGCGAGGTTAATGAGAAAAACACAGGAGGCTTTCTGAAGGACTCCGGCGAGGATATTGGTGGGAGTGCCATTTCATATGGGATCCAGTCTTTGTTCAGTTCCGTTGCCACTTCGATTTCAATTCACTAGAAGTCATCAATCACCCCCAGATCCTATCAGTGAGTAAATTAGCTCTCACGGGACCTGGAGCTTTGGACTTTTCCTCTTTCATACAACTGTAAATGTAGCTCAAGACCCAAGTTCAAAGTGTGCATGGAAGTGTGCCCATCAGTCTGCTCTCCTCCCCCTCAGAGTCTGCAAACAACTGCCCTTCTTAATCCAAATAAAACCTCCTGAGTGTCACAGAGGTGCACAGCTGGCAGCTATTCATTATCACCGTTTTCTCTGCTGAGATGAAAAGGCGGTGAGATTCGCATGTCACACTTTAGAACTCATTCAGCTCCAGACACAGGCTAGAGAAGGTGTGCGGAATACACGGGGCTACCCTGACAGTGCAGCCAGCACGCTTCCACCACGGAGTAGATGTTCCGTGAAGGCTGTTCCTCCAACCCTGTTACCTTTTGTAGACTCCTTTGATGTCTCAGAGAAGTGGAGACCTTTTATAAGTCTTCCCTTGGATTTAATTCATTCTACCAGACGTTCATGGGCTGCGGAGTTGGCTCAGTTGGTAAAGGGCTTGCCTTACAAGCAACAGGACCTGAGTTTTATACCAAGAACCTGCATAAGCATACTTGTAACCCCAGTGCTGGGAAGGTGGAGGCAGGCATATTCCTTCCTGGTCAGCCAGGCTAGTCTGCTTGATCAGTGGGCCAGTGAGAGCCTGTCTAAAGTAGGTTATGTCTGAGGCCTGACACCTGAAGTTGTGCTCTGGCCTTCACACACAGTAATACACAGCCACGTGAACTTCACACACACACACACACACACACACATATACACACATGGGGCGGGGCTAAGTGGGTGGACTTTTAAAAACTGCCAATTGCCAAATCAGTGGTTAACCAACAAACTTCAAGAAAACATTCAAATGGAACACACTAGAGATCTTCAAAATGCCATTTTCCTGACAATCGTTTTTGTAACAAACAAAATATTTTCTTCCCTGTTCCTTTCTCCTCTTTGTCATCGTGAAAAGGATCATAACTTATTTGTGCACAGTCGGGGGCAAGGACCTTGAACAGATGTTAAGTGTTCGCGTGTTAAATAGATTGACTTGCCTCACATGTGGCTGAGGAGTTCAGTGGTAGCCATGGGCATTCTTTGCCCCTAAAAGATAAAAGAGCTGAACACAGGTGGGTGGTGTGACCATGTCGCTGCATGCTGTCTAGCGACACATGGCAACTGAAGTGAAGCATAAAACGTTAAGAAGAGGGATAGGTGCTGGCATGGCGCTGGTGATGTGGAGAGGCACAGGGCACATGGAGCAGGTGTGCCTTCGGCAGATTTGCAGCGATCACACGGGAGCCTTAGGAAGAACACCTGCCAGCGTCTACCAGGACCCTGTACTTCTGTGTCATGATTGTAGGCGTGTGGGATATTGCTGGGTTCTCCCTAGCTCCAGGGTGAATTGTTCTGGAAAAGAGAGTGGCAGCTACCTAATGATGAGAAAGGTTCTGTATGGTAGGTGTTGTCCGTTCTGTAAGTACCCTCCAGTTTTATTCATTCAGTGAGCTGTTGTTCAGAAGGTTTGCCCATGAACCCACTGCTTACTAGGTGCAGGGCTGAGGAGGGGCTTCCCCTTTTCTTGAGAATTCTTGAGGAATATCTAGTGGTAGTGAAGAAATGACTCAGAGAACCCCAGATCCAGGAGGATGGCCCACTGTGAGTCATTGTACTAGTCTGCTTTTGGGAATCCCGCACGTGTACCACACAAATACACAAATACCACACATGTACATATAGACAGTGTACATACATGTCCCCCACAAACACGCTTCATGTGTAATAAAACACACATGTACATCGCACACACAAACAACATATGCAGGACAAAGATCATATCACACGCAGATACAAAGTCATACATACCCACACATGTATAGACGGTACAGATATCATAGCTGTCTATGATATGCACACAAACATCACCCACCTACACCACAAAACCACACATGAAGACATATTATAAATAGACATATACTGTACACAGCACATACATATATGTTACAGAGGCATTTATCATTTATATGTGGTATACACACATATATACATATATATGTATATAGATTATATATACATACACACACATACCACATACATACAGAGGACTTGGCCATCTCAGTTCAGCCTATATCCAGTCCAAAGGCCTTGGTAGGTATTAAAAGATGCCCACTAATCAAATCTTTATAGCCAGAAATGTGAAATCTTCACTTTATTATTTTTTCTAAAGGATACATATTTTCTGTATGAAGATTTACAGACTGTTCAAGCACTTCTCTTAATTTTTCTTTGACATTAGAAAGAAACTTGGAATTAAAAACAAAAGAGAGTGTGGTGTGCACCAGGGCACCGTGGTGTTCAGCCATGGTGCCATCTGCGGCACACAGCCCTTATTCCAGGACCTGGGAGCGCTGTTGGAACTTATCTCCCCGTATCCACTTCAAAGCATGCTTTACAGTAATGACTGCTTGTTTAATTGGACAGGGCGATTTCATGGCTAAGTAATTACCTGTAGTTAAGCTAATCAGTCTCATTTTCTGTATCAGCACTAGTGCTGACTTGAGATGCTACACCCCTCTGATTATCAAGGCACACACACTATGTAAAGTAGGGAAAGCCACAGAATGAGTTTTGAGGAAAGGATTCTTCAAAACCCTCTGCTCAGAGACAGTATCTCAAATGTGTTGACATTACTTTTATTTACTTTTTAAGATTGTGTTTTAAGTATTAGGGTATGTCTCTGGAGACTGGTCTGACCAAAAATTAATTCAGTCCCAAGTTTGCTTGAAAAGTATTATTTTCCAGCAAATTTTGCATGGTGTTATCTAAAAACTGGCTTTGAAGATTTTATTTCCCAGTCGGTTTTACATAGGCATTTGGAAACCAGAACCTATCTAGATAATTTAGTTCTTAAAATGTTATTGAAAAATCAAGGATTTGAACCCATATACTTTCCATATATCAACTATGGACTTTGCATAAGGAAGAACCAAACACATGGTAGTTATTTTGCCCTTTGTTGAGTAAATGAATGTTGCAACCACTGCCTCCTTCCCTTCCCTTCCCATCTCTTCAGGGGTCTTCTTTGGTTTCTCAGTAGCCTGGCGTGCTCCTGAGAGCACCACAGGTCTAGGAAGGAGATGTGTGGGTAGCAGTAGAAGTCCCAGTGCCGTCCTTTGGAAAGCTCTGCCAGGTACCACCTTCCAAGAGCATCACCTGTGTCTTCAAGTGATGCGAACAGCTGGGCACTTAGGCTTGTTATTTGGGATACAAAGTTCAGTGTAAAAGTCGACCTTGCGCTTCCCCCTTATTCAAGCAAATCTGGGTCTTAGTTGCTGGTGTTGGCTATACTGAGCAGCAGGCTGCTGTTGAGTATGTTGGTAGAGAGGATCACAGCAAAATCTAAGAGTCCGGGGGTGCAGTCACTCTCCCACCCGTGGGAGTGTGTCACTCACACATCTGCCCCTGTGCATACATGTGAGCACAGTTCTGGGATCCGTGTAATATTTGGAAAGTGATAATCTATAAATGCTTAACCTCACAGAACTTAATTTGTTTTCAATAGGTGGACAGTTGCCTTTCAGACTTCCACGTTACTCCTATCCTTGCATTCCCTCAAAATAATAAGAAAAAAACCACCCTTTTGCCATAATGATTTTATTTGGGTCCAGGCCATGCTTGAGATCATTTTCTGGAGAAGTTGTTTGATGGTTTACTTACTCAGAATTTCCCTGGAATGGGGACAATGGTGGGAGCGTCTCTGTCAGTGGGCACTGTGGCCAACTGTTCACAAATCTCCCTCAGTGTCTCCCTGTCTAAGTGGTAGCTAGCGATTGACCAAATGAGACCACGTGAAAAGTGAGTTGTCAAGTGGTGTGTGACCATGGAGGCCCCTGGGTTGACCAGAAGTCCAAGCCTCGGCTCCTTGACTGGCCCATCAAGGCTATGCCTTGAAAAAGAATGGTGAGGTGTAACGATGTTGACTTTCGCTTCTCCCAAAACTGGAAAGGCTCCATCAATAGATCTTCTAAATCCTGGACCTTAAACAGAAGCAGCCCCAGAAAGAAGGTCATCCATAGTTTCCACGACAGCCAAAAAATCCAGAGACAGTGTTATCCACCTACAAAGAGAAAGAAGACAGACACGAATATATTTAAGACATGGTGTGTCTTTTAAGGGTTCATGCGTATGAACCTGTGTGGTGAAGTCAGGTAGTGGAACCTTTAAAGGGTGGCCTAAGTCAGGCTGTGTTGACACATGCCTATAATCACAGTTTCTTAAAGACTCTAAAGATCAAGGCCAACCTGAGGTATGGTACAGAGTGAGTTCAAGGACAGCCGGGCCACTTAGTGAGACCCTGTAAAGAAGTGAGAAGAGGGGCTGAGGGTGGGAATACTCAGCAATTGAGTACTTGTTTAGCATGCCCAAATCTCTAGGCTTGATCTTAGCATGCACACAGCTCCCAGGACTGCTCCTCTTTTGCTAGGTGGGCCCCCAAGGTGAGGCCTGGTGGGAAGGGGTTAAATCACTGGAGGCATTGCCCTTGGGAAGAACTAATGCTGGTCTCTGGGAGTGAGTTAGGTTCTTTCAAAAGCAAGTTGCCTTAACAGATCAGATGAAGCCCTTACCTGTTCTTGAGTGTGTTCCCTTCACAGTGCTATCAAGGATGCTATGGGCCACCACAGTGTGAGAAGCCACACCCCCAGTAGAGCTAAGCGAAAGTCAATGCCATACTCTACATTCAAAAATAAACTTAATTAAAAAAATTTCTAGCTTCAGGTAGCTTGTTATGGGAAGTAAATTTATACAATTATTAACACACACACACACACACACACACACTAAAAGCTCACTGTCACACCTGTTGAGTCTTCTACACCTGCTGGCCGTCTGTTCCCTGGCTGAACCGGCTGCTTCAGTAGGTTGCTAAGCTGTGTTCATGACCGAGAGCCATATAGTAGTTGGCATTTGTCTCCTACTTTCCAATTATTTGCATAATGGATTTTACTTCATTTACTGCTGACTAAAAACACGACCATAACTTTCTTTCCCTATGTGAGTCCGTTCTTTTGAATGACCCATCTAATTACCAACCATCACTCCTGCCTCTGCCTTTGAACCCCTGGCTTTATTCCCAGAGCGCCCCTTAGTCATCTCTACCATCTCCTATCCAGACCTCCAAGTCAACAAAACTTACCTTAAATCATACTGTACTTCCTGACTCTAAAATACACAAATAGTTAATAGGTATTTGTTAAGCTGGGCAGAACTTGTCAACAACCATGTGCGTGGTGCCGTGTGTTCCACTCCCTGATCTCTTCTTTGGAATCATTATAGAACACAGGCTGCCAGCCCCACCCTTTGCTCCTTTCTGTAGAATCATCATAGAATGGTGTCTGCCAGCACAGGCTTAGTTCTGAGTACTTGGTTCTCCTCAGAGCTCAAAGGGAGGCCAGCTCTGGGCCACCATTAACTGTTTGTTAGGAGAGAATTTCTGAGATTGGCTTAAGAGTGCTATTATTACCTGGAATAGTAGTGCTAACAGTGCATAATATGCACTGTGCTAAATTAGACCAAGTCCAAGAGGAGTGGCATTGTGTGCTCATTACACATAAGTGGGCCGAAGCTCAGAGGGGTTGAGTAATTTGTGCGAGTTCCTCAACCTAAAGTGTATTTCAATTGCAAGATGCCCTCCCTCCCTTTGTTCTGCTTTAAGATCTTTGTGGCGAGTGTGCATCTTAGCACTGATGGGGGTCACAGTCTCTTTGGTCTATAGGTATCAGTTAGGAAGAGTGGCGGACTCTGCCACTGGGCTAAACTCCTGATCCGTGACATTGTTTTTGCCTGTGGTGACTTGGACAGAAATATTCCCTTTTCCCTTATTCTTGTTTCCTGTGTAGGTATCGTGTACTCCTTGTTTTGAATTTAGTTGCAAGTAGGTTGGTTTTGAAAATCAGAAGGTAAACTATTGAGTCAGTACGCACACCTTTTCTCTATAAGCTGCTGATAATTAACTCTCAGAGCCTGAGGAGCAAATCACTGTGAAGGGTCTTATAAGAAAGCAAGGGATGTTAATTTGTCCTCAATGGGGCAAACATTTGTCATGGGTAGAATAACTGCAATTCCATATTTTCTCACCCAACATATTTGGTGGCTTGAAAGTGAGGATGCCCACAAAAATATAAGGCTGTGTTTGTGTTTTGTACATAGACACTTGACAAATAAACATTTGCCCCTAAAGTCCAAAGGAAAATTCCAAGTCTCCTTGAACAGATAAATGTTGAAGCCATCTGAGGCTCCTGTGAATGATTCATGGGCATTGCTGAAGCATTATGTCATTGTTAAATGCAAGTGTTTTGTCTCTGGTAGTAAAATAATAATGCATCTCAACTGCCATTGAAGTCTTGGGTTGAATAAAATTCTGTAAGCAGCAAACCCAGTTTTAAACTCAGGCTGCCCAGCTCAGGCTACTTAACCCCCATCCCTTGCACTTCTGGCTTTTATTAGCCAGGAGTTTATGATAAAGCATTCATAGAGTGTAAAGGAGTTTGAAAATCAAATTTTAGAACATAATTTGGTCATCACTGAGATGTTGGCATTTTTATTGAATGCTGGAGTCACATTTCAAATAGAATCCTCTCCAGCTCTCATGCCTCAGGACTTTGATTAAGATCTATTTGAAGCTAGTCACATTATAATTGATCATATTATTGACCCACCAGATAGCAGATTATATTACATTCCGTTCTTTGATTGCCTAACAAGGGGCATGTAGGAATGTTTAATGCCATCGGGTTAACTCTAACTGTTGGAGTTGGTGGAGGTATGATGCATGGTACTTTTGCATCCTACATTAGTTCACAACCAAACGAGAGATCAATGTGGATGTCAGAAAATAAGGACTGAACGATCAGAATTGTGGTAAATACTCCATGGGCGCACACAGTGTAGATGGTGTCCATCACAGAGTTCAGAGTTGCCAGCCGTTCACTCCTGACTCGTCAGACTTCCTGCCTGGCTCAGTGCCACATCTGAGCAGCAGCAGAGGCAGGGTCCTTAGTGTGTGTGTGTGTGTGTGTGTGTGTGTGTGTGTGTGTGAGAGAGAGAGAGAGAGAGAGAGAGAGAGAGAGAGAGAGAGAGAGAGGCCCATCTGGGAGAGGACAAGTGAGATAGGAAGTGGTGCTAGGAGCGTTGCTAGAGGAAGCACCTTCCCTCCATGAAAACCTAGAAATGGAGGCCCTTGTCTCATGACTATGACTGTAAATAATGATGTCACTAGACAACAATTGCCTGTTTTTATTATCGCCTGCGAGCAGCTCAGGCCATAGCAGTGGTGTTGGCCTTAGACTGTACTTTGCCTCATTTTAATCACCATGCCTGACAACAGCAAAGGAGAATGAATGCTTTCGTTCTGGCTCCTTCTGTCAGAGAGGCTCCATCCTTCATGGCAGGGAAAGTAGAGAAGAGAAGTGCAGTTCATGACGGCGGGAGCATGTGTCAGGCAGGGACTAGAAAGCAGAAAGCAATGACACCAGAGCTCAGCCTGTAACCTTCCAATGCCTATCCCCAGTGACCTACGTCTCCCTGCTAGGCTCTACCTCCTGAAGGTTCCACAGCTTCCCGAAATAATGCCACCCGCTGGGGAGCAAACATTTCAATCCATAAGCCTGTAGGGAGACATTCCACATTCAAACCATGACATATCGCCACCAGCTTAGGTCAGGAATCTCCCACTCAGGTTTCCATTAGTTGGCTAGTGCCCCTAGGAGCCTTTACCTCATGGCTCCCAACTGTGTTTGAAGAGAGCTGAGGCGCAGACGCGGTTGCTCTGTCAACAGTGCAGCAATTTACAAAGAGAACCCTGAGAGTTCATATACAGAGACCTGTATCTTCTAACTGCTGGGACTGTGCCCTGAGAGTTCACCCCATCCTCTGAGCGCTGGACCCACTGAGAGCAGCTCTCTGAATGTGAGCAGCCTGCTGGTTTCAAGAGTGGCACCCACAATGACCTTGACACCTCCTGTTGGACTTTACCTCTTGAAAGGTCTGGCCATCTCTTAACATCAAATCTGAAAGCCAAGATTCTAATTCATAAGCCTTTAGACAAACCATAACAAGGGCATCCATTTGGAGTCTGCGGTGGCCGGATAATATGTGACTCAGTATAAGGATATGGGAGGCTGGCCAAGGAGCAGATCCCTGCCTGCCAGGATCCAGAGCTGCCCCCTGGCCCCTTCTCTTCCCACATCTCCCAGGCTATGTTTTCACCAGCGTTGGTCTCTTTGCCTTTTCTAGTCCTGCACCTAAATTTATCAGTTTGTGAAGACTCCCTTCTTGACACCCCTTCCTGCCGCTTCCCTTCAACCCCACCCCTTTTTTTCAGTGCCTCTAGAAGAGTGTTTCTCAACCTGTGGGTCGAGACCCCTTTGGAGGGTGGAACAACCCTTTCACAGGGGTCGCCTAAGACCATCAGGAAACACAGATATTTACATTACGATTCATAACAGTAGCAAAATTACAGTTATGAAGTAGCGGTGAAAATAGTTTTGTGGTTGGGGGGGGGGGGTCACCACAGCATGAGGAAGTATGTTAAAGGGTCACAGCATTGGGAAGGCAGAGAACCACTCTCTGAATTTGACCTCGTAAGGTCCATTCAAGGCTCTACCATGCAGGTGCCTGTGAAGACCAAGAAAACTTGGTGAATGAACCTGAACTCTGGCTTTGCAAGGAGCTCACTGGGTGGCCCCAAGCAAGCTCGGTTATGATGCTCCCGGGCTCCGTTTTCCACCTGGGAAATGATCTCCCAGTGTGATCATTTGACATGAGCCCCGTGTGCAGCCCCAGCCGTCACTCCCAGCTATAGACATGACTGCCTACCTGACTCAGGCCTGCTGCCACCTCTTTTGCTTACTTTCTGTTCTTGTTTTTCAGGGCTGGGAGAGGGTTCTGCCTTCCTTCATCCAGACAGCAGATCACATCCTCGGTCCTTAGAGAAGAGTGCCTGGAGGGCTTTCAAGGAGTCACAGTGCCACCATATGCTCAAGCATCTCCACAATGGTGCACGGATCACTGTGCAGATGCCACCAACCATTGAGGGCCACTGGGTGTCCACAGGGTAAGAGCTGGACCTGAGATAGGAAGGGGAGAGGGAAGTCTGGGAGTGGGGTCTAAGGAAGACCCTCTGGTGGGTTTAGATGCTGGCCTTGTGCAATATGCAGAAACTGAGAACCAGGCAACCCTTGGAAATGATGGTTGATTAAGCAAACAGAGCTACGAGCTGTAGAAATCTTACGCCAAAAGCAGCAGCGGTATCATAGCACTGCTAACTACATAGGCGAGTGAATAGATCCTTGTTTACTGAACTCCGTGGGACCACTCGCTTATAAAGAGAAACCATTAGCAAGTGAAATTAAGCGTCTGTGTTTCACCAGCCCTGAAACATGACTGCAAAGCTTCTTATGGTCTAAATATTCTCGCCATATTCTGGTAACTTAATCTATGGCTTCAGGGCGCTGGGAGTAAGCTAAGAGCTGCCTCCGCTAACCAGTTCTTAGATTCTTCACTGTGTTGTGAAGCTGAGATTAATCCCAGTTTGAGCTCTGGCTTATCTTCCATTAGAGCTTTTAAAAATAGCCCAGAGGCAGATCAGCGATTCTCTTTCTACCCATTAAATGGTTGAGCATTTCTAAGACTAAGTGGGATCTGATGCCTCCTCCCTATACACAGTTCCTGGGATATGGATAGCAGCCTCCAGAGACCTTGGGGAAAATAACCAAACACATATGGATGTAAGACAAAAGAAATTCTATTAAATGATGACATTGAGCTTTTTTTCTTCCTAAATATGGGTCTCTTAAAATAACTGTGATAAATTCTTTGCATATGAATTTTAAATGTAAAATTATAATCCAAAAATAGTCATTTACTAGGTGGCTGCTGTGGGCCAAGCCGTTGTGTATATTTTGTGTATATAGTGGTGACTCAGACAGACTTCGTCCCTATTGTCAGAGATTTTGCAGACCCAGGGAGGCAGGGGGGAATGACAGCAGGTACAGAAGGAGAATGTGAGAGAGCCTTATTTTAAGGTAAGGATGGGTCTTGAATGTCTAGTCTCTTCCTGCAGGAAGAATTATCTATGTAGAGAAATTAGCCAAGTTATGGCTGGATGCAGAGTCAGCATGACCTGACCACCCTGGAGACCTCACTGACCCCAGACCTGCAACCTAGCTCCCTGCAGGTGACTCTGAACTATCTTTCAGAATAAATCTTTTTGTTACTGTTGTTGATCTGGGGAAAGCTTTTTCTTGTGGTGTTGTGTTGTTTTTTGTTTTTTTTTTTTTTTTTGAGACAACATTGCATCCGGGTTAACCTTGAACTCCTGAGCTCAGGTGATCCTCTTGCTTAAGCCTCTGAAGTAGCCGGGACTACAGGTATGTGCTACTGTGTCCAGCTAACAGGTCTTCTGATCTAGGAAAACTCGAAAGTGATTGAATGATGTCATGCCTGGAGCATGCTTAAAATGTGATTCAGCTTTATTAAAGGGTGCTCCAGCTGTTTCGTGGCAAATATATGGGAGCAGCCAAAAGCCAGGAGTGACTATTGGAGCCTCGCACATGTTTGCTAGAGCTGGTGTTGGCTTCAATGAAGGGATGGGGGAGCAATGGAGAAATGACTGGGTCTGAGATACACTGACGTCAGGAGGGACACTCCCCAGGCTGTTGATGATGAGGTTAAGAGAACAAAATGAAAGAGAAAAGGTCTTCCCACCTCTGCCTCCACTGACCCCTAGCGCAGCTCACACTAAACTCCAGTTTCTTTGGGTCAAAAGCCTAGAGCAGTCTCTGCCTCTTTCTTTTGCCTCCAGTGACCAGTGCTCAAAGAATTATGTGTTTTATATCCACAAGGCATTATTCAACATCAATGGATATATTTACACAACAGAAGTACCCATATTAAGTACTAGTTACTGCTCATCGGTCTGCCAACTCAAAATCTAAACTGTTGATGCTTTTAAGAAGCACCTGTGTTTGGGATTTTATCCCGGTTGCTTGGTTTAGCCATACTGTCTGTCAGCTCAGCTCAGAGTTCTTGATGTGCAGAGGCGGGATTCTGATGAGCTGAGTCGGCACTGGAAAGACCAGGTCTGACCCACTTCATAGTCAAACTCTGGACAATAAATCAAGGAATCTCCTCCCTCCACTGATACAGGTTCTTCTGTGTCTATGTGGACTGAGGACAAACCATGTTTAAATATCCCTGAGCCCATGAGCTATTTGCTCCATAGACCCAGTCACACATTTCTGGCTTGGGAGCCTAGCTTTGATCTAGGGACATTTCTCCTTTGTCAACCAACACAAACCAAAGGAATCCTGGTCTCTCTTATTATGTTAGCTTTGCTCCACTTAATTGCCTTTTATTTTTCCCCCACCAAGAGAATAATACTTTTGAGTGGCTAGAAGGGCAAACTTCAGATCTGCCAAGATTCCATTTCAGAACAAAGGACATCTCATACCACCCTAGACAAGGTCTGTCATTTGAAGTGTTCTTGAATCCTTTTTGGTCTACCAGGTAACTGTTCCTTGTATAGACCAGCAGCACGCTGTCCCCTCTTATCCAGAGAGAAGGGAACTTCCCTGTGAGGCCCCTGTTTCTCCTCACATACAAAGAGTGAGAAACCTTTAGATGAGAATAGTTAGGTTCAGTTGTGGAGGCTGCATTGTCTAGATTCCTGGTCAGGCTCCAGCAATTGGCTTTTTGTGAGTGTGTGTGTGATCTTGAACATGTTTCTTTTTGCCTCAGTTTCCTCAGATGTGAATGGTCATCAGACAGGATACCTAAGCTGTTGTGAACGTTCAATAGATTGACTTTTCGCGGCCTTACTCTCTTCCACGTGCCCTTGGATTTACTCAAGATTTACCTGCTCTTTCTTTCAACAGCTGTGAAGTGAGGTCGGGGCCAGAGTTCATCACGAGGTCTTACAGATTCTACAACAATAACACCTTCAAAGCCTACCAGTTTTACTATGGCAGCAACCGCTGTACAAACCCCACCTATACGCTTATCATCCGAGGCAAGATCCGCCTGCGCCAGGCATCCTGGATCATCCGCGGTGGCACCGAGGCCGACTATCAGCTTCACGGCGTCCAAGTCATCTGCCATACGGAGGCAGTTGCTGAACAACTCAGTCAACTGGTGAACCGAACTTGCCCAGGCTTCCTGGCTCCTGGTAGTCTCTGGGTACAGGACATAGCCTATGACCTGTGGCAAGAGGACAGTAGCCACGAGTGCACCAAGGCTGTTAACTTTGCCATGCACGAACTGCAGCTCATCCGTGTGGAGAAACAGTATCCCCACCACAACCTGGACCATTTGGTGGAGGAGCTCTTCCTGGGTGACATCCACACCGATGCTACCCAGAGGGTGTTCTACCGGCCATCCAGTTACCAGCCTCCCCTGCAGAATGCCAAGGTACCCACCCACCTAACCACAGAGTCCTGCAGATTCTGCATTTCCTGGACTAAGGAAAACAGGTGGCTCATGGGGCATGTCAGAGAGATCCCAGGGGACCTGAGGAACGTAGGGTTCTACCTCACAGAGGAGGTGTTTCAGGAAAGCAAATGAAGTGTGGGATGCTGGGAAGTGACATGTAGCGGGGAGTCCTGGGACTGCCACCCGCTTGTTTTGTGTTCTGGGGGGTAGTTGGGGTGCTCATGAAAAATAACTAACAATCTCAGAACTACAGCCCAGAGGACTCCATGAGGAACATAAGGGGTACCATGACAACATGCCGCGAAAGACTCCCATCAGCACCACACACCCTACCACTAGAAGCCTCCTGAGACACCCTACCATGACCCTCTAAGGTCCTAAGGGGTCAGGTAGATTTCAGTGCCAATGCTTGAACCAAATCTCTTCTTTCCAGACCCGAGTTCTTCCCATTTTTTTAAAATGACTTGGGAAGCCACTGTCATTAGAAGGGGGACTGAAGAGGGCAGGAAGCCATTACGCCTTAGAATTCTCCTTTATTGAATTATGTTCTAGTAATATTTGGGATTCACAAGCTGTCTCCTCCCCCAAGCTCCAAATCATGTCAGTCAATGAATAACAGTTTCGTTTCCACTCAGGCGTTTGTGGAGTTCTGGGCTTGGAGGAGCAGACAGATTCAAGCCTGGTGGAGGCATCAGGGGTTTACTCTATAGGGTCCCCCAGTCGTACGAATCAGCCTCGGTGGAACAGAGCTGAGAACGGTGAATCTAAACACAGAGCTCGGGCTGGCTTGTACTCATTGTTTAAGGTCTTCTTCATGGTATTCATAGAGTCTCCTCTCCTCTCATCAGTCACCCCAGGCTCTTCTCTGCTGGAGATGTGGCAGCGCCACCTGTCTTTCCCTCCGTCACTGTCAGCTCCCATCATGGAGTTTTGTTATGAAAACTGAAAATTCTGCCCTGTGTGCGAGCTATGTGCAAGACTCTCTGAGGCTGTGCTGTCCTGCTGTGGACAAATTCCCCACTAGGACTCAGCAGGGCTCCTGCAGCCTCCTTCCTTTATGGAAGAGGAAGCGGATCTCCTGGGCTCCACCCTTAGTGTTCAGGAGTACCCAAGAGGCAAGGGAAGCCTGTAGTTGAGGAATGTCTGGGATTCTCTGATGGTGATGAGCGAGGGGCCTGAAGCTCTGCCCCTTCAGTGTGTGGGAGCCACAGTACAGGTGGCGCAGGGAGGAACTGATTACCAGGCTGCCGCTAGCTGCTGGAGGTATCTTCCTAGGCCAGGCTTCAGCAGATCTTTAAGGGAAATGGAGAAGAACTGCTGGCTTCCAGCCCTGTTCTGAGTCCTGGCTGGCTGGTAGCCTTATCTATATTCTGCCTCAAGCTTCACAGGTGCACACCATCTTGCTTAGAACCGCATTAGAAATAGGGGCAGGGAAGGGAACGTCACACCTACATGTGAGATGTCCTTAGAGTGAAAATTAACCAACCGACTTGCCATTATTCGTCATGACTGTAAGTGGTCCGGGGTGTCCATGAACCCCACCCTAACAGACCATGTGCCTGATCCAAACCGTGGTGGCAATCTGCCAAGCAGGCAGAGCCATTGTCAGCTCTTTCATCCCTGCAGCGGACTTACCAGAGAGCAGAACAGCTGTGAGCCGAGTGTGTCGGCTCATGACTAATCCTAGCGCTCAAGAGGCCGAGGCAGGAGAGTGAAGGGGTCTGCCTAGGCGACATGGTGGGGTATTGAGTACCAGAGCCAGCCTAAGCTGCTGTATAAGGCTAAGTTATCTGGAAAACAAGCAAAAACCCAAAGAATCAGCAACTATCCCATCCCATCAGTAGTGAGGGGTAGTCAGGTAAGGCTGTCTGCCCCCCATCTGACCTCATGCCACTATTTGCACACCCAGGGCCTGGTTCTGTTTCCTTGCCAACATGTGCCCACTTTGGCTCTTTGATGTCTTAAGCTCTTTTTAAATGTCAGAAGGAGGAGAATTGTTTTTTATTTCCTGCTCCCTCCCCCACCTCCCTTACCTGAATCTCTTCCTCCTACCTTCTTTGCTGTGCCTCCAGGCTCTTACTTACCTACTGGCTGCAGTCTGTGCTTCAGGAGGACCTTTCCGTTGGTCAATGCTCCTCCCTGGTCAGGGTCTATCTGGCTGTGGCTCCTGTGTGGGGGGGGATGTCTTCAGAGCCAGTCATCCAGCCCTGGCATGGGATTTCAGGGTGACAGGCATGAGGCTGGCCTTCTCTAGGGGAGTTTTTATTTCTAAAGGGTTAAAATATTTTCTTGAACTCTGGATAAATTGGCAAGCATGTGGAATTTGGAAATGGGAGCCAGTCCTAGAACACAGCTGTCTTGTTGGCATCAGTCGGGGCGAGCGCTCTTTACCTGACCCTCTAGAAGCCCTGCACTTCTTTCCTGTGCCCTGGAGGACTGTAAGGATGCTGTCTATCCTGTCTCCTTGGACTGGAGAGAGGAGCCCTGCTGGCTTGGCAGCTCCTGGAGAAATGAGGCTTTGTTGGCTGGAGAATGTGCAAGCGCTCTCTGATGCCTGCCACGAGACACTTCCGCCTGTCTTCTCCTTCCTTTCTGGTGAGGCAGCTGTGGGAGAATTTCTCCAGATTCCCAAGAATCAGACTCCTCAAACCCCAGGTCCAGGTCTAAGATTCCAGAAACGTAAAGGGTGGGAAGATCTTGAGGAAGTGATGTTTATCCAGAATATACTTCAAACAGGGATAAGGAAGGGGAGGAGTAGCATGTTTCAGGTGATGTCATTTCTATGAAACTAATAATTGAAGAAAGGGAGGAACAGAGGCTGTGAGGAGGAGAAACCTAGCAACGGATTCTGAAGAGCGGTGGAGGTGGGGGTCTGAGGCTTCCTTTAGCTGCCTTCTGTAATTTGTTCCATGGTCTTATAGAACCTAAACACCACTGCCATGCAAAATTAAAATTCAAATAAAGAAAAAGCCCTGCTAGAAGTTTAAGGAATGGTGAAGCCATGGATAAACAGCTGTAGCCACTGAGAGAAAAGCTTAGGCTTCCCTGGAAGCCCAGGAAGACCTATGCTGTGGGACCACTGTGGCTGCCCAGCCAGAATGGTTGCAAGGTTGTGAAAGGCCTCAGGCTTGAGCAGCTGAAAGGGCCCATTCTTTTCTTGTTGTCCCTTGCCTTGTGCCTCTTGGCCTCAGTGCACAGTGATGCCCCTCAGGAAGTTTTTAGATCCTTCCCCAAGAGAAAAAGTGAATGGACTTGGCCGGTGTTATTCTAGTCTCTGGACGTGGTAAAGCCCAGTTGCTTGTGCCCATGGGACATTCCAGCAGCAGGTTGTCTGGGCTGGTTGTGGCTGTCTGGCCCAGGACAGGAAGTAGCCTGGAGTGAGTGTCTTCAAAGAGTACACACACACACACACACACACACACACACACACACACACACACACGTCTGTGCAGGGGGCCCAGGAATCTCTAGCTTTGAACTGTCTGCCTCCCCCTAATTGCTGGTCCATGGAGACCTGGCTGAAAATTAGTTTAATGCTAAATTGAGTTTGAAACCACTAGTCTTAGCCCCTGTGGAAACAGGACACCCTGTAAAAATAGAAACTTCAAGTCAACTTGTTTTTCTAGGCTTTACACAGCTCCGCTGAGGCTCCGAGTCCACTGGCAAATCAATGCTGTTTGCGGACTCAGGTGTGTGGGGAGTTCTGTCAGCAGGACATTGGCTGCTCTTCATTAAGAAAAATCAGGGTGGCCTAAAATAACCCCAAAAAGATGCTCCAAGTGGGAGTTTAACCCCAGCACAGTGCCGCCCTCTGCCTCGATTCACTAGAGCCATGTAGTTGGAGTGTACACCCAAGTTCAAGTACAGCAATACACTTCTAAAAGAAAATCATTGCCAGAAGCCTTAGAAAGGGCAAGACTTTTAAGCAGATAGAATGATCATTCTCCAAAATCCTCCATGGATTCATCCATAGGATTGTAAATCAAAGGGGCTGTCTAAAAGCAACCCCTAAGCATTGTGTGTCTTACATATTGTAACCGTGTAGCTACTTGGGAGTGGGAGAGAGGGTAGCATCAGGCCTTCACAGCTCCTGACCCCTACAGAGGAAGAAAAGAGCCAGAGCTCTGACACATTCTCCAGTTCTACAGAAGTCAGGCTGGGAACCAGCATCACTTTGTAATTCAGTCTCCTTTGAGAATCGTGGCTTTCTACAAGGCGTTGACTTTTGTCTGCATGGCATTGGTTCCAGGACCCCCACAGACATCAAAAGACAGCACAGGTCCTGTGACATGGAGTGTGTGTGCATAGATGTTCTATATACCTCCCTTAGATGTTAAACCATCACTGGTAGACTTACAGTCTCTGAGACGATGCGAGTATATATAAATGGCTGGCAAACTATCCTTCAGGATTCAGCAAGCAGGAACAGTAGAGGTGCAGTATTTCCCCCTCGGGGTTTGGTCTGCATTTGAATGCATCCTCAGATAAAAGCTCATGCATGAAGAGGGCTGACTGTGTGTGAAAAGGACAGGCGATCCATGGAACTTCCTGGTATTGATGACTCAGGGGGCCTGGAGCAGGCTCTGTGGGCAGTAGACTTTTTCAGCCCATTGCTGCTGCAGGCTAGGTTAGTTGTTAGGTCTCTGAGTCCATGCTGTGAGACTACTGGGCGAGAAGACAGGACACTATGTAAACGGAGACTGCACTTTAATTTCCCAGGCACCCAGACCTGAATAATCACACAGAAACTCTATTAATTGCAACACTGTTTGGCCGATGTTTCAGGCATATTTCTAGCTAGCTCTTACATCTTAAATAAATTGATTTCTATTAGTTTATGTATTGCCACATGGCCATGGCATTACCTCATTTTCTTTATGTCTTGTTTCCTCTGCGGCTGCCTGGCATCTCACCTGACTCTGCCTTCTTTATCTCTATATCTCTGCTCAGATTTCCCACCTGGCTTTACTCTGCTAAGCCATTGGCCAAAACAGCTTTATTTATTAGCCAATAAAAGTAACACATATACAGAAGGGCATCCCACATCAACACTAGCTCAGGGAAGGAGCCAGGTACTTGTGGAAGGACCCTGTGCGCCTTCTCTTCTGCCGGAGTTGTGAAAGGAAAAGGGCCTTGCAGAGATGATGGGAGATAGACATGGTGGTACAAGGCTTCAGGTTTGGAGAGTCGTGGCCTGAGATAGCTTCCCAGGCCATTCTTAGGTAAATTTTCCTAAAGAAAATTCTTCCCCCTACTGGGCCTCAGTGTTCACTCCGCAGCAGATGCTTGACAGTAGCTGCAGCCCTAGAGCTGACTGTTAGGACTGCTTGCTTGGTTTGACATGCACACCATGGCTATGCTGCGGGGCTGCTGCCACGCCCTGGTTGCCGATAGGGATCTTGTTGTTTCTTGACTCCTCCGGAAGATTTTTTGGCAGACAAACAGGCATGCAGGGTTGCTTTATTTAAGGAGCTAGCAGGCTAGGAAAGATTTGTTGTCAGGGACAATGCAAGCGGTAAACATTTCATCCCTTAAAAGGCAAGAACACTGAGAGGCCAGAGTGAAACCCCCAAGAAGCAGGAAATTGGCCATTTGAAAAGTATGTCTCAGCAGCTAGGGAGACAGGAGGGGGAGCAGGCAAAGATGCTTCCTTTGTGGACAGCAGTGTCATCTTGGCCCCTTTAAGGGATCTAAATGAACCTGGGGTCATGGTCTAGAATCTGAATCTAGATTTATTCGTTACATTTATTGATTTCACGTGTATACACACATACAGAAATTTAGAAATTCAAATTCAAGTGCAGCGAGTGTCCTTATCCCTGACCATGTCCCTGACTCTGAATCCAGACCCAGGAAGCACTGTGGGATGCTGCCCCCACAGACAACATCTCTCCAGGTGGACAAATGTGACTTCTGTCATTCAGCTCCTTCTCACCTATCCTGTGACAGCATTCTCCCTGTCAGTCTGTCCATCTGGAGCCTCATCAGGCCCAGCATGGGTAACCTCACGGGTAACCTGGAAAATGTGAGGGGGAGCTCTCTGGGCTTGGCCTGAGAGCTGACGCCAGGGAGGGTGATCACATGAGATTGTGTGCAACAGAAATGTCACCCAGCACACTGCAAATTGCCGTTGCAAGCAGAGCTTTCACCAGAGACTTCTGGTGGCCGTGGCTTACTTATGGTTATTCTGTATGAGAATCATGAATACTTTTTGTTTAATGCAGTGGAGCAAAGGAAGTTTGCTCCAATGGAAAGGAAGTTTCCATCATCTACTCTCATTTCTCTCCTTGAACAAAACTTTTAGCCAAGAGTTGCTGCTTTGAAGGCTTGTGCTTTGTCCAGCCTGCTATTCTGATTGATCTTTCACAAGATCTTCTCATGTAATTTCTTCCATTCCGGGAAGTCCGTGGAAACAAGTGGGCACTGTCAGCAGATGCTCTTGACCAACCCTCCCGAAATAAATGTTGGCAGGAAACAGGAGAAGCCTGAAGAGCCCCCATCAGTCATCAGCCCCAGAGCCCTTTTCCATGGGGCTGTAGTCCTTGTTGAGGGGACATTTGCTGTTTGCGGAACCTCAGGCCTAAGGGCTGAAGGAGATGAAGGCCGCACTCCACAAGCCCCAGGACCAAATTAGAGAGCCAAGTTCATGAGGTCATCTGGCCTAAGTCATTCTCCCTCTGCACCTTGGTTTCCTCGGCTAGGAGCTGCGCCGAGGTTCCCGTTGGGAGGGTGGAAAGCCTTAGAAGTAAATGTGCTTTAATGCCTCCGAATCCCGTGTCCGTATGCACAGGCTGCAGTTCTTGAACTGCAGTGCGCAGACGAGGCAAACCCTGCTCCCTGCCAGCAGCGCAGTGTACTTGGGGGCTACGAGGTCAATTTCCATTTTTAACACCAGTTCCTCTTTTCAGAGAACACTTGCACGGGGCTTATTTCTAGCTCCAGCCCTCTTGAGTTAAGTCTACACCCCAGCCCTGATGCCGAGCACGGAACCCAGAATCACTTACATGCTGGACAAGTACTCTACCTCTCCACAGCGCCCAAGGTCCCTAGATTAAAGCTTTTCATAGTGGGTGTAAAGAATAGCAGCAAGGAAATATCTTCTTGCTCCTCTGATTGGAACCTTCATATCATGTGCATACAGAATCCCTGACTTTAAATAGCCCTTTCTAGCCTGGAGGGAAATGGAGCCCTACACAACCAAGCTGGTGAGCTCAGGAAAAGATACTTCTCAAGTGTAAAGCACGTCAGTGGTATAAATCAACTTTCACTTGAAAAAGTCTCCCTATGCTGTTCTTATCTGCCAATCTTTAAAGGATCTCTCATTAAACCACCCTAGAAAAGGGGGCTGTAGAACAATACAGCAGGTAGGCTTTGCACCCTGCTCCTGTGAAATTACTGCTATAGGTGCCTTTAATTTTTATTCATGCTGAGGAGTACGAGAATTTATGAACAGCACTGTTAACGTTTAATTCACAAACAAAAGTATCTCCTTACACACCCATGACTAAAACTGTCACCTTGTCGATCTCTCTCCGTGGAGGCCAAAAACACTGCCTCTGCTTATGACATCTTTGGTTGCTTAATGGTAATGGCAAAGTTGTTTTAAACGGGACTCGGGGGGGGGGGGGGCAAAACAGGCTTTCCGCCGAAGAATTCATACAAATAACAGGTATGTTCTTTATCGAATAGTTAAGGAAGTATAAATTTAAACCACAATAGGATACCAAGTTGCCCATTGGGACAGCTGTTACCAAAGGGGGGGGAAGAGGGAAACTAAATGTTGGCAAGGATGTGGGGGAATTGGAATTCTTCTAGTTGCTGATAGAAGGCTCAAATGTGCAACTACTGCAGGACACGGGCTTGTTCCTCTGAAAAGTAAACATTGGATTACCATACGCTGCAGCTCTTTTACGTCTAGGCAGATACTCAAAAAGATTGAAAGAGAAATACAAATCCATAGTCGTTCAACCGTGTTCATGGCGTTACTCACTGAAGTGAAAAGATGGGGAGCAGTCCATGTGTCTCCGAACAGAGTAACTGATAAGCAAAATGTGTCTCTACATGGAATGATTAGACCTTAGAAAGGAAGGGCTTTCTGAAACATGTTACAACATGTGTCTCTACATGAAATGTGTCTCTACGTGGAATAGTTAGGCCTTAGAAGGAAGGGCTTTCTGAAACATGCTACAGCATGCGTTAACCTACAGTCCATTTGCTAATGACATTGGCCAGTCACAAAATGGCAAATACTGTATGAGTCTCCTTGTAACAGGTCATATTCAAAGACAGAAAGTAGAAGGTTGGTTGCCAGGGGCTAAGAAAGCGAGGGATGGAAAGTCATTTCAGTTGGGGAAGATGAGAAGGTTCTAGAAATAGACATTGGTGATGGCCACCTAACCATGTGACTGTACTTAATGCCACAGAACTATGCACTTAAAATTTACTAAGATGATCAGTTCTCTAGCCTTTTTTTTTAAAAAAAAAAAAAAAAAACACAATAAAACAAAAACAACCAGATTAAGAATTTGGTAATACTAGTGCTTAAGAGCCAGGCTCCTTCTGGTCACTGCACATGAACCCAGATCCTGTAGGCTCGCAGGTTCAAACACGCCCAGCCTGCTTTTTACTTCTGCCCAACTGAAACTGTTTATCTCAGGGATGCCCGTCATCTGGAGGAGCCACAGGGAATTCTCGTGGAGTCCCGGACTCCTGCCTCCTCTTCTTAAAGAAATGCTCCTCATGAACATCCAACCTGCCTCTCATGGTGCCACTGTGGAGCAGCCTGGGTGACAGCTGTGCCCTCCCCTCACACAGTCTTTTCCTGTTGAACTAAAAAGCCTCGATCTTCAATGTTCTCCCATCAGCACTGAGCTTTCCTTGAACCAAGACTAGTGCTGAAGGGAAAAACACATCTTCTCAGGGATGGAGAATTAACTTCTCGAAAGGCCGTAAGTGAAGGAGGCACAGTGGATGTCCCTAAATTCCCAGCCAATGCAGAAATTCAAGTTGTGAAGAGTGGGATGGAGGAGAAGTGGAGGTTGGGATGGGTGAAAGTAAGTGATTCAGCCCACAGAACCTGGTAGGGCCTTCTGGGGCGCCGGCACAGTAGGCAGCAAGCATCTTTGCTGTGGAGATGGTGGCAAGGAGGGGCCCCAGCTCTGTGTGGACCATTGGAGACCCTATGGGTCCATACTTCTGACCCTGACTGAACATCAGCTTCTGATGCCTCCTCTTTCTGGAGTGTGCAGGCCACCTGCAGGTGCTTTAGACCGCCATGCTTGGGCAGGGCCTCGGTGCCATTGTGAATCGGCGTCATGGTGATTGTGCTAATATTCTGCCATACTCTGCTCTGTGCAGGAGTCCCAGAGTGTACCTTGTGACAGACACCAAGTGTGTAAGTGAGGAAGCTGAAGGAGAGAGAAATGGCTGACTTGTCACGGCCTCCAGCTGCGGGGCAGGCAGTGGGGCTGGCTTCCGCCTTGGGGTCTGGCCAGAGCTACCCTTATCTGCCCAGAATCAGCACTGGCTTCCCTTGGGCTGTGTGCTTGTTATCTCCCCATGGTCTGCTGATCACAGACTAGAGCTCAGTTTATATGCTCCTGTGTGCCCAGAGGTTCTCTGCAGGGAACCCCAGCCAGGAAAAGCACCTGGACCCTGGGTCTTCTCCTTAACTCTGTGCCCCAGATATCTCACCATCTACAAACCACACATCACCTGAACAAAGGACACATTCTCTGCTATAGGCTGTAATTGAGCTCATCTAATAGATGAAGGGGGTCAAGTGAGTACAGGGTTTCCCCTTGGTGGGGGTGTGGAGGAGGCAGGTGGCAGCCGCCTACCCTCCCACCCTTACCACAGTCTTCCAGAAAGGCAAGCATGTCACCATTGCCAAGTCACAGGTACGAGGGTAACAAGCCTACCTTGGTGAAGGAGGTGAATTTTTGACTGCAGGAAAAATGCTGAGAACAAGTGTTTTCCCGTCCCGGGAAGGATCAAGGTGTGACTGTGGGCCTGGATACATATGGGCTGGGAGTGTGGGGCTGCAGGTCCCCGTGAGCTGTGCCTCCCTGGTGAGAGGACTGAGATCAAAGGCCCTAGCCCATTTTCTGTTCACCCTGGGGAGCCTTGTACTGACTCTGAGGGAGCAGAAACTTGGAGAAGACCCCTGCGTTACAGTTGTCCTGTGGGTTGGGTTAAGTGGCGGGCTCATGGTGCTGTGGCCAGGACCAGTTCTCCTGACTGACTTATAGCCAGAGATTTTGGGTGCCAGCTCTGAAGCCTCCAGGCAAGTAGGGTAATCAGAGCTCACATCTGTGAAATATATGAACACCAACCAAAATACCATCCACAGGGCACGCCTCCTGGAAGTGAGAGCATGGCTTTTCTGTGGACCTTAAGCTGCAGAAGGTTGGAAAAGCAGACATTTCGAAAGCTAAGAAGCTCTGAACCTCGGGCTCGTGACACACATGGACAGCTCAAGCACATGCTCCAGAGACCTCCCACTCCCTCCTGTCTGCTTCCTCTACCTCCTGCATTCACTTTAGCAAAGGGACCCAGAGATTCCGCTCATCTATAGTCGCAGCCAGCTCTGTTTTCCTTACTGTATTTTGCAGTTTCTTGCTTTAAAAATGTAATTGTGGGACTGGAGAGATGGCTCAATGGTTAAGAGCACTGACTGCTTTTCCAGAGGTCCCGAGTTCAATTTCCAACAAACACATGCTGGTTCACAACCATTTGCTTGGGGGGTTAAGTGATGGTGTCCTGAATGTCCATTCCTAACCATGGTGAACCTCCCTGCCCCCATCTTCAGGGATGTGTATGCTTACTGAGGTCATGGGAAAACTAAAGTCTCCAAATGTCTTTGTTTCTTTGCTGCAGAACCACAACCATGCCTGCATAGCCTGCCGGATCATTTACCGCTCTGACGAACACCACCCCCCCATCCTACCCCCCAAGGCTGACCTGACCATCGGTCTACACGGGGAATGGGTGAGCCAGCGTTGTGAGGTGCGGCCCGAAGTCCTCTTCCTCACCCGCCACTTCATCTTCCACGACAACAATAATACCTGGGAGGGCCATTACTACCACTACTCGGACCCTGTCTGCAAACACCCCACCTTCACGATCTACGCTCGAGGCCGTTACAGCCGCGGTGTGCTCTCCTCCAGGGTCATGGGAGGCACAGAGTTTGTGTTCAAAGGTAAGTCTTCTGTCCCTACTTCTCACAGCACGGCTCACGAGCAGCTCTGGGACATTTGTTAGGGCAAAACCTCAGCGAAACGGTGTCTGCTGCTTGAGATGCTGGGAATGAAACTAGAGCCATGACTGCCACACAGCATCCTTGGCGATACTATCTGAGCTCCTTCCTACTCAGAGCAGGCTAGTACCAGGCATCCATGTGACAGTCAGATACAATGGGACCCAAGCCATCACGCGGGCCTCTGTAATGCAAGAGTCAAGAATGTGTCTGCAATGGAGCCTAACAGCCTCTCTAATAGCATCAGGCTTATTGTGAGCTGGGTACTTTTCCTAAATGAGGAATCCAGAACAGGTGTCAGTTACGACTTGATGCGCAGAGTCGGTACTTCCAATCTGAGCTGGGGCTGCACACAAGAACTTGAACCAGGCTTGAAGGCGAGAGCATTATGGTTGAAAGGTCATGCTGTGCACTGCTCACCCAAGCAGGGAAGCTGAGGTCAGGAGGCGCCTGCCCCTACCACAAGGGAGGTCTTGCTGCTTTAGTGTTAAGTCTGAATGTCTATAATGCAGTGTCAACCCTGTAATACCAAGCAATGAGGGAAGCTAAGTCACTGGGTGACCCCTCCAGGGCAGCACTGGAATGCAGTCTGAGCTGTCTGGTTGCCTCAAGGAAGCCCTGAGCATGACCGCCCTCCATTGATGAGGAACTTTGCTCTTGTACACTGGCCTTGTAAACTTAACCAAGGAAAATCTGTCTGCTCACCCCAAATCCCACTGTGATATATGCAAAGTGTAGTCCCTTGAGAGGACCCCACGGGTCCACAAAGACAAGGGCTTGTAGTTATCCCTTCATATTGTTCTTGTCTGCACATAGCTGCATTTAGACACACATCTGATGGGTCCATGTTAGTCTGTGAAAATGCTCATTCTGATACATGTTTGATGTGAGACCATTCGGATGCTTCAAGACCTCTTCTTAGAAATACAATCTGAGTTTTAGTCAACATTTTTTGGGGGTGTCATGTGTCCCAAAGAACACTTTAGAGGAATGCTCTTTATTTCACACTCACGGGTGTGATTAGCAGCACACTGGGCTCACCAAATGTCAGCCATGTTTTCTACCCACATCTACAGTATACTGCTATCCCTTTGTGTGCATGGGGAATTAACTCCAGGACTCCCTGGAGATACCAAAACTCAAGAGTTTCTCTAGTCCTTTCTGTGAAATGAGGAGCCTTGCACAACACCAAGGTGCACATTCCTTATTCTTTACACCATGTCTAGGCTGCTTCTGACACCTGAAGTAGCACCATGAGGCTGTGTAGTTAAGCCGTGGCTTCAGAGTGTGTGATACTATGAGCAGACTGACCCTGTTTGGTGTGACCGCCATTCAGATCAGCATATGAACCTTCCCACCTGAGCTTGCTCTTGTGGTTACTGTGGTCAGTGGGGGCAAACAATTAGACTGTTTTAAAAAGGAAGCTTTGATGAGACAGTGTCCCCAGCATTTGCCGGAAGTGTCTGCCTCCCCAGTTGTCCCCCCGAGAGTCACGGATATCTCTCTTGTCCACAGTGAATCATATGAAGGTCACGCCCATGGATGCAGCCACAGCTTCCCTCCTCAATGTCTTCAGCGGGAATGAGTGTGGGGCTGAGGGCTCCTGGCAAGTGGGTATCCAGCAGGACGTGACACACACCAATGGCTGTGTGGCTTTGGGCATCAAACTACCTCACACAGAATATGAGATCTTCAAAATGGAGCAAGATGCCCGGGGCCGCTATCTGCTGTTCAATGGCCAGAGGCCCAGCGATGGCTCCAGTCCAGACAGGCCTGAGAAGAGGGCAACATCGTACCAGATGCCCTTGGTCCAGTGTGCCTCTTCTTCCCCTAGAGCTGAAGACTTGGACGACAGTCGGGCCCATCTGTTTGGCAGGGCAGCAGGGAGGACAGCTGGGCCCCTGGTGCTTACATCCTTTGCCTGCCTTTGGACTCTACCACATTGGAGCATCCTCCGATAGGAGACATTTTCTAAAGCAAGACTCTACCATTTATGACTTTTCTTCACGCAGAGAATGAACATTGATTCTTTTGATGCACTTGAAGGCCTGAGATCTGCCATTGTCTTTCCCCTGTCCCCTCTTCCAGCCTCTGAGTCCTGAGCAGTGTGTTTGAAGTTTCGGCTTTGAATTTCTTCCAGCCTGATCCCTGGCCTGAGAACTTCATAGCAGTGATTGCACTTTAAGTCTGCAGAGAGTCGGAGCTAATGTGTGTTGGAGTGGCAGCAAGGATGGTAGCTAGCTTCTTAACTCTGAACCTCCTGCTTCCCTATGTATCTCTGAGCTGAGCTTTAAACATAGACATGTCAAGCTGCAGCTTTCTCTGCCATTGCTTCTCTTATTTCTTCAAACCCCTTCCACTCTCCAAGTTTTCTACACTGGAATCCAGTGAAGAGTTGGCTTGGGACGGCCATCAAGACCCTGTGTATTAATACAGAAAAGATATGGGTATCGATGTGTACATAGGAGGTTCAAGGTTCAGCTAAATCATTGGTCCAGCCTTAATGCCAGTCACCACTTTCAGAATGTCGAGTAGAGAGGTGTTTATAAATCTTCAAAGTCATTTAAACCAGGTTTACTAGCACTAGTTTTCAATTGTTGAGCAAAGATGGGTGCCATATACTTGCTCTGGTGACTCAGATTGTAGCCTGCTGCTTGCTTAACCCTTGGAGTAGACTGGTCCAGTTGGGGAATTCAGAAGGGCCCCATTTCCCAGACAGTCAGAAGCAGCGGTGCTAAGGGCAGCTCGGGTGTGTTAAGTGCCACGGGAGTGATAAGATCTGTGGCGGTTTTCTCCAGGTGAGGCATCCGTCTCCTGGCTCACACTGTGGTTGGGGTGGGGAGAAGAACCCCACCTCCGCCACGCCATCCTCTCACACAGACACAGAGCTTTTCAGTGCTCCCGTGGCTCACTGGTGAAAGAGGCCTGGGTGGGACTCATCCTCACTGGGGACCTGCTGGAGGCCGTTTCTGTGCAACGTGGAGTCTTTATGAGAAGGCTTGATTCGGCTTCCTCTCTGCATTTACTTGGTTCTGCCCCAGCTGTGAGCTCCAGAGCCATCTTATTCAGGGTTAGCTGCTTCGTGGTCCTTAGGAAGGAGGAGGGGATGGCCGCCCATTCCTTTGTGTTATCGCAACTGATGCTGTAGACACCAAGTGCTATTGCTCACGGCGAGCCATGCAGGCAGGCGCCGAGACACAGAAAGAAGCAGACATGGAGGCCACGATCCAGGAGCAGTCGGTCACGTATTTAAGGATTCACTTTATGGAGCAGTAGCGTCCGTGTGGTGTTAAGTTATAACGATGGCATGGAGCACCAGAGTGCTTTATATTTAGATTATATTTTAAGTCGTGGTGCATACTTGAGGGGTTTTTATCCAAAATGAAAATACTAACTTAATGTCTACTAAGTTTAATAAACAAAGAATTTGGAAGGAATCCCACGAAATATGTCTTATCTGTCAATTTAATTGATACTGATACTGGCTTCAAAGTGAAAACCTCTACGGACTCTAAGACACAATTCAGGGATTGTCCAGGAGCTGGGTTTATAGCCACTTAGTTCCCTGCCTTCCTTCTAGACGCACCTATTTCTACTTTTTAACAATATGTTATATATACCACCCCAAATGCATAGATATCAACACATACACAGTGCATGAACGATGAGTCTATATGAAGTTTGCGTGATCACTTTCTGATGTGATATAAGTCTTTACAGAGAAATGAAAGCCATTTATTCACGATTCACCAGCACACTAAAGTATGTTGCTGTATTTCCCATGGGCGTTCATCTCAGCTTGGTTATAGCAGATTCACTTGTCTCTAGAGCAACGTCATGTGACCCATGCTGATAGGGAATTCCCAGTGACCTTGAATGCACAATAAATTTCTAGGGCCTCCAGGCTCAAGGGTCAAAACTGACAAGTCAAGACTGAGATGCTCTGTTTGCTTGTTTGTTAAATTTGCCTTGTTTTTGATTATGTGCATATAGTGGAGCGGGTAGTGACGTGCACATAAGAGCACACGTGCCCACAGAGTGCACAGAGATCCCCTGGAGCTGGAGTTCTAGGGAGCTGTGAGCCACCCAGTGTGGGTGAGAGGAACCAAACTCTGCTTCTCTGCAAGAGTAGTGCATGGTTTTACCCCCCAGCTCCTGTGTCATTTAAGACAGTGTTTTACTAAGTATCTCAGGTTGGCCTTGAATTCCTGCTCCTGCCTCCACCCTTTAAGTGCTGGGCTGACAGGCCACGTCTACTGTGCCTGGCCTGGAACAAGATGCTTTCTGAGGAAGGTATGACTGACCCTAGAATATTCCATTTATAGAACGAGTTTGAAGTACACCATAGTTAAGTGCTCAGGGCCCGGCAAGTCTCACTCTCAGTCAGTGGCGGGTGATTCTGCTTGTAAATTCTAGATCTGGGGAAAGTCAGAGATCATGGAAGGTTCTTGCAGACCGTGCTGATCAGCTGCAGCTAGCTAGGCTTTAAGCCATTGCTGGAACAGAACGTAAGACAGGATGGTGTGTAAAGAATGCGGGTTTATGTTGGCTTGCAGTTCTGGGAGTCTGAAATCAGACAGCTGCATCTGAGGAGGGCCCCTGCAGCTCCGACTTGGCAGCAAGCAGCAGGTGCATTCTACGCAAAGCATGAAGGGTGGACTTGCTTTATCTAACCTGTTCTCCTGGCAATAAATCCAACTCCATGAGATTGAGAACTGCCAAGAAACATTCACCGTGGTTCCACCGTTGACCCCTACACCTATTGGCTCCACAACCTGACCCTGCCACATTGAGGAATTAGGGTTCCCAATCATAAATTCAGCAAGACACAGTCAAAGCATAGCACTGGGCTTCTTTGCTTACTGAGGAGCATGCTGGGAAGGGTCAGAAAACAGTCCCTTGAGTTGACAGTAAAATCTGGATGTAATCAAGACTTCAAACCTAAAAATCAATTTGTCCCCCACCCCAGTTCAAAAAGGAAACTGTTGGAGTCTCCCCTTCATGCACCACAGAACAAAGGGTCTATTTTCTCAGACATGGGGCAACTCAGCAGTGGCCAACATCAAGAGCCACAACTAGTGTTGCTGGCATTCCCGGATGTCCATGATGGCCTGCAGAAACAACCTGTGGGTCTTGTGGCTTCTGGTTGAGGGAGAAGCTTCAGTAAAAGAGACATCTGGTCTCTACCATCTCTTTCGATTTATCCTGGACGCAATGTTTTCATGGTTGCCCACACAGACCTTCAGTTTCAATTTCATTTTCAATGCTACATCCAATCCCTCCAGAGTTCTAAGCACATGACATGGAGACTTAGAAACCAAGAAGGACTCTAGTCAGGCATAGGGCGCTAGAGGGTTGGATGGAGACAAGAGCGAGCAGAGCCCATACAGTATCCCCAGCCTTTATATAGACACCCGAGCTTTCAGAGATCCAGACAGCTCCCATAAGACTTTGTCTACACCAAGAACAAATGAAAGCAGTTTGGGCAAATGCTGCCTACAGACACGTAGATTCTAGAGGAAATTCGTGAGCCTTCTTCCTTTACCTATGAAACCACAAGTCCAAAAACCTCTACAGTGGGCCAAGAGTGCCGCTGGCCTGCCGGACAGTCATTGCTTATGAAGGTAACTCTTTCACGCATTGTCCCACTTATGTGAAGCTTCAGCGAGCAGAAATAATACAATCTTAGAGAGAAGACCATAGGGGAAGCTGTGGCTTCTCACTTCTCCTTCACTGGGATGTGATCAGATTGACATTTTATACTGAGTTCAATTCCAGAGAACCTAATAGGAGAAGTTATGCACCACCAAAGGTATGTATGAATCCAGACACACTGTCTTAGTTACGGTGTCTGTTGCTGGGATGAAGCACCATGACTGAAAAGCAACTTGGGGAGGAAAGGGTTTATTTGACTTACACTCCAGCATTGCTGTTCATCACTGAAGGACATCAGAACAGGAACTCCAACAGGGCAGGAACCTGGAGGCAGGAGCTGATGCACAGGCCATGGAGGGGTTCTGCTTACTGGCTTGCTTCCCTGCTTGCTCAGCCTGCTTTCTTATAGAATCTAGGACCACTAGCCCAGAGATGTCACTACTCACCATGGACTGGGCCCTCACCATCAATAACTAGTTAAGAAGATGCCCTACAGCTTGCCCACAGTTGATACAGTGGAGACATTTTCTCAACTTGAGGGTCCTTCCTCACAGATGATTTCAGCTTTGTCAAGTTGACATAAAACTATGCAGCACACACACCCCTACGTCTGTTCTCCAACCTGCTCTTTTCTTTAAAGCCAGTTGGAGGGCCTGGCTGGTGGCTTCTCTTTCCCAAACCAAACCTACAGTTTCTATAACTCTGTGTCATCTCTGCTTCTGATCTCTAGCATACATGGACTTCACACCCCTACACTCTCTAAATACCATTGGGGTGGGGGGGGGGATTTTGACCCCTTCCATTTAACCACAGAACTGTGATTTGGCACCAAGGGAGTTTGTGGGTACCGAGGGCATCCTGGCTTCCCTGACTCTACCACCCAACACACCAGCTTAGCATTCACTTGCTGAGCTGCAGGGGCAGTGGCCACATTTGCCCCTGCCACCAAACAGGAAATTGTTTTAGACTTTTTCTCATTTAGTCAAAAAACAAAACAGCGGGTGATGGTAACTTACACCTTTGATGCCTGTGCTTGAGAGGCAGGGGCTGGTGGATCTCTGAGTTCTAATTCAGCCTAGTCAACAGAGCTAGTTCCAGGATAGTCAGGGCTATACAAGAAACTCTGTCTTGAAAAACAAAAACAAGAAACGAGGAAGGAGGGAGGGAGGGAGGGAGGGAGGGAGGGAGGGAGGGAGGGAGGAAGGAAGGAAGGAAGGAAGGAAGGAAGGGGAAGGGAAGAAAGAAACTGCTGAGGGATGTAATTCAGTAGTAGCGTGCTTGACCAGCTTGTATAAAGTCCTTCTGGGTTCAATCCCCAGTAGCAGGAAAAATAAAGCCACGGGTACCCACTGAGTTGAGGGTGTGTTGGCAATACTTGAGGGGCCAGGGAGATGGCTCAGTATAAGGGACTTGCTGCCAAGCCTGATGACCTGAATTTGATCCTGGGACCCACATGGTAGAAGGAGAGAACCAACTGACCTCCACACACGTTCCAAGGTTTGTCTACACCCCCACACAATAACTAACTAACTAGATAAATAAATAAGGAAGTAAAAGTAAGGCTTATTTCAAAATCAATGACAGAGAATTCACCAGAAATCTGTATTTCCTAAGGACTTTAGGCACAGAGCGCCCGGTCTTTCTGCAGCTAATAGGACAATATGAGTAAAGACCATTGAAACCCAGTCTTCAGAAAGCCTGAGTTATGGTGAACAGGTGTATGCCTAGAGGTTCTTTACGATTCGCTTCCTGTCTTCTAAGCAAGCAGATCAGACTCTCACAGAAACTCCCCTGGGATCAGGGAACGGAGGCCAAAACGCTGTTCCCTTGGAAAGAAAAGGAGGCTGCAGGTTGACAACCGGTGGGAAAGTAAAAAGGAACCAGCTACTGTTCCTTTGTAATTATGCGCACCTTCTAGGCGGGCCCAGGCCACAATCAAGAGCATGACTCTGGGCTCCACTGGTAAAACCTGAAATATCTTGGGTGAAAAGGACCCCTGCCCAGGATGTTCCCTTTGGATGGGAACAAGTATTGTCTGTTCTCTTTCTCAAGCCCAGAAGAAAGAATGAATCCTTGAAAGAAATGGTCTTGAACTTGTCTCAAATTCAGCTGCTTCGATTCAGCAAGCCACAAAAGACAAGGAGATGCTAAAATACTTTGGGGGGTGTTTTATGTTCCTGAAAAAGGAGCCGTGTAGTAGGGATCTACTTTATTCAGCTGCAGTAACAGATTCTGGGTTATACAAACAAATAGGGATGTCTTGGAGCGCAGTAAAAGGCACAAATTGCAGAAAAATAAATAAAGGACTTTTAAAGACATTTCTTTCTAAAATATATGGCATTTTATATTGGTCCCTTCCCTGCCTATTGTTTATTTATCATGAAAACCACTTAATGATGTCACAGAGGGTTTTATAAACACGGAAGTTTAGACTTCGTGAAAGATTTGCTAAGAGATGAGAAATATTCTGATTTCTCATACAAAAGGCTTTCAATAGCCAAGAAAACAAAGTCCCTAGTATGATAAAATGCATTCTCAAAAGAGCTGTCTTTGAGTGTATTCCAGCACACTCCAGTATTCTTAGCAAAGTTTAGCCAACCTCTGTGTTTCCTTATTAGCCTGAAACTAAATGGCAGGAAACACCCAGGGGCACCAATAACACTTCAGAATCTAGTGCCAATTTAAAACTGAGTAGACAGAACCGGGCAGATCGTTTCTTAATACTTTGAAAAATTCCATTGAAATGAGAGATAACATACTTGAAAGGCAAGCACATTTTTTGCATCAATAAATAAAACATCAAAGTGATGTTTGAGCCGAATATCCAAGGAAGTTGTGTGCAGTTTAGCATAAATAAGCAGGGCATATGAATGCAAATGATCAGCCCGGTTTAAAGCCAGCAATCCTTCCTGCTCCCGAGCAAGCGCTCTCCAAGGGAACAACACAGACACAAAAATTGGACCTTATAGTAGACCAAATTTTTCATTGAAATGGCCTTTGTTTCTGATCATTTTTCCAGACCGCAGTGAGCCAATATGTAAACTTTTCAGTTTCAATCCACTTGAGAAACACCAGGGTTTTTGAGGAAATGGTGGTGATTGAAATAATTAGGAGCTAAATAGAAAGTGGGAACCCAAGATGATACACGTAAGGACAACAGAGGGATCCTGCCTTCAGCTGACCTCATGGTGTATAAGGAGGAGGGAGCATCCTAGGCCTTTCCCTGGAAATGGTTCCCCCCTGACTGGTCTGTCTGAAAAGGTCTGGAGGAGCCGGGTCCGTTTCCTCCATTTAAGTAGAGCATCTTTCATGCTCAGAACAATTAGCTTCCTAGAGAAGAAGGAGAAGCAAGAAGGCATGGGCCAGCCAGCTAGGGCACTTTGCTGTTGAACTTGACAACCTACCTGAGTTCCAATTCCCCAGGCCCTCATAGTAAAAGGAGAGAACCAACTGGCTCCTGCAAAGGTATTCTCTGACTTCTACAGTGTACTATGGTGTGAAAACACACGCACATGCACACACACACACACACACTGTGAAACAGAAGCAAAACAAACTACCTGTGTGACTCTGTGCTCCCCCTGCTGTCCATGAACCCTTGTGGAAGTCTTCAACATCTCTGAGCTGGGCTTCCTCAATTATATAATAAGGGGCCTGGAGAAAAGGCTCGGTGGGTAAAAAAGCTTGCTGGCTGCACAACCATGAGCACCTTATTCCAGATCCCTGGTGTTTTGTGGGATGTTTGTTCACACTGACACTCCAAGGCTGCTAATGGAGTTTACTTTGAATCAGCAGGTAGAGCTAACTACTAGCTGACCAGAATTAGGAAGAGAAGTTTTGGATGAACCAGGATACATAGAGAGACACAGGAAGTCGTACTTGAAAAGATTTGAGGGCCCTTTTGGGTCAGAGAAGGAGAGAGAGAGAGGAGGTCACTTGTCACCTCTCCGCTACTTCTCTGATCCACCAGGCTTTTACCCAGATATCTGACTCCCAGATTTTAGTTAATAATAAAACAATATAAGTAAACGCTTGACTGGGGGCAGACATATAACTCCAGCACTTAGTGGAAGAGACTGCATGATCCTGTGGGCTTCCTGGCTGTGCCAGTCTAGCTAGATCCATGACAGGAGACCTTGTCTCAAAAGTATGGCAGAGAGTGATTTAAAAAGAAAAACACCTGCACACACATGTAAAGGTGTCCATACTCTGTGCCCACCCATGGTTTGCCGCAGGAGCATGATTCTGTGCTCTGTCCAGGCCCCTGAACCTGCTTTTCAGTGAGGTCCCCTGGGGAAGTTCTATGGATACACAGGCTAGAGGGAGAGCATGATTAGTCTCTAGGTATCTGCTGCCAGTGGAGGTGCGTGTCCTGTCTTTTACCATCACGTGCGTGAGATTGAAAGAGGCAGCAGGAGAAATAAAAGGGGTGAAGTGAACTAGCTGACTTGTCTTCAAAGGCTCGCCTCTGAGTATTGATAAGGTGATGTCAATTAAGGCTTCCTGTGAATCTTCTTGTGCGTTTTCAGGAAAGAGTGGCATACAGTCATACTTACATAAAAACAATACTTACAAATAACTCTTAAGTAAAGATCTAACCATCTGAAAACCACACCATTTTAACCATCTTCAAGGGTATATTCCACGAAACACAGTGCCCTACCGCTTCAACCATCTCTAGTAGCTACATTCGGAACATTCTGTCACACAGAAAGTCCTCTTTAGAAAGTGACTCTTGGAGCTGGAGGGATGACTGACTTGGTGGTTGAGAAGGCCTGCTACTCTTACAGAGAACCCAAGTTCGATTCCCAGCACTTATGTCTGTAAGCTCATATCTGCCTGTAACTGTAGCTTCAAGGGAACCAACAGCCTCTTCTGGTCTCCTTGGGTACCTGCATGTATGTGTAGCACATGCATGTACACACACAAGCACATACACATGCACACACACGCACACACAAGTCAGCAACCACCAATCTGTTTTCTGTCCCTGGATTTACCTATGCTAGGTTATTTCATCTTGTCTAGAACTCTGATTCTGTTTTGTATGGAATAACATAACTTCGGTTGATCTCAGGAAAAAATAATCCCTGATACAGAAACTACCTTGGCCTGAACACTTGAGGCCTTGCTAACCCTCTGAATTAATTTTCATAAACATTTCATTACGTGTGCAGAAGTATGGTCTGTTTCCTGTGTTTATGGAAATCCTTGGATGCCTCCAAGGTACATCTGCTCACCCATTCAACCGAGTCTTAAAAAAAATTGAGTTTTGGGCGTTTGAATGAATTTTAGGGCTTTTAAAATTAATTCTACTTTATAATATTCTGTCTGTCACAAAAGGACAGCTGCCGGGAGCAGGACATCACTCTTTATAATCATTAGGTTACTTTTGATAATGAGAAGGAACCGTGTTGTTGCAACCTACAGTTCTACAGCCTTATGCGCAGCTCTGCGGGGTGGGCACTCAAAAAAAAAAAAACGCTCTGAGCATGCGCGTACAGAAGCAGCCACGCCCCTGTATCCGAGGTCCCACCCTTACCCTCCATGTACCCATCCAGTTGGTGTTTTAGCAGAGGACATGCTAACTAAGGTTCAGGGAAGCGAGTCCCAGGTGCCCCAACTTAAGCCAAGTATTCTAAAGTTTAAACACCTATTCCGGCAGTTACCCATTCTTACAGGACCAATGTGAAATAAACTGACCAAGGAGGCTTAACCCTTCCACTCCTGAAGGGGAGAAAATGTGTAGGAACAAAATAAGACTGTACACATAAAGAGAGCTTTGATTCCATCAGTTTCTGCCGATACCCAATGTAGCCATTCTTTGACACTGGAACTGATGGAGGATGGCCAGTGCCAGCTGAACACTCCCAGGGACATTACTCAACTCTCAGAGGCGTCTTATTCCACTTAGAAACTTGGAGCTATTAAGAAACTCTTCCTTCTCGTGGGCTGAAATCTGTGTTTTTACCCATGGTCCTAGTTCTGTCCAAATATTAGCCTCTTCTTCCACTTGGTTAGCTTTCAAGTAACGGGCTGTCTTTCCTGCTCTGATCTCTTTGAAAGCGGAGCTCTGGGCAGTCTTTCACACTTTCCCAATCCCACTTGGACACCCGTGATTCAAATCCCTGCCCTGCTTTTGTTTTTAAACTCAAGTTGCAGTTTGGCAGATGAAAAGTTTCTCTGACAGTGCTGTGTAACCCACCCCTGCTGCGCAGGAGGCAGTTTAGATTAGATTAGTAATGCTGCCTCCCTATAGAGTCCAGCCATTAAGTGTAGCCCGAAAGTCCATGAAGCAAAGCCTGGGTCCTCAGTAGGGAGAGATTGGGAGGTTGATGGAATCTTGAGGAAATGGAGCTAAAAAGGAGCAAAGTTAGGACAACAGAGTCCTTAAAGGACAGGCTTTGGGGGGGGGGGGACCCAGTGTTTTCCATCTCTTTTGCCTCCTGATGGCAAATGAGCAATTTTGTTCTGCCACATGTCTTTGATAATGCTGGGCTGCTGCAGAGCCAAAGCGACGGGCCGCTGACCATGGGTTAAAATCCCTAAAACTGTGAACAACATCAAATCCTCTATTTAAGTTGATTATGTCAGCTGTAGTGGTAGAAAGCCGATTCACATTTTTCCTGAACTGGATCAATTCTGAATAAATAACTGAAATAAAGAAGTGGCTGTTTGCAAAATAAGACATTACATTTCAAAACTGTTTTTCCTTAAAGCTTCAAAAGTGAGTCTGTCTCTTTCATGCAATGTGATATAGAAATGTGAGGGTTCACGGGGTGGTGGTGGCACACGCCTTTAATCCCAGCACCAGAGAGGCAGAAGCAGGCGGGCCTCTGTGAGTTCGAAGCCAGCCTGGTCTACAAGAGCGAGTTCCAGGACAGGATTCAAAGCTACAGAAAAACCCTATCTCGAAAAACCAAAATAATAATAGTAGTAGTAGTAATAATAATAATAGTAATAATAATAATAATAAAAAGAACTCTGAGAGGGCTCAGCTAAGGATGTAACTCATGATAGAATGCTCACATAGCATGTACCAAGTTTTACGTTCCGTCCCGGCATATCCATATCCCCACTCCTTGCTTTAAAAAAAGCAATTGAGAAGACTCCAACTTTTTGAAAAGAAAAAAAATCATGCATGTAGTTATGATGTCGTGCGCAGCTGTGATGGCTGTTTGGAAGCTATGCCAGCTTTACCTCCTCATGCCCAGCATTCGTGGAATGCGTTGTTCAAAATCCACAAAATAAGCACACACCATCTGAAGATATCTACTAAACTATTTTACCTTTGGCTCAGCCCTTGTGGATGACCACAGAAAGTACTTACTGTAGTGAATGCTCTAGACGGCAAGGAATGATGCTTGCTATTAGAAGGCTATTGGAGTCAGGGACACTGGGGGGTTATTTCCATGAAAATGAAGTAGTTTGAGAGTTGTGCATCTCCTCAGAAGATCAGCACCTAGGTCTGATGGGAAGGACTCTGCCTGGAGCAGAGGGGTGGGCTGTCAACTCAGCTTCTGCTTGTCTCTTTGCATGGTTATTTGTGTCTCAGTGAATGACCTGCCTTCTTGGCTTCCATCTTCCTGCTCTAGCTTAGGCTGCATGGTTAAATCATTTGAGCTCCTCAATGTGTAATCAGCGTTTCTTTATTTACTTATTTATATCCAACTTTATTCCAAAAATGGCTCAAGGCAGCTTACGGAAATACCTACAACTCAACAAGACCAAACAGTATAAAAATAGCTATGTACATCTGGACAGCCAGAATGGAAGGCCACGGAAATAAGAACAATCCAGATGTGGCCTTGGTATGCTTTGAGATAGGCTGTCCACTAGGAAACTCTAGCGAGAGGTGAGCCATGGTCAATGCCAAGCTCTCTGGAAGAGAAGTGGTAACATGACTGAATGAGACTCAAAGACATCAGATGCTCTGGAAAAGGGTAACTGTTTCCACAAGCAAGAAGAGGTCTCTCTGCCTCCCTTGGGGAGCTCATTTAACAAAGAACAAGCTCTTGTTTATTTTGGTGTGTTCCATTCCTATCCAGGGAGAAGGAGGCAAAATGATCTTTTCAGACTACCCGCTGCCCTAGAGGTCACTGTTGGATAGCTTTTGGAAATGGAATCAGGATATCTTCCTGGGTCCGGCCCAAGCGTGAGGGCTTTCAGTGGTGTTTACAGCTCTGGACGTCTCTGAAATTAGCCTCCACTGGCCCATGGAGCTTTAGAAGCCGTACTTCTCTGATTTTTGCACACCTTTGATGTGCGTGGCTTTTATGTGGAATTACTGTGTTCACCATGGCGGGGCTCTTTCCCAGGGATTTTGTGTAGCAGAGGTTGACTTTCATCTTTCAGTTAAATCTAATTAGGAAAGTCAACTGAAGGAACTTCCCATAAAGTGGGATGTTATTATGTGCTAATAAAAGGCAGACCGGTAGAGCAAGGCTCTTAGTTGCACGAGTCATAAAGGCCAGGTCTCGCTCCCTTCAGAGAGTCTAATTATCTGTCTCTGAGCTTTCAAGTGACTGGGGCACGCTATTATTAGGTGTCAATAAATGCCCACAGGATGCCATCTGCCTGCGGAGTGTGCTAGCGCTGCTGCTTGCGTGCCTGACATTATGTTTTGGTTAAGCTGCTCCAGGTTTAAAGCCCTAACCTGTTCTACCTCTTTGTAAGCAAAAGCATTTACCATGTGGTATTCAGGCAGAAGGGTCCCCGCTTTCTAAAAATACCCACTAAAGATCTCAGATGGACTGTTTGGAGGAGGGGATAGGAAGTGTCTTTCTGCTGTTGTTTATATGGTCATTCCTGGGGGCCTCTGCCATGGGCATGGGCTTGCATAAGCATCTTCTCCTTTTGTCCATTCCTCCTGTGTCCCTCCCACTAGCCAGCCAACCCTGATCAGATGCAGTAGACCATAGTGTAGTGGTCTCAGGAGTCAGAGAAACATTAAAGATGGGAAGTCTTACTTCCACCAGTCACAGACTGTCCCAGCAAGCCCAGGAAATGACAGCCTTGGAGACAAAGAAAGATAAGAGCCCCTCTGGCCATTCTCCCTCCTCACCCTATCCTCCTAATTCAAGTCACCTTTCTTTGCTCACAGGACTGTTGTTAAAAGTCCTTCCTTGAAGCCAGCCTCTTCTCTGGGAAAGAGATGCCTGCTCCTCCTAATACAGGTGTGTGTGCATGTCTGCGTTTTATGTGTGTAAGGGTGTTAGTGTCTTCCTGGTACATGTGTCGGTCAGTGTGTGAGTGTCCGTATGTCCTGTGTATCTGTATGTCTCTGTGTGGAATATGTCTGTGTTTCTGTCCCCATGCATTTATCGCTGCATCCAGCATGCCTTGGGTTTGGAAACCTGACTAGGGCAATGGGGGAATGGAGAAAGATAGTCACACAGACACGCGCACAGAAAATCTGGGATTGGGTGACTAGATCTACTCGCCAGTGTGCAACAACCAGAAGACTTAGCTCTTTTATTAAGTACAGCACAGGAGGAAGGATTAGCTCCTCTCCATGGGAGGCCGCTGTAGGGGAGCAGTCTCAGGCTCTCAACATCCAGGAGGAGGAAGCTTCTGTCATTGCTTTCTATACACTCTGTCAACATTTACACACGGAACAGAGTAAGGCTTTGCCAATTGCCTGGGCCTGACCTGGGGAAGACTTTGCCAGTTCCCATGCACCCAAGACAATTGGGTCCTTGTCAATAATACGCATCCACTCAGGCCTTCCTCTGCTCCCCACAGCTTATGTATGAATGTGTGTGTCCGTATGGTGTGTGTATCTGTGTCTATCTAGATAGCTTGTGTGGTTGTGGTCTCTGACTGTGGAGTGTGTCAGATGTGTATCTGTGGTGATTGTGTGGCATGTTTGCACATATATTAATATCTAGTGTGTGTACACTTGTCTGTACATTATATGTCACTGTATGTACACATGTGTATCTACGTGGGATGTATGTGTGTATATATTTATATTTGTTTGCTATGTGTTTTGTATATATATATATGTGTGTGTGTGTCTTTGTGGTATGTGTGTATGTATGTGTGTGACTGTGTGCTCTGTATATGTGTTTGCACACATGTATCTGTAGTATGTGTTTGTGTAATCATACATGAAGCTATGTGTTGTATGTCTCTGTGGGGTATTTGCATGTTTGCATGTCCTTCTCTGCATGTATACATGCACATGTGTCCATGTACAGTATGTTCATTTTGTTGGGTTGAACAGGGTCTGCCTTGCAGCCTTTTCATTTGTACGGTGGTGTAGAGTCCCCATCCAGGGTCTAGTGGGGGGTTCCTTCCCCACTATGTCACCTGCTGAAGCACAGAAACAGCATTTGGAAGGAAGCTCTGATGAGTTACCTGCACGTCCTTTAGGGTCCTTACTGTGGGAGCGGGGTCTTCTGTCATCAGGGGCAATAGTTCCATAGCAAGACAGATATGATACCTTTCTTTTTCTTTTTTTCTTTTTTTAACCAAAGTTTTAAGAGACGCCCCACTCTTTTTGAGAAATACTTGCAATGTGGGAATCAACTCAGAATAGACTTACAGTAATTCTTTTTGTCCCCTTTCTTCCCATAAAATGCAGCCTCTACTTACAACAGCCACACATAAAGATGATGTTCAGAAGGAATGAACACTAGGCCCTCTGGTTCCCTAGCAACCCCAAAGCCCTGATTCATTAAAAACTGCTCTACATGAAATTAAAGTTATAGGATATTATGAAACAGAACCGGAGCGTGAACAGAGTTCATCAGAGTTCTGGCAAAGACACTGAAGAACTTTTACATCAAAAACTGTCTTGCAAGTCAACTCATAACATTCAAGTCTGTGAAAAATATATACTTATTTTTTTCCTAATATGAGTGTTAGTTTAATCCTGGACCTAAAACTACTGTCGGGTGCAAAGCACACTGTAAAGTCCTTTCTCCTACTTAGTGTCGGCATTTGTGTAAGAACCAGAGAGAAGAATCTCTTCTGGGAAAATGTCACAGTCTCAGCCACAGATGTCCTTCATGTGGAGCCCCTGACAAGCCAGGGAGCCGGGCTCCCGGACTTTCAGCATCGCAGAGCCAGCCGATTGTCCTAGAACCTCATGCTTACTGCTCTGCACCTACAACTGACCTCCGAGAGCCCGAGGCGCTGACTCAGCTGACCTGATGGAGCCAGTCCAAGGTGAGTGGCCTTCACCAGGCAAGGCCTCCTGTGGGAATCTGGACACAGGAAACATGAAGGCCGTTGGACTTTCTTAGAAACCCATACTTTAATAAAGAGGAAGCCAAGGGTTGATTGGAAAGGTCCATCTTGAGTATCAAAGCTGCATTCGGTCATTTGCTCAGTGAACCCTTACTATAAGTCCAAGGTCCAATTTTGGACTCCAGTATCAAAACCAACAGTTAAGATTCTATAGTAGCAAAGGCCATAGCCTAAAGAAACCAAGATTGGATGAGGAAAACCTGCTCAGGATGCCGCGGGCTCTTCGCTTGGCACGACGAGGTTGGGGTGTTTCCTATTCACCCACTGGTCACGGGGAGACGGGAGGTTATAGGAATTTGTCAAAGTAGAAATCCTTTACCTAGCAAGCCCACAAACCCAAGTACTCCTGGTGACCCTGTGTGGTGACAACACACCTGGTTGGATGGAAACTGCTTACTCTCTTGTCCTTGTCCTGAGAAATAAACTTGGTAGTCAGCTGGAAGTCATCTGGGGGCCGTGAAAAGCAATGAAGAATCCTCTCACGTTAACAAGGCCCCAGGGAGAACAGAAATGAGCTTGGTCCACACATCCAGGTCAGGTAAAGCAAGCCAAGCCGGGAGAGGATGCTGGATGGACCATGAAGTCGGCTGGAAGCGGCAAGGTGCAGGACATATGATCAGGGTTGGGACAATGAAGAGCAGAAGGACAGGTGGAAATCTTGCTTCTGAGAGGAAACTGGTGGCTACTTGGAGTCCTCAGGCCAAACTATGCTCCTTAGACACAGAGCCAAGTACAGGTGCCTGGCTGGGTATGTCCCTTCGTTACATGAAATCTTTCTGGGTGATGTTCCCTTTCCTGGTTCTGCTGTTTCAAGCTCTGCTTTTAGTTAATCTTTCCCCTTTTTATGCAGTTCCAGGGGATCAATAAGGAAAGTGTCCATCAAAAACTATGTGCTCCACTAACTTGCTGGTCTCCAAGCTCCCTCCTTAGGCCAGAGGCAAAGGATGACTAAAAGAAGTTCTTAAGCAAACAATTGCTCTTGCCTTCCCCACTGGCCTTTAGGCTGCCTCATCCTATCTCCAAAAGCCCGCTGCTCCCCAGTGTTACCCCTGGGCCACCTGCCACAGCAGGAAGCAACAATCAGGGCTCCACCAGAGAATGGCTGAGGGACATGAGTGCATGGGGACATGTGTCCCTTAAGAAGTGTGATGCAGAGGATGATGAAGTTATAGAGGCCAGAGTCAGGGTGAAGGGTCAGGAGAAGCATTACTCCAGCAGGTCCAGAAGAGGCTCTGGTGGACCGGGATGGGCATTGGATCCACTCAGGGGAGGCTGGAGAATCAGCATGCGGTATCCTAGCATGTCTGAATTCTCAAAGCTCACACACCAAGACTACTTTATGTTCTAGTGTTACCGTCGTCTCAAAGGGCTCAGGGTATTGCCATTAGAAACATTCCCTGAAAATCTGTGCTCAAAAGATCAGGTTTCTTAGGGATCATGAGGACTGGGTGTCTTGCGAGCCTCTCCTCTGGGCTGGTAAGTTGCTCCTTACCCAGTTAGGCACACGATCTAGCATTAGTAGGAGTATGTTGTGATCCCTCAGGCTAGCGTGCCTGCTTTCAACTCAGCTTGTTCAGTTGCCTGGTGAGTTCAGGGAGGCAGAGGGATTAACAGGAGACAAACAGAAACAGCGCAGGCTCTGGCTTGTGTGTGATACGAAGTCCCTGGCACGCTGGGGCGGCACGGTGTCGGCTTAAGCCCCATGTGTTCCAGGGCTGTGCCAGCAGTGGCTGATCTTAATGGCTTTCCTGCACCTGACTTTCTTAGGTTACGAGAGGATCTGGGATCCCAAAGCCGGTGAACGCCCACGTCAACTGCAAGAGGTTTCAGTGTCCCCGTCAGTATAGAAAGGACTCAAAGCCCACTTGTCTAACGAGACCTCTTAGGGGAAATAAGAACAGTAGGGGTAATGGGTATAGGGCCTTCACTGGGGTGCCTGGAGGCATTATTTGTAAAACTGATAGAAACTTCACCAGACAGGCACTTAGCCTGTTTACCTAGGGCTTGGCAAACTAGCCCAATGTTCAGAGGCTTAAGCCAACAGTTGGTTGTTGATCACGTGACAGTGTGGATTGGGAATTCAGACGAAGCATGTCAGAAGATAGCTGCCAGCTGAACTTAATGGGATCTCAGGTGGTATGGCCGAGGGCTGGTTGCCAGCTCTCTCTGACTAGCTAGCTTCAGCCTTCTCCTGTTGTTATCATCTCAGGACCAGCCAAAGTTCTAGGAGCCTGTGTTTTCTGTTTCCAGATGGGACGCAAGACATGCCTGCACCCCAGAGCTAGGTTCCTCTGTACTACCATCACTTCCTTCAGGCTCCGAAGTCAGTCATGAACCCCCCTACACCCCGAATACAACAACACCCACAAGTTCTGCTTCTCAATGGGAGGAGTTTCAGAAGCAAAGCTGAAACAGCTTCCCACAGCTGTGACGAAGTACCAGAGATGCTAAAATTATAAAGAGGTGAAGTTTACTTCTGCTCATGGTCTTGGAAGTCTCAGTCCTTGTTGGTTTGGTAAGGCAGCTCTTCATGGTGGGGGCACCTGGCAAAGGAAGCGGGTTACTCTATGGTAGCTGAGAAACCAAACGAGAGAGGTCAGGACCCCAAGATTCATTTCAAGATCACGTTATTAATGATTAATTTTCTGCTACCTGGCCTCACCTCCTAATAGCATCTAATTCATCCCTACAGCACTACTTTGAGGACCAAGCCTTCAGTATCACATGAGCCTCTGGGGGGACACTCCACGCCCCAACTTCTGATCTTAACCCACTATGTCATCATTTTTAGTCTTCCTAGTTTGTAAAAGAGGAAATGGAGAAAGCCAGTTTTTTATGTTGTAAGAAGCTCAGATGAGGATCAGGAATGACTGACTAGAAATCTCCTTTCGGTATAAAGGCCGCTCTCATGAAATCTGCATGTTTGGCTGAAGAAGAGCCCTTGTGAGCATTTCTGTCTTTCCCATGGAACCTCGAACAAGGCACCGTGAGTCACTTTGGTGCCATCTTCCGGCAATCGTGTCACCAACAGCAGAGTGTGGTCTAGCCCGTGTGCGTCTGACACGGCCAGCGTGTCTCTTCTGCCAGAGAGGTTGCTCAAGGTAAGAAGAAACACAGTGGACGCAAACAGAACATGAACGAATGCAAAGTACCTGGCCCGGAGGCGGGTTTCTTCCCCCAGAGGACCAGAAAGTATTTACATTGCAAACGAAGCTGGAGTCCAATGGGAAGCCTTGTTATTATTAGATTTCCTCCCGAGAAGGATTTATAAACGAAAACACAACTTGCTATTTTAGTGGTTTGTTTTTCAGGGAAGAAAAACCCTTTGCAAAAACAAATGTAGAAGGGAAAACATCCATTTTGAGCGCTTGTTTATTCTCTTGCTTTCCAGGGTACAGCCACCTTTCATCCGCACATCCTTAGGACTGGAGAAGGAGGGCACTTTGCTTTGCCTTTTTTTCCCCTCTGCTCTCCAGATCTGGAAAGTTCTTTCCTTTATCAGCTGTGTTAAATCTTTTTCTTACCCGGGAATGGCAGTTCTGAAGGCGCAGCCTCCTCTGCTGTAAGCTGTAGGCTGAGAGCGCCACCCAGAGGGAGAAGCCCAAGCTTTTGGGCACTAGTGATCTGTAGCCCTACTAAGCACTTCTGCGGGTGGCTGTCTCACCATGCGCCTGCCAGCACACAGCGGTGGGGCTTCCTTAACCCTTCTTGTCTCTCTCACTGCACGAGTCCTAAAGTATATTCTGTCTTCTCTGCTCCCCAGGATCTCCCAGAATAAGGGCCTGGTTGTTGCTATGGTAGCCTATCGCATTTTTACAGGCTCTGAAAACGTCACGTCCAAGTAAACTTTTCACATTCAGGCTCCTTTGTAGCACGAATAATAAAAACCCAGAGACAGAAATTGGGATTCAACCCAAAAGCCAGAGGCAGTCAAGCTACTAGAGAAGTCTTAACCGCTACCAAGGCTGGGCATCTGCAAACTAACTAGACTGAGCCTCTCTTTCCTCGCATTTTATATTCCCGCTAGTGCTGGAATTAAAGGTTAGGCACCACCACCTGGATTTGTTTCTCCATTGATTTTGTGTAGCCCAGGGCGGCCTTGAACTCAGAGATATTAATCTGCCTCTGTCTCCGAAATCTTTGGCATTAAAGATTGGCATTTTCTGACCTCTAGTGACTTTAGCTTTGCGGCCTTCAGGCAAGATGTGTTTATTAAAACACAAATAGTATACCACTGTACTCCTTTATTGACACTTGTTAATTCTGAATTGCAGACATGGAGAAGGGTCATAGCAGCGCATCCCAGGAGACTGGCAAGCTTCAGACTGCCATGAGTTCGATCCCTCTTGACAAAGGAAGACCCGAGCTGCTGTCCTAGCAAAGAGTCCTTCACTCTCCTTCCGGTACCAGGGCCTCTCAAGAGGGCTCAGCCTCCCGCTCCCAGTCCATTCCCCCACACAGGCTGCTGCTTCTGCTCATGGTGTAGCGATCTCAAGGGCTCAGGCCATTGCTGCCTTCAGCTCTTTATTAAGCTGTCTCCTTCCCAGTGAGGAAGACGGTCACACCTTCACCCGCTTCATCATGTCTCCATATCTGCTTTGTCTTCCCTCAAGCGTTTGGTATGCGTGAACTTAGTGTGTTTCCTGTTTGTATGCACCTCCAACCAACCCTTTTCGAGCAAGCATGCCACCCCCACGTATAGAGAAGCAGGTGAGTATTTGGGCCTGTGGTGTTTGTAGCTGTGTCCCAGTGCCAGCACAGCTCTGGCTGAGCAGCTGCACACATCTGCAGAGTGGATGTCTCAGGAATGGGCTGTACAAATCCAGTTCATGGCTCTGTTCCCAACAGATTCAAAGACGCATTCTTGAAGTGGTTTTAATTTGGAAGATAAATGTTACTTTTGAAATAGTCATATGCGGTAGAAGTAATCATTTATTTCACCTGTGTATTGCTGACAAGCTCATAAATATAATCATGTGACTATATTGTCCCATGTAGGGAGATCAAAGGGTTATGATTAGGTTAAAGTCCCATTCACTGGTGGATTTATGGGGTCTGTTTTGCAATGATAATATTTGCCATATAGTACCAGGTTGGTAACAAGTTGCCCAACAAAGAAAAAATAGTAAAAAAGGAGGACTTCATGGAGCTAAGTCAGAAAATCTGTTTGGTCTAGCCAAGTAGCTCCGTGTCTTCTCAAGTGCTATCGTAGAGGAGACTGCCTGTGTTCCTTAAAGTGCATATGAGACAGAGTTGTGTAACTACCCACTTCCAGTGATCCAGAGTTTTCCAGATGTCCAGTCGTCGGGCAGATGTTCAAAACTGAGACCGATTATTTTTATAAGAATTCCCAGTAACAAGTTCGAAATGTCCCAGACATTCCCAATGCAGCAAGGACCATTTTTGCTGTGGGAGCTTAAGACGTGTGCACATCGCGCCACCGTGTGTTCACTATCTGGAACTACAAAACTGTGAGCAAAGAGGATGAAAACTGGGAAGGGGCTGGGCCCTTGGATAAGCCAGCCTCAAGGCTACTTTGTTTATGACGTCAGTTGGGGGTGGTTTCTTCTTCAGTCACTTGATGACTCACTTCAGTCATAAGTAATAAACTCCCAACCCTAGTTTTTTAAATTATTACTAAACTTTCAAATTGTTATGCAGTTATAATGTGCATTGTTTTTGTTTTTTAAAAGCATTTCGAAGATCTGTTGGTTTAAGAAAATAAGCAGCTGTTTTATGTGAGGTGTATTAAACTACTTACTCAGTGAAGGATTATTTTAAAGTCGATTGTAATGCATCACGTATAGATTTCGGAGTCAGGTGCTTGTGAGCTTACGAATTAGCTTGTGGCCTTGAGCAAATTGTTAGCTTCTTAGCCTTGGTCTCTGGGTCAAAAGAGGCAATAGTGGGGTCCTGATGCATTTGGCAGTGCTTCTGGCAAGTGACTGCTGTCCAGTGTCTGCGTCTTCTCTACTTCCCTCCCCTCCCTACATTTCCCCTCCCGTCCCTTCCTCTCTCCTCTCTTCCCCTTCCCTCCCCTCTCCTCCCCTCCTGTCACCTCCCAACCATGTTGGTTGGTTTTAGTTGGCAGCCTCTATCAGGAGTCTTCAGGGTCAGCTAAGCTCAGAGGGCTATTTCGGCTCCCCATGGCTGGCATGGACCGGACTGCACTGTGGGTGACTCTTTTTGCTCACACAGGTCTGAGCCTCTTTACTGAGGGGAAATGACAAGCAGGAGTGTGTGGATCAGAGTCTTTCTCGTGGCCCACAGCCTTTCTCATGTACCCTGTTTCTTCACTTACCCCCTTTTTTTAAAGTTCATGGAGGATAGAAGGCAAAGGGGAAGGGAAGGGGCCTGGTGCCCAGGCAGAACAGTATGCCTCTAGTCACCTACTTCCTCCCAGGACCAACACATTTCATGCTCACACCCCCTCTACCCCACCCCAAGGTTCAACAGCTTCAAAGTCATTTAAAAGTCCAAATCGAAAGTCTCTTGCAACTCTTAGCTATGAGTCCATATAAAATAAAATTTAGATAAAACAAGCAGGACACAAGGGTGTAGTTGGAGATTTCTTGTTCATTCCCGGCTGTCCAGACCCAAAATAATCACACAGAAACTATATTAATTACAATACTGCTTGGCCAATCACCTAGGCTTATTGCTAGCTAGCTTGGATAGCTTAAATTAACCCATTTCCATTATTTTATGTTTTACCATGAGGCTTGTGGTTTGTAACCTCTAGCTTCTTGGGTAGCTACATGGTGTCTCCCTGACTCCACCTTCTTTCTCCTCTATTTCTGCTTAAATTCCCACCTTGCTTTATCTGCACTGCCATAGGCCCAAAGTAACTTCTTTATTAACCAATGGCAATAAAACATGTTCACAGCATACAGAGTGGTATCCCACATCACTTCCCCTTTTCTGTCTAAATAAAAAGCAAGGTTTTAACTTTAACATAGCAAGATTACATACAACAACAAAACAGTTATCAAGCAAGAACTACAATATTTAGTCTATTTACATCTGGCAAGTTAGGGAAAATACTCTATCATATATCCTATATTTGTGAATCTAAGGTTTATATCTAATTCATCTTTTATCATAACTAAGTAAAAATACAACTGTAACTATCTGTTCTTCAACTCCATCAAAGACTTTAGAAGGATATACTATTACCTAAGTAAACAGGAAGTGCATTGTAAGCAACTTCGAAAACTCTAGAATTGACAGAGACATCTTGCTGCCCAATAGTCACCCCAAGTTCTTCTGCAATGTTCTTCGAGGCATCCATATTCAGCTCACAGCCCTATAGTATCTGTCAGACTTTTCCATGAAGCAGGAAATTTGAAAGACTGTTTCACCTCTATTGGCAATTTGTCAGTCACTTTCTTCTGTGTCCTGCAGAACATCTGACAGACTCTTTCATGATGCAAGAACCCCGAAAGGACCATCTCACCTCTAGGCTAGTTCAGCAGTCACTTTTCTGTGGGTCCTGCACATCCAGTTCATGCAGTGTACCATCAAGCAGTCCAGACAAGAACAGTTTCTTGTCCAAATGGCTAACCCAGCTCCAGGGTCACAGTAGGTTCATGTAACCATTAAGCAATTTGTAACACGCTCACAGACCCCATTTAAGTGTTCGACCTCCTGAAAGAGCCAGAGTTGTTTGTGCAACCAACACAGACCAGAAAGTCCTCCCCTAAAGAAGGCCTCACAGCCTTACTACCAGTGCAGAGTCAGGAAGCCCTCTTTTAAAGGAGTCGTGGTGCCCCTGCTTACTGCCAGCAAACAGAGCCCATCTGGGGGAAAAATGCAGCTACCAAGAAACTGTGCTAAACTCTGTTCTTTTGTGTCTAGAAATTTTTTCTAAGCTGTCTCAGGTTTTATGTGAATGTAGTGGTTCCACATTGGCATGCCATTTTGTAAGCAGAGGCTGCATGTTTGTTTCCCAGCCACCCAGACACAAAATAATCACAAAGAAACTGTATTAATTAAAATACTGCTCAGCCTATTAGCTTAGGCTTCTCATTAACTAGCTCTTACATCTTAAATTCACCAGTTTTATTCCTTTATGTATCACTACTTGGCTGTGGCTCACCAGGTAAAGTTCCAGGGCATCTGTCTCCTTCAGCAGCTATATGGCATCTCCCTGACTCTGCCTTCTTTTCTCCTCTATCTCTGCTTGGAATCCCTGCCTTGCTCTATTCTGCACTGCCATAGGCCAAAGAAGCTTCCACCCACATCCTGGAGTCTTTAAAGCATCTGTTTCACAGATTCGCACATCCTGTGTGCCACTGGCTGCTTGCAGGGCATTGGCAGCCTTGTTCAGAAATCTGAGTGACAGACCCCATGACCCTGAAACTCTCCCAACAACACAATATTCTAATATTCTGACCAAGCATGTAGAGTCAAGTAAGTACCGATTGAATTTCCTGCATCTGTGAGCTACAACAATTCACCCTGCTCTAACGTTTTTCTTGCAGGTATTATTTTTGCTATAGTTAGACAAATGTAATTAATATTTGACCCAAGAACAGAATCAGGAGCTGTTATGTCATTTCCCTGAGAAAACATATTCTGTACAACAACTAATGATTTTACAAACAAAGATTTGGAATTAATCTTATTTTCTTCCAACTGGAATGGGAGTTTGGAGAATTATTCTTAGCTTTTGTTGAAATAAAACTACACCATCCATTGTGATTTATTATTTTTATAAGTAGTAATTAATAAGTTAATGAAGTATCAATGATGTTGATTAGAAAATAATTCCTAGGTCTCAGGAAGATTAATATGGAGAATTCCTTCTTGTTGACCAGTGTCTGCTCCTGCTCTCCAACTCTGGGCTCCACTACACAGCTACAGCTGCTTCCTCACGGGCTGACGGTCATGCCAGCCTTCAGTGCCCAGGAACTGTGTGTCATTCTCTCTCCTTATTCTCACACACTCTGTTTGTTTATACTTTGTCAAGGTCAGCCACTTCTCCCTCCGTCTGCCACCATATGGCCTGTCACTGCCATCTGTCTCTTCCCTGCTCTTTTCCTTGAAGGAATTTTCCGAACGGTAGCTTAATTCTCCTAGAACCATCTCTGCCTTATTAATCTAGGGAGAAAAAGGGGAAAAGGTGGGATATTTGTGTCGTTCCTCTAGTGTCCCCAGGCCACCTCTGGCTCTCTTCAGTGTGAATAGGAGTTATTATGTATTTAATAAGGTTTCCCTAATGAAGGCAATATTTTTGGGAACAAATAACACAAAGGCTGTCATGGCTATCTTTCTCTTTTTCCACACCTAATCTGCTAGTGCCAAATATGGATATTGTGAGCTTTGTGCCCTTTGTAAGTCAGAGACTCCATGAGGGCAGGAAACACACACCTTGCTTAACAATTGTGTCCCAGGAGCACAAGACTAATGTTTTGAGCAGAGTTGAGAAATAGTAAGTAGTAACTTTAAAATATGCAAAGAGGATGGCGAGAGGGGTCAGTGGTTAAGAGCACTGGCTGCTCTTCCAGAGGACTCAGCTTTGACTCCTGCAAGGACCTCACAATTGTCTGTAACACAGTTCCAAGAAATATGACACCCTCTGTTGGTCTCCATGGGCACTACATGCATTTAATGAGAAGATGTACATGCAGGCAATGCACACATATACATAAAATAATAAAATAAAAACTTTAATTAAAAAGGAGAAATAAGAGAGAGTGAAAAGGAGGCTACAGATACCTTAGAAAATCCCTGGGTTCTTCCCGGGACTTTAAACATAAGGCTTTTGTCTTAATCCATGTTTTCATTGTTATTGTTACAATAAAATACCTGTGGACCATGTAAATTATAAAAAAATACAAATTAATTTCATTCATGACTTTGAAGATTGGGATATCTAAGATCACAGGGCCTGCATCTGGTGAGGGCCTTCTACTGCACCGTAACATGGCAGAGGCTTTCAGATGGCACTATGGGGCATGTTTGTTAGCCTGGGCCTTCGGCTCTCAGATGGAGCAACGGGGCATGTGTGTTAGCCTCTTATCAAACTGTGAATGCTGTGATGAGCACCCTGCTATCATGACCTCATTTGACCTCATCACCTCCCTAACTCCCCCTCCATTTCCTTAACATTAATTTGGGGGGTCAGATTCTAACAGTACGTGCCAGTCAGCATTCTGTGGCTGTAACAAATGCCTCAGATGCTACACTTTAAAAGAGGTTAAAGGGTTCAGTCCGCAATCAAGCAGCCCAGCACTTTCACAGCGTGGAGAAGCTGGGTTCCGTGAGGGAGGAGTGTTTTTTGCTTTTCGGTACTAATAGAGACCAGTACTTGACATATTAGTTGCTCCTTAAATATTTGTCGAGTACAGTAACAAACGTTCTAAAGATGGCACTACTTTAACACCCAACCAGAGTTAAAGCCCCACCAGGCCAGTTCCGCAAGACTGCGCTTGCGCGCTATTCCCCCTCCCCCCCCCCAATCCAGGCCCTTTTCCGGGCCAGCTTCGTCACAGGAAGTTTGAGCTCTTCGCTTCCCGTAGGCGCCCTTCCCGGCTTCCTCCGCGGCGTTCCCACGCCGACGCTTCCAAGGTTTGCGGGGCACTAGGTGGCTTCGCTCTTCGCGTCAGCAAGTGACCGAGGCCATGGCAGCCCAGAAGATAAACGAGGGGCTGGAGCATCTGGCGAAGGCAGAGAAGTAGTACGTGGAGTCGCCGCTGGGCTAGTGACCCGCGCCCCTTGGCCGTGCGCGTGGGCGGATCGGGAGGGAGGGCCGTGATGCTGTCCGCGTCCCGGGGCGGCGCCGTTCCTTGTGGGTCAATCCCCTGCAGTCGGCGGTGCGGGCCTGCGCCTCGGCATCTGCAGCAGGTGCCCGCATCACAGACACGTCTGCCCGGCGCCGGTTCCCGAGGGCTTGCGGTCGCTCTGCTCGTAGAGTAGTTGCGGGCTCAGGGGTGGCCACTTTGTTTCCTCTTCATGACAGCCAGAAGTGACCCCACGGATGAAATCGCCCAGTGGGGAGCCACTGCTAGGAAAGAGACCCTGGTGCCATGCGGGGGTGTAGATTGATTCTGGGAACTCTCACCCTCAAGACGTCCTCTTCCCTGGGGTACAAGGTCTCTGCTTCCTTAGCCCTGTGGGTGTGCCACCATCTGGTTCCGGGCTCAGTAGGCACCCAGCTGTACTGGGAATTGCGAATTCTCCTTATTTTGACACTAACATCACCCTCTAACCCACTTCCGTGAAATACAACATACATATTTAGCGACTATCGACTATAAGAAGTTTCTTAGTACACTGTTAGGTGCACCATAAACTAAGATCTTACCAACTTTCCAAATAGAAGTCCTCACTTTACAAAGGAGAAACAGAGGCTGCCAGAAACTTTCTGGAGACCTGTCCAAGGCTGCTCAGCTGAACAGAACAGGGCCAGTTTTACGCAGTGGAAATCCCCAAGCTCTTTCTTGTATACCACATTACCTCCAGTGGCTAGGAAGGCAGCTATCGGTGCGGAGGGTGATGTCAGCAATCCCTTTTGCTGGTGGGAGCAAACATAAAAGACCAGAGCATGTGCTGTCAGCCATAATAAAGTTGGATTATGGGAACTCCAGGGAGAAGTGATCGATCCGCCTGAGTTAAAGGAACAATAGGAACCAGGATTGGCATCCTTTCTGTAATAGCCTTAACTAATCCTCATGGCAGCTGTGTGTGGAGCTGAGCCTTTGGCTTCTAGGTGTCTCTGCTGGGAGAAGAATGGTGGGAGGGTCCTTCAGTCAAGGTGGGGTCATAGATGCCTGGGCGTGCTTGTGGCTCCTGTGGGGTGTATGGATTCAGGTCTGAAGGGTGATTGAAGTTGCTCTAGGTAGAGAAGCAGTGGGGTGGCAGGAAAAATGGGCCAAGAGTGTAGGAGAGGCAGTCGATTATACTCTATTTTCTGATGGCAGTGGCTCTCATTAACACTTTGTCTTAGGGAAGTTTTCTTACTGAGTCTTTGGACAAAAACAGTCAAGGCTCATAACAGGTTAGACATCATAATGGCATTAACAGGGCCTTCATTACTAACTAGTGACGCCCTACTGCCTGGGGGTGATCGGCAGTTTTTAAAATTCTCTCCAGCACATTGAATTATATCTTGTTTGGGTGAGACTTCCATAATCATGTTACTGTAGAGCATAGTAGGTGCTTTCATGACGGGCAGAGCTGGAACTTTGCTTTGCTGCTTATTTCAATTTTATACATTAGACATTACATGTAATTGAAGAATTTTATTTCTCCCAGAGATGAAACTCTTCACAGACTTGAACATCTGTTTACACACTTCAATATTGTTATAATATGTATGTGTATGTTGCGTGTTAAGCATACTAAATACATTTTACAGAGAAAAGTAACTTCAGAGTTAGGCTCTGGGTAGTTGATACATGGGTCACAGGAACTTCTCTGGACCTGTGAAGGGTGTGCTTCTAAGGTCCCTGTCTCTCAGTAGCCCCTGGATTCATATGAGCAGTGTTATATGTAAGCAGGCTTTCACTAATTGAATTGAAATGCAGAATATAAGATGGCCTTCAGCAATTCTTACACACACCCAAGTTTGAGACTTACTGGATTAGTTTGAAATTATTTTTAAAATAAAAACAGAATACTGGAAAAAAAAAGGCAAGAAAGATAAACACTTAACACTATGTGCCCTTTGCTCTGGCTTCTAGGCCAGCGTCAATCCGGGACCGCCATTTCTCCCTGCTGTCCTAATACTCTCCTCTTTCTCCCTCCCGCCCAGTGGCGGCTGACGCTCACACAGCCTTTGCTTTACTCCCGTGTTTTCCATCTGGATGTTGTCCCTTAGTCTCTGCAGTCTCTTGGTATACCAGGCGCTCACGGGTCTTTACCTGTCCTCTTCCCAGTAGCCTCTCTCCAGCAAAGGATGGTCTACTTCACGTTCTCAAGCTTGTTAAAGCACACGTTGTGGCACCCACCCAGGCAGTTTCTGGCTGTGTAGATCTGGGGTAGGCAGTGTTGATGCCGCTGGTCTGGGGACCATGCTTGTTCTGTTCGGATGGTATATAGGCATTTCAGAAGGAGGAAAACTGCATTTGTGATGGGTGGGGATGGCAGAGGCAAGGGTGCATTTATTATGAATAGTCGAGAAAGAGTTGAGAAGGTGGGGACCTGTCCCTGATGGTACCTTTTATTAAGAAATGTCTCTCTTTCATTCTAGCCTGAAAACTGGGTTTTTAAAATGGAAGCCAGACTACGACAGTGCTGCTTCTGAGTATGGAAAAGCAGGTATTTGTGACTGGAGTCCTCTTGCTGTTGTGTATATCATTAGCATAATCGGATAGCTTTGTCTTAGCGTAATAATTTCAGTGGTTCTTGTCAACTTTACTAGTTATAACAGAAGAGCAAAGCAGAGCAACTGCACAGGCCTGGGCATCTTCCTGGACTTACACTCTGCAGATTTGGCGGGTGCTGAGTCAGTTCTTGTCCTGGGTCTTGACCGCAGACATGGGGTGGTGTCTGCAGTCCAGCTCTTAGCATTGCTTCCGTGGGCGCCAGCTCCATCCACTGGAGTCCATGAGTGTTGCATGGTTCCGTCTTAGCCTTCCCGCTGTTGAGTAAAGGGTATTCCTTAATGTTTTTAAACTTAAAGAGGAGATCTGCAGACCTTGTGTTTTCCCACATTAACGTTTATGAGCTTCATTTTGAGAAACACGTGTTCACAAAGAGTTAAAACCTTTGTGCCCATTTCAGTAAATTCACCTGTCTATAAGCATAAAATACCTGAAATATGCAACAAAGGGAATTCAGTACAAGTTTAGTTTTATTAAGAAATGCTGTGGTAGCCCTGAAAGGCTGCTGTCATTTTGCGCTAACGTAGTAAACGTATTTTGAGACTGGTGCGATGGCCCAGAGTGAAGGCGCTTGCTGCTGAGCCACAGCCTGAGTTTGGGTCCACGAGCAGACAGGGTCTGACTCCCACACATGGTCTCTGATCTCCATACGCACGCCTTTGACCACCACAGGCTTGAAGTTCCACACGCACATTTTCATCTGCGATTATGTTAGTGAGCCTGACTTTGAGATCTCCAGAGCAAGTACTTTCCACCAAATTTAGTTTCAGTTTATCTCCAAATGAATAACTAAACAACCAAACGAACCAGGTACCTTGAAACTGCCCTTATTATGCATAGGCTTATTCTCTACTTGAAAGGAGAACAGAAGTCTTTAGCCTTGTGTTTAAATATTGTGTAAGTTTTGTTTCTTACATTCTGCAAATTACTTGTATTTTGTATTTAAAGATAAATTTGTTTAAAGTTGAGATTTATATGGATTCTTGGGGATATTTTATCGTCTAAAACAAAGTTGGGGCAAGCAAGAATAGGAGTAGTTGAATATTTTGTTTTCAACACTTGGTTAAAGAGTTCTCTGAGAGTGTGGTTTTAAGAAATAATAGTTGAGGACACTATCTAGAGGGAGGCTGAGGCAGGAGGATCTGTTCAAGTCGGAGGTTAGTCAAGGCTGCATGGCTGAGTCCCCCACTGGGGAGTCCATGTATGGAGACCCTGCCTCAGATGACAAAACAAGGACACCACTCCCTTAAGTCACTGTGCTCTCTAGTTTTCATAATCCACTTTTGATGAATTTTCCAAAGACTAATACTGTCTTTCAGCGCCATCCTGATTGTCTCACCCGGTGAGCCCCGTTGTAAGGCAGTGTAGGTCAGCTCTCCAAGCGGTGGAGATAACTAAATAGAGAAGCAAATGACTTGTTGGCACTTAAGGACTGTGCCCAAAGGGGAGATTTAGTACAAAACTGATGGTTGATTGGGCTTCGGTTTGTCAGTAGTTGTGGGCTGGAAGGAAAGAAACTGGGAGTGAGGTGTGCTCTTGGGTGGAACAGGCACTAGAAGGAGCTTTTGGTATTTGATGGAAGCAGCACCACTGTGTTGCTAAAAATCAACAATTAAAACTTTAAAAGGCTTCTAAAAGTGAACTCAAAAAGACTATAACTTGCTTTAGATAAAAGTAATATTTCACATTTTTATGAAGCCCCTATTTGAAGTCTGTATTTTACTTCTCACATAATGCAGAGTTGGGTGATGATTCATTTGAGGATGGTTAATGATGGAAATAGAAAGTCTTACTTTTTTTTTTCTTTTCTTGTTTCAGCTGTTGCTTTTAAAAATGCCAAACAATTTGAGCAAGCAAAAGATGCCTGCCTACGGGAAGCTGTTGCCCATGAAAATAACAGGGCGTATCTTTTTTTAAATTTTTTTTTAGCTTTAAAAGGAAATGGAACGGCTAGATTTTGACACCACCTTTCCATTGAGCATTTGAAGTGAAATATTCAGTTAGAGAAGGATGGGCAGTGTGCGCTTTATAGTCATGGGGTAGTCAGGGAAGGATGGGCAGTGTGTGTGTTATAGTCATGAGGTAGTCAGGGAAGGATGGGCACTGTGCACTTTATAGTCATGAGGTATTCAGGGAAGGATGGGCACTGTGCACTTTATAGCCATAGGATATTCAGGGAAGGATGGGCAGTGTGTGCTTTATAGTCATGGGGATATTCAGCGAGTGTGCCTGAGCGCATGCTGGTGTGAGCAGCCCCATTTGCCTGTTATTTCCTCCTGCTCCTGGCTTTGTTGAGAGGGCTTTGACTTGAGATGAGGGAATGAGGTTTCTAGGCGTGTGCTGATAAAGAAAGTGAAAGTACAGCTATTGAAGATCATAATCTGCTTTGGGAAAAATAGGCTTCCCCAGGTCTTTGAAGATTTGTAAACATTCTAGAACAAAATGTTCTTGGTGTGTCGTAAGGGCTACCAATTATAAATGTCCACTTATCTCCCGTGCAAATGTAGTCTTAGTATTCTGCATGTCATCCTGCTGATGTAGTAGTTTAAAGCTCTTCACAGTGTTTGTCAGTGATGGGGTGGTCAGAGCCCGCAGCAGCGCTGGGAATGGCTGCTTTACTCAAAGGATTTGTCTTTGGAAACAGATGGACCAGTGACTTAGTCTCTGAAGACCATTGATTTCTTCTTTTTTCCTTAATTTTGACATCGTTGTCTTCATTCAGTCTTTTTCATGCTGCCAAGTAAGTAACTTTTCACCCTTTTTATGTGTTTGCAGATGTTTTAAAAGTTGATCTCTCTAGGCTGAGAACTTTTTCTCAAGCTCTGTGTTTTAAATACTTACATAAATTTAATTAAGATAATTATTTTCATTTGTTTTAGCCATCGGCTGAACTTTAAAGTCCAAGTGTCTCCTAGTAAGAAAGGAATTTAATTTTTAAATTAAATTCTGCATAATCTTTTGCTTGTGGAAACACAGGTGACTTGAATTCTCCCTTTATTTATTGGCTGCCAGGTGCCCACGGAAGAGATGGGAGCGTTCTCCTTTGGTGGACCATATTCATTTGTTTTAAAACTAAGAATTGGGCTTGCCTTTTAGCCTTCCTGAGACTGACTTTTAGTGTTTGATGTTCCTAAGGCATCAGTGCTCTAAAAAGCAAATGAATGAAAGGAAAAGCACAGCACTCTAGTGCGGCGGTCTGGCCCGGAGTGACACGCGTGCTTGAGCTCCTTTCTGCTGGTCAGGTGACCAGCATCTTCACCTGAAGCTCTCTCCCTCTTCGTTAAGGTCTCATCAGAGATATTGTATTCTCTTTGCAGAGCTTACGAGCAAGCTGGCATGATGTTGAAGGTTAGTGATACTGTTTCAGAACAGCTGTGCCGGTAAAGTGAACTAGCAAGCTGTCAAGGCAGAGTTCATGTTGAAGTAGACAAGTTTCTTCCCTGTAAAGCAAGAAGGAGTGAGGGTGTGGGGGTGGGAGCAAAGGCTATGTTACGAGGTCTTGCCCAGGTTAGCGCTAACTGGACCCATAGTGAGCGTCCTGTGGCAATTCCTGTGGAGGATTGAAAGTGCCTGTGCTAAGACCAGGGTCCTCCCAACTCCCCCCAGGTCCAGGAAGGTGATGACCAAGCTGAGAAGGCTCCCACAGAGCCCGACCATGCAGAAGACTCAGAGCCCAGAGCCATTGTCCTTTGCTCCTTGGCCTTGAGAGGGAGGGAGGGGAGGTATGGGTGGAGAGGAGGGGAGGGAAGGGGGAGAAGGAGGGGAGGGAAGGGGGAAGAGGAGGGGAGGGAGGGGGGAGGAGGAGGGAAGGAGATGGAAATTTTTAAATATAAAAAAAATAAACCATGAGGGAAAAAAAAAAAAAAGAAAAGAAAAGAAAGTGCCTGTGAAAGGCAGTGGATTGGGAGGGAAGCCTGCAGCCAGGAGAGGGCGCTGCTGAGACAGCCCGAGGGCGGCTGATGTAGTAAAACTTTATTTTACACGGATGTTTGTTTTGTTAAATTACTTGTAGGTTATGGAAAGGAAAATTAGCTTTATTAATTTTTTGGTTTATAATATCAATATCAGGCTGGAGTCAGGAGAGTCTCAAACTAGCTATTGTCACTTTATTTTATTCCTTTTGAATGGAACAATGGAATGTTTTGACTGATATGCTACATTTATGCTTCTTTATAGCAGGTTAGGGGTTACTATCTGTTTTAGTTATGAAATGGGTTGTGTGTGTGTGTGTGTGTGTGTGTGTGTGTATACACAAGCCAGAGCTCAACATTTGGTGTCTTCCACCACCCACCTTCTTTTTTGAGACCAGGTCTCTGGCCTGACACTCGCATGTCGGCTAGATGGGTGACTGGTAGTTCCTGGCATGTACCTGTCTCCACCTCCCCAAACTCAGATTACAAGTGTATATCATATATTGGGCTTTTTGTTGTTGATTTTTAGACCTAGATCTCAGATGGTACCTACTCTGTAGTGCTGTATGTGTGTCAAGAAGTGTGTGGGTAAAATCATTGAATTTCCAGGTGTTAAAACTCCGTTTTTTAAGTTGCTGCATGCTTTTCCTGAAGGAGATGCAGAAACTGCCTGAGGCCGTCCAGCTGATCGAGAAAGCCAGCATGATGTACCTGGAGAACGGCACCCCCGATACAGCGGCCATGGCCTTGGAGCGAGCTGGGAAGTGAGTGCGCACGCTGTGTGGGATGCCCTGCTTTGCAGAGGGCTCCTTTTGTCTTGCTAAAGTCCTTTAAGAAACAGTTTCTTAATTCTCACAAATTGTGTTTTCTGTCTAATTCAGGCTCATAGAAAATGTAGATCCAGAGAAGGCTGTGCAGTTGTATCAGCAGACAGCCAATGTGTTCGAAGTAAGTTAGAATTTTATTTATTTTTTAATTACTCATAATATTTTCATTCATAATATATAGGAAAAGAAAAATGCAGTGAATGCTTTTTAAGGTTTCTCTGTGTTCCAGCTACATGCCTTCTCTCTTCTAGAGGTTAGCGAATGGCCTAGCAGCATTGGTGCTACCATCCATGGCCATTGCTTTGTGCAGTTACTGTTGCAGGGTCAGAAGAGCTCCACATTAACTCTGCCACACTCCCTGTTCTCTGATTCCTGCAGAATGAGGAGCGCCTCCGGCAGGCAGTGGAACTACTGGGAAAGGCCTCCCGACTGCTGGTGCGAGGACGAAGGTATGGCTTACATTTGCGCCTTGTAAACAGCCTTGGCTATAGCTTGTCTACACCGGACAAACCGTGGAAAGGTGACCATCTCCTAAGAGTACGCATGTGGATTTAAAACCTGTTTTCTATCATAATTTTAAACTGTGTCATGCTTTTGTTGCCTAACAGTAATTCCGTGAAGCGAAAGAGCAGTTCCTGTGCTCTCCCTCCGCACTGCTTGGATTAAGTAGCAACGTGTCCTAAATACCCATGAAAACCGACAGCTTTTGATACGGTTGTGTCATTAAATAGGATATTTAATATAAATTTTTTTTTTTAGTATTTCTTTAATTTTTTTTTTTTTAGTATTTTGGTCATTGTCCCCTCTCCCAGGTACTCCCAAAACCTCTCTACCTGCCTAACTACACAACTTTATATTGTTTTTTTCATTCTCCTTTTCAAACAAAACCAAAATACAAAAACAAAAATAAGAACAGACACGCAAAAGACCAGTAAGACAGAAACGCCAAAACAAAACTGCTCCTGAACATGGGACCTGCTGTGGTGTGCATTCCAGTGGAGAACACTGATTGTCCTATGGCCAGTGGGTTCTGTTGCACTAGGGCTAGGAACCCAGATCTCCTACCCCTCTCAGTGCTGGGACCCTGACTGGCTTGAACTGTGTAGTATGATTTGTGTTGTCACAGTCTGTGAGCGCGTATGTGCATCAGTGCTATTGTATCTGGAAGTCACTGTTTCCCTGGAGACTTCCATCACCTCCGGTTCCTAACAGTCTTTTTCCTCCTCTTCCACATAGATCTGGGAGCCTTGGAGGGAGGGATTTGATGAAGACTGAGTGTTCCAAAGTCTCTCATGCTGCACTTTGTCCAGTTTGGGTCTTTGTGTTAAATCCCCATATACTGCAAGAATCTTTTCTTATGTGGGTTGAGCTGATTTGTGGTTATAACAATATGTTGCTAGACATCATTTTATTACTATGTTACATTAGTAGAATAATAGTATTAGGTTTTCCTCTAGGTCCATGACCTATCTAGTCTCTTAGTTACTTTAACAGTGTCAGGTATGGGCCTTAAATCCAATAAAAGAAAATGGTTGGTTACTCCCATAATATTGTGCTACTATTTTACCAGTGTATCTTATAAGCAGGTTATTGTTTTAGGTTGCAAGATTTATTGACTTTGCCGTTTTCCTTTGGCATCATGCAGAATACCTTCCAGCACCATGAAAACCAGTCAGTAGGGGTGAAGCTTCTAATTAGGCACCAGTTTGACTTTTCCTTGTTCGATGACATGTTTTCTTCAGCAATAGGGCCATAAGGTGGAGAGCAACCAATAGCTTTGACAGTAGCCTGTGATTTGGAGGAGTTTTCATGGGACCCCATTTGGCCAGTGACTCAGCAAGATGTTACCCATTGCTGACACTGGAGGCTTTGCTTGGTGGCATAAGGAATCTACTTGAGGCATTGTCTCCCCTATTTTATGGCCACTCCATTTAGATTCTTTTTGTATATGTTTACATTTTAGTAGTAGGTCTACATATGACTTTTCAAATGACCTTTAATGTTAGTTTTCCCTCCCTATATTACTTCCTTTACTCTTTATCTCATTCCCCATTGCTCCCTGTTTAATCTTCCTATTCTGGTTTCCCCTTCCACAGCACAGCACTGTATTCTATTTTTCCTTCCTTGGGAGATCCTCTGCTCTCCCAGGGCCCCTTGCTAGGTTTCTAACCCCTAGGGTTAATTAGATTGTAGCATACATATCAAAAACTTAAGCTCTAACTTCACATATAAGAGAAAACATATAATATTTGTCTTTTGAGCTCTGGGTTATCACAGGATAATTTTTTTCTAGCTCTGTCCATTTGCTTGTAAATTTTATAATTTTAATTTTTCTTAGCTGCTGAATAGTATTTAGGTATGTAAATATATTTTATTTTCATTTTTTATTCATCAGTTGCTAGACATCTAGGCTATCCAATTTCTGGCTATAGAGTAGCAGTAGTAGGATGCTGAGATTTTTGGGTATATGCCCAAGAATGATAGAGCCAGATATTTGATGAGAATCAAGCTGAGGTGGATTGATTCTCATCTTGCTGATATTTGATGAGAATCAAGCTGAGGTGGATTGATTCTCATCTTGCCGAGGAGCCTCCACACTGGTTTTCACAGTGACTGTCACTTTGTGCTACCACCAGCAGTGAGGAGGTAAGTGTTCCCCTTCCCCCATATCCTCTCCAGCTTGTCCTGCCATTCTTTATTACCAGATAAGAGGCAATGTTAAAGTAGTTTCAATTTGTATTTTCCTGATGGTTAAGGATATTGAATATTTAATTGTTCTCTGTCATTTGTGTTTCATCTTTGAGAACTGTACCCCATTTGAAAATTAATTTCTTGATGTTCAATTTTTTGAGTTCTTTATGTATTTTGGATATTAGCCCTCTGCTTTGCCCAAATGATGGTGTCTTTTGTCTTTTAGAAGCTTTTCAGCTCCCTGCAGACCCATGTATTAATTGTTGGTCCTAGTACCTGTGTTACTAGTGTCCTGTTCAGAAAGCTCTTTCCTCTACCATGTGTTCAAGCTTATTCCCCACTTTCTCCTCTATCAGAGTCAGTGTACCTGGTCTTATTGGTGTTGAGGTCCTTGATCCATGTGGAGTTGAGTTTTGTGCAGAATGATAGAGAAGAATCTATTTGTGTATAGGTGTGTGGACTTGTCTGGATGTTCAGTTTGCTTCCATTAATCATCATGTCTGTTTTCATGCCAATGCTATGCTGTTTTTATTCCAGTAGCTGTGTAGTAGAGTTTGAGATTGACAGCGGTGATACCTCCAGTAATACTTGTATTATTCAGAATTGTTTTAGTTATCCTGTGTTCTTTTATTTCCATGTGAAGTTAAAGATGGTTCTTTCAATTTTTGTGAAGAACCATGTTATAATTTTGGTGGGGATTTCATTGAATCTGTAGATTGCTTTTGGTCAGATGGCTGTGTTCACAATATTAATCTTACACACTAGCACGGGAGGTCTTTCCATCTTCTGGTGTCTTCAGGTTCTTTCTTTGATATCATAAGGTTATTATACTGGTCTTTTACTTTCTTGATTGGAGTTGCCCCAAGGTACTCGCATACACACATGGGTGCGTGCATGTGTTCATTTGTGCATGTGTGTGTTTTGAAAGGTTCTGTTTCCCTTAGTTCTTGCTCAGTATATTTGTCATTTGTATGTTGATTTTTGTGAGTTAGAATGTATTTATCTGCTCTATAAGTTTCCTGCTGGAGTTTTTTAGGGTCTTTTAGATACATAATCATATCATCTCCGAATAAGCATATTTGACTTCTTCCTTTCCTATCTGTATCCCCTTGATTTTCTTCTTTTCTTAATTGCCCTAAGACTGCAATTTCTATATAGAATAGGTTTGGGGAGAGTTGACAACCTCATTTTGTTCTGAGTTTAAGTGCTTTGAACTTCTCTCCTTTAGGTTGGTGTTGGCTATGGGCTCTGAATTGTCTGTATTATGTTGAGGTGTGTCCCTCATATCCCCACTCTCTAGTACTTTCATCAAGAAGGGGTGTACAGTTTTGTTGAGACCTTTTCTTCATCTAATGAGGTGATCATATGGTTCTTGTCTTTCAATTTATTTTATACAGTGCATTATATTTATACATTCATGTATGTTGAGCCATCCCCGCTTCTTTAGGATGAACCCAACTTGATTGTGATAGATAATCTTCTCATATGTTCTTGGATTTGGTTTGCAAGTATTTCATTGAGAACATTTATATCTATATTCTTAAGGGGTATTGGTCTATATAGTGGCTTCATAAAAAGAATTAAGAAATGTTCCTTCAGTTTCTGCATTGTGGAATAAATTGAGGCATATTGGCATTAATTCTTTGAAGGTCTGATAGAATTCTTTGCCAAATACAACTGACCCTGGGATATTTTTGGTTAGGAAATTCCTAATTATGGCCTCTATATCATTAGGGGTTATGAATCTGTTTCAGTTGCTTGTATCATCTTGACTTAACTTTGATTAAGTCAAATGTACCAAGACATTGATCCATGTCTTTTAGATTTTATAGTTCGGTATAATAAAGATTTTTGAAGTGTGGCCTCATGATTCTCTGAATTTCCTTAGTTTCTGTTGTAATGTTGCCCTTTTCATATCTAATTTTGTTCATTTGGGTCGTATGTCTCTTTTAGCTAATTTGGCTAATGTTTTATCAATCTTATTGATTTTTCTCAAAGAACCAACTCTTCCTTTAATTGATTCTTTTTATTGGTATTTTTGTTGTTGTTTCTGTTTCATTAATTTCTTCCCTGATTTATTGTTTCTTCCTGTCTCTCCTTTGGATATTATTTCTTCTTGTTTTTCTACAGCTACCAGGTGTATCATTAAGTTACCAATATGAAATATCAAGTTTTTTGATATAGGTATTTAGTGCTATGAACTTGCCTCTCAGAACTGCCTTCATTGTGACCTATTGGTTTGGATATGTTCTGTTTTCATTTTCATTCAATTCTTACAAGTTTTTAATTTTTTTCTTGATTCCTGTCTTGACAGAGTTGTTCAGTTTCTATGAGCTTATGTACTTTCTGACGTTTGTTTTTGATATTCAACGTTAATGCATGGTGATCAGATGGGTATGGAAGTGTTTCAGTTTTCTTGTATCTGTTGAGATTTACTTTCTGACCTAGTGTACTGTCAGTTTGGGGGAAGTTCCGTGAGCTGCTGAGGAGAAAGTAGATTCTTTAGAGTTTGGATGGATGTTCTGTAGATTCTGTTAGGTCCATTTGATTTATGCCATTATTTAACTAATGTTTCTCTGTTTAGTTTTGTGTAGACCATCTGTCTGTTGGTGAGAGCTCTGTTTTGAACTCACTCACCGTCACTGTGCGAGGGCTGACATGTGATTTTAACCCTGGTAATATGTCTTTTATGGACCTAGGTGTCAATGTGTTCGGTGCATAAATGTTTAGAATTGTAATGTCCTCTTGGGTTTCTCCTATGATGAGCATGTAGTGTCCTCTTCTATCTCTTCTCTTCCAAATTAGTTTTGGTTTGAAGTCTTTTTTTTTTTTTTTGCCAGATATTAAAATGGCTTACATTTACTTGATTCTTTGGCCCATTTGTTTAGAATAACCCATCCTTTAATCCCAAGGTGATATCTATTTTTGATGATGAGGTCTGTTTCTTACATGTAGCAGACAGATAAATCCTGATTTTGTATCCAATCTGTTAGTCTGTGTCTTTTTATGGAGGAATTAAGCCCATTAAGGCTGAGGCTTATTAATGAGCAGTGTTTATTGATTCTTGTTATTTTGTTGTAGTGTCATCGTTGTCTCCCACCCTGATTTACTGTTGATAATACTGGGGTTATTTATTCCTCGTGTCCTCTAGAGTATAGCTAACCTCTTCATGTAGCCGGTGACTCGCTTACATATCCTGGCCGCCCTGACCCAAATAATCACATTTAAAACCATCTTCATTACAGCACTGCTTGGTCAACAGATTAGGCATATTCCTACCTAGCTCTTATATCTTAAATTAACCCATTTCTATAATCCATGTATCAGAAACTTGGGTTCTGACCAACAACTGGAAGAGACAGAAAAAAGGTAAAGAAAAATCATGCTACACAGCTGCTTATAGGCACTGCTCTGGGGGTGGGAATTCTGAGAACAAGAAGTACAGCATCTCATTAAGGGAATAATCACCCCACTTGTCTGTCTAGCACTGCTTAAAGGAGACACATATCTTAGTTTAAACTTGCCCGTATCTCTGCAGTGACAGTAAAGGCCATAGGTGTAGTTTTTCAAGAAATTTAGGACTGGATCAATCCCTTTCCAAGGCTAAAGTAAGTTTTTCTTCATGATAACTACACATTATAAAATATATGTCAAACATATTTAGAGATGGAGTATGACTATATCTTATATTGATAAGGTTAACTATTCTTATTCGATACACTGTTGTGTTTTTAAGATGTGAAAAGCTTCCAATAGTGAGATTTCCATAGAAATGAAATAGTCTGGTTCCTGTAATTTCATTTTCTGCAGGGTCTATGCTGAGCTCATGCTCACAGTCATGAGAGATGTGAGCACACGGGAGACCTTTCATTACTTTTCTGTTTGTGTAGTGGACTGCCACAGCCCCAGCTCTTTAAAACAGCACTTATGTAATCTCACGGATTCTGTGGCCATAAGTCTCTACTGGGGTCTCAGCAGGCTGAAATCAAGGTGTGGGAGGGCCTACAGAAAGACTGGGTTAGCTTGCTGGGATCCCTGAGCAGCAGTGCAGGGAGCTAGGACACATGGCAGACAAGGGAGTGGTCAGGGCACCTTCATGTTTTTTCCTGTAGATGGAAGGAAGCCTGGTGATGCAGTCTAGATTGTCTAGAAAATTTTACAGAGCTACTTATTGAGGTAGTTAGAAACATATTAATGGGTGGTTTTACCAAACTTAAAAACCTCTTTCATGCTAACCTTTCATTTCCTTTGTGTTGCCCTGATGCCTCAGAGGGAGTCAGGCATTTGAGAGAGAAGTGTGATGAGCACAACCAATGGAAACCTGTGGAGCAGCTGACAAATGCTGTCCTCTAAAGTCTATGCTACAGGGCAGTGTAGCAGTGGCATCCGCAGGGGACTTCACATCTGCCCTCTTTGACATTTCTTTCTTTTGTCTTTAGGTTTGATGAGGCTGCACTGTCTATTCAGAAAGAAAAAAATATTTATAAGGAAATTGAGAATTATCCAACATGTTATAAGGTATTCTTTAAATATATCTGGCTTGACTTCACTTTAGATATTTTACACATTGGTCTAAAGTATTTAAGATAAGATCCTATGGATATTTGTCTGTTTCTATAAATCAGTAATTTATGATCTTTATGTTTCTGACCATGACGGAGAAAACCATCCTAGCCATCCTTTCTTTCAATAAAATTTTCAACAAAATGCTAAAAGTATTTACTTCAGACTCCGGACAGTAAATACAAATGGGTGGCCTGCAGATGGCGCCCAGTACTTGGATGAAGCCACCAGCTCAGGAGCGTGCGTTCCTGGGAGCTCTGTCTTCTCTTGTCCGTTGCCCTGAGAGATAGAGGCCCCTCATCATGGCGCTAGGCAAAGAGCCCTCCTCCCTGAAGTTAGGAGAGGCCTCCTACCCCACTCGGTTTAGGTTGAGCTCTGGTCATAGAGCTGCAGCTGATGTGACTCCAAGAGAGCAGGGACAGATCCCCAAGAGGAGAGCGTGGGAGAAGGGAATCACTGTGTGTGGCCCATGCACTTCTTGGCCGTGTGCGCCTGGGGCAGACCCAAAGTAGGAGTGACTGCTTGCTCTGAGAATTGAAATCAGACTGAGCTACTAAGTCTCATTCTGACCCGAAAGTCTGCTGTATGGAACAGGCAAAAAGATTCCAGCAAATCAGAACCACTATCCACCAGATGTCCCGTGTCTGCTGCCTGAACCCAGGATGGTTGAGTGTGGTTGAAACATCACACTTTCCCTGAGCATTACAACATCATACATCATATGCCTTGTAGCATTCACAGAAGTCTAGGAAATAGTCCAGAAATACCCATCAGACAAACCTGGAACAAAGACAACTTAACAACACTACTTAGTGAGCTGGATTTTAGAATTAGCACTTCAAGTTAGAAGACCTCCAAACAGTTACTGTAGCTGTTGTTTAACATAAAAGTGGACACAGTTGAATGGAAATGAATTATTTTGATAGAGAAAAATACTTTTATAGAAGCTGTAAAAGTGAGCCACTTGAAAATTTTGAGACATGGTATCTGAAAGCAATTACTAGATAAGATTAATGTTGTAGTGAAGACAGCTGTTAATACCTCTTTGTCTTGTAGCTGCAACAAAATGCTCTGACAAAAGCAACTTTGGGAACAGAATTTGTTTGGGGTCACATTTTGAGGCTACATGTGCTTGAGGCAGCTGGTTATGTTGTGTCTGCAGTCAGGACACAGGACAGGGGTTATGCGCTCCCCCCCTTCTTCCAGTTCAGCACCTTAGATTGCTGCCACCCACAGTGGGCAGGTCTTCTCCTCTCGGTTAACTTACCGAGATAGTCCCTCACACTGTGTTGTTCTGGATCCTTTTAAGTTGTCAGTCAGTATTGACCTTCACAACTAAGACTCAGTGATACTGAAGATGGATCAGTGAAAGATTATACAGGGGTGGTTTAAGTGAATTGTGTAGGCTGGGCACGCTAGTGTGTGTCTGTAATCTTGGTCCTGATGAGGCAGGAGGATTGTGAGTTTGAGCCTGGGCTGCATAGTTAGGTCCTGTCTCAGGAATCAAACAACACCACCAAAAGGAAGAAAGAAAAAAAACAAACAAAAAAGTAAACTGCTTTATGAAGAACTATTCTCCCAGTAAGATGTTATCTGTGGTGTCCTTGATCTTCTGAGCAGTCCCATTGTTTCTCTTTTCTAGAATTTTCTCTAGTGTCTTTTATTATCTAAAAAATTCAAGCTGTGATTGTAGAGTTACAGGTCTTCTCTGTGTTATTCTTTTTTTTTAACACTAATTGAATATAGATATTTGAAAGAAATTCTGTAAACTTGCACTGCATTCTTAGACTTTGAGGTAAAATGGTTGTCCTCACACCATTAATGCCAATATCAGTTGGTTCTGGTGGGTGAGAGCAGACAGGCTCAGGCCTGCTCCACCTTCAGTCTCCCCAAATCCCTGTGTGCTCTGTGCACCATTAGATTCTTACATAGTAGTCCAGCCTGTTTCCTCCCAGGTGTCCTGTGGAAGTTATTGAGGAACTGTGTGTGTTTCCTGTATGAGCTAGTGCTCTGAGAGTTAGGTTCCTTGTGTTAAGTACTCCAGGAAAGTGACTGTGAAAATAGGTATCATCTGCATCGTAGCCTTCCCTCTCGTTTCAGAAAACAATTGCTCAGGTCTTGGTTCATCTACACAGAAATGATTATGTGGCTGCAGAGAGGTGTGTCAGGGAGAGCTACAGGTAAGTCCTGGCTGTTTTCACTGACTGATGTTGACTTTCCTATTTCTTGAATTGGCATCACTACCTAGACAAGTTTTGTTTTTGCCATGAAACTTTTACAGATCTTCTAAGAGATAAGACTGCCATTGCTGGATTCTTTTGTTTTGTTGTGTGTCTCTTGTGTGCTGAGCAAGCCCTTACTACAGAGCTGAACTCCAGTTCCAGCTCCCGCTTAGGGTGTGCCAATCACCAGTTATGGTACCAGTTGCTTTTACAAGTTTTACAAGTTGCTTTTCTGCTTATGCTGTTTTTTGCTACTTTGTTATCTTTGCCTTTTAAATGACAACAGTAAAGGAGAATTGCTATGTGATATGTTGCAAATCAGATGGGGGCACGAATGAGTATTGATCATTTATTACTGTGCGAGTGTCTTGTGCACTATAGGATTCCTAATGGCATCCTTGGTCTCCACCCACTGGTTGCCAGTAGCACCCCAACACTTGTAACAGCCAGAATGTCTGCAGACCTTCTGCCATTGCCAGGGACAGTGCCCCCTGGTGAAGGAGTCTCAAGGGAGAGCTGAAGTGTGGTTTGTGCTTCCATAGCATCCCAGGGTTTAATGGCAGTGAAGACTGTGCTGCGCTGGAACAGCTCCTAGAGGGGTATGACCAGCAAGACCAAGATCAGGTGTCAGATGTCTGCAACTCACCTCTTTTCAAGTACATGGACAATGACGTAAGTGGGCCTTTTGGGTCAACTCTCTTCCTGTTGAAGAGATTCTCCCCCTGTGGACTTGAGAGTTTTCTACCTTTGTACCTGTATTTTTCACGTCAAACTGTGCTCATAAAGGAACCAACCAATCTAGTTGAACTTTACCCTGTGTAGGTGATTTATCTACTGTATGCGCTTACTTGCTCCCTAGCTGTGTTGTCATGTGCATATTATAAATTCAGCCCCATTTCTTACCTCTTTCCTCCTGCCCTGTTTCTTGGTTTATCCAGTTGCTGTTAGGTTTTTTTTACCTGAAAGAGGCCATAGCTGTAGATGGGTAGCTGTAGGCCTGTGGGCACCCCATGTCTGTGAGAGCTGTGTGAGACAGGCTGTTATAGTCATCGTCAAGCCTAACCTGTAAAGTGGAAGAGCTCAGTTTGTCTCCTAGATTGTTGTGAAGAATCTTCTGTGAGAAATAGCCTTACACTTGAGTGAGCCACAGCTCTTAATCTTTTTTTTAAAGATTTATTTATTTATTATGTATACAACATTCTGCCTCGACGTATGCCCGCACGCCAGATCTCAGTACAGATGGTTGTGAGCCACCATATGGTTGCTGGGAATTGAATTCAGGACCTCTGGAAGAGCAGCCAGTGCTCTTAACCTCTGAGCCATCTCTCCAGCCCGCTCTTAATCTTTTTTCTCAGCCCTTCTGTATATTTATCTGATTACTACCTTAGAGTTCTGTCACAATGTCAAATTAAGATCTTGAATTTTCTTATAATGATAGAGGTAAAGAAACAATAATTTTTTTTCTAGGTAAATTCTTACACATACTTTTCTTTTTTTCTTCTTGGTCTCACTGGTGTATAGTACTACCTAGCCTTGAACCTACAGCCTTCTTGCCTCAGTACCCTGAAGTAGTGCTGGAAGTCCAAGTGTGTACCGCTCTACCAAGCTGCTTATGTGCTTTTGGAAGCATGCTTGTGACATAATAATATGTATGCGGTATCTTCCTCAACAGTGTCCACCTTGTTTTGAGACAGTCTGAACCTGGAGCTCATTGACTTGGTTAGCTGGCTGGCCAGCAAGCCAGGGATCCTCCTGGCTCTGCCCCCCCAGTGATGGGATTATAGGCTTTTGTCACTACATTTGTCTTTTGTGTGGGTGCTGGGGACTGGGCTTGAGTCTCTTTGGTTATGGAGTAGGCACTTTGCCAACTTAGCTATCTCCCCAACTCCGTGCCTAGTTTTGTTTTGTTTATAAGTGTTCTGCATGTATACCTGCAAGCCATAAGAGGGCACCAGATCCTATTATAGATGATTGTGAGCCACCATGTGGTTGCTGGGACTTGAACTCATGACCTCTGGAAGAGCAGTCAGTGCTCTTAACCACTGCACCATCTCTCTAGGCTACTTATTTATTTATTTATCCATTCATTCATTCATTTATTTATTTATTTTTAAAGTGTGGGTTCTGGAGATCAAACTCAGGACTTCAGGCTTGAAAAACAAGACCTTTACTAATTGAGTTCTCGTCCCAGCTCCAAATTTGTATTTTTTAAAAATTGTCCCTCGTTTACATTCTCATTTACTCAGGTTTTTTTCTTCCTAATTACTAGAAGTATTATGAGTATGTCCATATTACCTGCAGGTCCCTAGTTAGGTACATAATTGATACATCTACAGCTGTGAGCAGGTTGCACCATGTTCTAATGACAGGGCATTTCTTTCAAAATACTAGTTCGTGAGGATGGATGACTAGTATTTATTGCTCTGTGCTTGTATGAAGTGTGTATGGGCACAGGTGCCACAGCACACATGTGGAGGTCAGGCCAACTGTGTGAAGTTGCCTCTCCTTCTGTGGGTTCTGGGGATTTAATAACTTGTTTTACTGTTGACAGTATGCTAAGCTGGGCCTAAGCTTAGTGGTTCCAGGAGGGGGAATCAAGAAGAAATCACCAGCAACACCCCAGGCCAAGCCTGATGGAGCTGCCAGCACAGCTGCTGAGGAGGAGGAAGACGAGTATTCAGGAGGCCTGTGCTAGGACCGTGCCTGCGGAGAGATGAGAAGTTGGGAATCCTGGCGAGCCTCTTGATGGGGTTAAGACTCATCTGTGGTCATCTGCTTCACGGGAGATTGTGACGCTGAGTGTTAATATATGTGAAGTTCATTGCCTTTTCCTCAACTCAGCCATTGTGTCTGCTGCCTGTGAAGCTCTGTCCTGTCCGTTCTAAGAGCAGAAATGAGAGGTCCTACTTTAATAATTGGTTTTAAAATGTATAGACACATTTCAGATAAATTATATTATAAGCAAGGCAGGAAATAGGCATAAATCTCTTTTCTCATGGGTTCTTGTAATTTATTGTTAAATAATTGTCATTGCATTTTATTTAACATTACTTGTAAACATGATTTTTCTTTTTTCTTTCTTTTTTTGGTAAAAATAATTATTTCAAAACTAGTCTGGTTCTTCCCACCATCTTTCAGTGTTGTCACATGGTACTCATGCATGGTCTGACTAAGGTTCAGTAGCTGGCATTGTGGACCATGAAGAAGCATGACAGAAACACGGAGACGAAGACCTGGGGTTCTCTTTTTAGGGCTATAAAATGTAAGAATGAAAGCAATGTTCCTGTGGACAGAGGACTTGTCTCATTCTGAAAAGAAAATTTATTCATCACCATATTAGATACATTTAAATTATTGAGTATTTTCAGAGACAGGTTTGGGACAAAAGCTTTATAATATTTAGTTCAACACATGACCACAAAATGTGGAAGCCAGAGTATTGGTATTTCTTTTTTAACAACAATAAAAAGGATGGCTGTTTTCCAAACTGGGACTGATTAAGACCATTTGCATGAGTCCAGAATGACAGGCAATGTTCCTTTCAGTCTAGTATGTGTGCATTTCTGACCTCCAAAGCAGTTCTGATTTAGAGTTCATAATTTAGCATGAGTTGTTCTGTATACTACAAAAAGTAAAAAGCTAGTAGGGATGTGTAGGGATGTGTGTATGACAATGCTTTTGAAAGACATACATTTAGAACTGGGTTACCAGTCTTTTCATACCTCAGAAGGCCTTCCATGCTTATTTCCTAAAAGTTAGTTTTGAAGCATTCCTCTTTTTCTAAACCTGTGTGGCTTCGACCCTCTCAGAGCTGGTGTGGACTGAAGAGGATGCAGACAGCAGCAGCGCGTGCACCAGGCGGCAGTGTCGACAGGGCTAGTTCCTGTCGCCGAGCTCCACCGCTGGCTCTCTATGACACACCGTATTTGCATATAGTATGCTTGCTTTTGCTGGCGTTCCAGAGTCTAGGAAAGTATCTTTATGATACTGGTCCTAGTGGGAGACCTTCAGACTAGCATCCTCTGCCAGGCGTGCTTGAGTGGGTGGATGTCACGGAGAGTCCCTGCACGGACTACAGGTCTGACGCAAAACACTAATGAAAGTTTTATATTTCCCCTAAGTTACCTGGAAGTTGTTTGGGTTGCCAGCTCATTGTCTTTAATTGCATTGAAATTATGACTAAAGCTGTATTTGGCATTTTTATTTAAAGAGGAAATTGGTATTTCAAAGATGATGTCAATGTTGTGTTTACCTTTAGATCCAACCAGAAACATCATGCTTATTTGAGCAAATTAATACTCTATAAAAGTAGATTTGGAAGTACTTAAAAGTTACTTTAGACAATTGTGTGGCCTCTGTTATCCAATAAAACCCTTCAGGGAGTCAGTTTTACTCATATACATCTTAAACGAAAAGGAACCATGAATGCACTGTGAGCAGCACTGCAGCTCAGGTGTAAAGCAGCGGAGGGTGAGACAGCCGTGCACCTCCCACCGCCTGGAGCCAGCGCTCAGGATCTACAGCTCGTTTTTGTGTCGCTTATTCTGGGTGGTGTCTTGGAGCTTTTGTTCCGTGTGTACACGTTTTCTTTTTTCTTTTTTACAGAGGTCTATGTATCTAGCATTTTATTTTTCTACCTGCATTAAGTCTGCACTCCGGAGAGTTTAGTCAGACTTGGGAAACCTAGTGTTTACAACAAGAACTGTTCTCTGGAACTCTTAACACCCTCTGTGAAAGTGAAAGTCTGCATGAATACGCTAGAACCATTTAGTGTTTAGTTAGTGTATAGTAGGTGAAGTCAGTCTACAGGACACATTTATTATATTGAATTTGTAAATATGCAGAATACGGTATTTGTGTATGGAATCTGTGCATTATCATATTTTTCCAGATTTTTGGTGAGTAAAATATTAATATGTTGTTAATGGAAATTAGATGTTTACTTCTGAAGGAAGATAATTATGAAAATAAAACTCAAGTCTCTGAATGTTTTTAGTTTTATTTGTTTGTTCATTCTCTTTAAGAACACATTTTCTTAATCATTTACATTATTTTAGTTATCTTCCAGAAGAACAACAGTATTTATCTGTCCTCAGGTGTTTTTGCTTTGTCAGAGTTACTGTATATTGAGTCTTTTAAAATACCAGTCATTTATGTCCTAACATACTGCTATAAAGGCTGCTCTCCGGGGAAGTCGAAGACTAATGAACATACCATCCAAAAGAAGAGTTCATCACAGGGTCAGATGAGGTAAATGTGAATGGTATTGTTTCGCAGTTAGACTTAATTAGAATGTAAAACCGACAATTAGACACTTGCTATACAATATTGTCCCTAACTCTGAGTGGAAATTGATAATATAACTTGATATTTAAATTTAGGATAAGTTGTAAAAATAATAGTCCAGAGAGATTCTTAGACTCTGAATTCATGTTTCTCAGGATCCGGTGACGTGTTCAAATTCCTTTTTGGTCACCAGAGCATTTGTAGTCCCATAAAGGGGCTGAGAGATAGTGGTGGCCTTTGTTCTTATATGACTACTGCCAGCAAACATCCCAGACGCACTTTGATTTGATGATCTAAAGACATACCGACTTGAAAGAAAAAAAAAATGAGGCAAACATTGATTTTAAAAATGGAGCAATCCCGTTTTTCCATGCCTCCTATTTTTTACAACAGCCATCCACTAAAGAGCAAGTGTTACAAAAGTGTGAGTCTGTGGGGGCATTCTCGTTCAGACAACCACAGGTCTCTCACTTAGACAACTTGCTGCTGGCACATGATGTACTCAGGTTCCCATTTCTTTGGCCCTGTGCCCCACAGTGCTCACTTGTCCTGCCAGAGCAGAACTCTCAGATGACCTGTGGCAGACACACGGCACAAATAAAAATCTTGATTGTATTAGGCAGAGTAGGGAGTGATTAATGCAGAATAACATGGTTCCCTTTTGATGGTTTGTTTTTAATGAAGCCTGCCTTCATAAATGTGACTATCACATTTTTGGGGCAGCTGTTCTATTACATAGATCAACATCCTGCCTTCTGGATTGAGTTTACCAAAGACTACTAAATTATGTACTAAAATCCGTGAAGTCTTAAAAGGTGCAGAAACCAACTGGGCAATAAAGCTGTTTCAAACTATGCATTGAGAGATATCCTTCTGTCCTTCACAGAACCACCTTCTTCCAAATTTAACAACAAAGCATTGATTATAGAAAATACAAACAAAACCCCCAAGGGAATAGATTTTTATATGCCATGGCCCAGTGCACTGGGAAACTGAAGTCTGTTAGAACTGGAGTCTGACTCGGAAAGACTTCACTTTTAAAAGGCTGAATCCCACAGCCCGGAGATCAAGCCGTCTCTTCCACACAGCTCTCTCTATGCTGTGGCCCGAGAGCAGCCCCTAAACAGCACGTGTTATGTATGCTAGGTAGAACTGAATCACATATGTGACATGAGACCGAAAGGTTTTTAATGAAAGTCAAGTCTTCCCTGTGTTGTGGAGATGGATCCAGAGGATCCTAAGGGGGATCTTCTTGGGAAGGGGCTCTTAGGGATGCTCTCTGAAGAGGTTCCTCTGGCTTTCCCACCCCTCCCTCTGGCATCCCTCCCAAGTGATTCTCTTTCTTGATCTTTTTTATTTTTCTCTTAGTGAAGCTCTCCTCCAGGTTTTAAATGGAAGCTTCCCCTCCCATTTAAGGCCCCATCGTGCTTGGCTTACCATTTCTTGGGGTATTTTTGTCTCTTGTTCTCTCTCCCACTTCAAGGCCTGACCATGGCCTTGAGGTCTGTTCATTCTGATCAACCTCATTTCTGGAGAGGATCTTACCAGCTTCCTTTCTGGACCGATCCAGCTTCCTTTCTGGACCCACTGTTGTTGACTTGTTCTATATTTGACAGAGTTCAACCCCAAAGGTAGGTTCAAGAGTACAAACAACCAAAGGTCATGTATTCCCCTGAGCATGTGCAGACCTCATGGGGTGCCATACCCTCACCTCCAACTCTACTGCATTCAAACTCCCAAGACTGTGTGCTTATTCTCCATATTTGCTTAAATTTAATGAATTAACCTAAGTAGGTGCAAAAAAATATTCATTTCATGTTGAGCAAGTCAGGTTCAGTGCTAATACTGCTTTCTAGTTTCAGGAATGGACTGTAATGTTGATAATCTGTGAGTTTAAAATTCAGGATTTGAAAATCTGACACTAATTTCTTATATGTGAGGTGGGTGTGTTAGCGTCACAGGTTAGTTAGGCATTTGCTGATTTAATCTTAAGTTTTAAGACTACAACTTAGGTCCACTGAGATTTGGGGATACAATATGAAAGGCTTAACTTTCATTAAATCTGTTCATGTAACTCTAATCCTAACATCCAGGAATATAAGAATCCATCCAAGTTCTTTCAATTCAAAAGGTCTACTGGCAGTTACACACTCAAATTCACACACACACAACATAAGCATTTCCATCCTCAGAAGAATACAGATCCATGCAATGGTGACCTCTGCCCCCCCCCCCCCCCGCTTTTCTGCCATAACGACTCTTTACCAATATGCAAGGATATTAAGGGAGTCAAGATGAGCAAGTCTAATTTTGAATATCTGTATCACCAGGTTTGTGCATAATTACCTTCTGAGTTTATCCCAGGCATCAATCTCTGCTTCCCAGGATGGCAAAGCTACCCAGTAAGGGCTTGCAGAGGTTGCTTTGGAAGATGAAGTGGTTATAGCCCCCCCCCCCCGAGCCAAGTGTGAGGTTCTCCCCATCTTCTGCCAGTGGTAGCTTTGAGTAAGCACAGTTTGAGGACCTTCTGCTCCTTCAGCCATCTCCCATATTTCAGGCGGTATGGAGATGAGTGGTGTGAAGTTTGCACCCAAGGAACTTGTGGTCTGGTGGAAACAGTTTGAACCAGCTTTTCCTCAGCTCTCTCTTGCTTTGAGATACAAATGACACCGTATGCCCAAGCCTGCATGATTTCCTATATGGTACTTGCTCAGGAGCAAAACCTTAGGCCTTTCTTCAATTATTCTGACAACCTGCCATTATTTCTGTTCCTTTCAAAGCTGCCAAACAGCTTTAGGGTCTCCGTTATGGCAGCTAGCCTCCACTGTCTGCCGTTGCCTTGCCTTTTGACACTATGTCCTCACATATTCCTCTCTCAGTGAACATGGCTGACCTATGGATCCCATAGGAGCTCTGAAGAACATGGCTGTCTGCTGAGGCAAAGTGACCAGACACACTTCTGCTTCAGTCTTAGTTCCTAGGGTTTGTGGAGCAAGCCAGCCACCACTTTGCCAAGACACTTAAGTGTCTTGTTGGGGATGTTGTTCTCAGGAAGGCAGTTCCTGGTTCCACCACAGCCACTGCTTGCTGCTTGGTGTGTGAGCGAGTCATGTATCTACAATGAGGCCTTCATCCCAAAAGCTCCAGGGAATTCCTCAGAAACTCTGAACCAGGACCACCTACCATGCTGACCCTAAATTTTTAGATCACAGGCACTGTGAGAATCAATGATATTTTAAGATCCCTTGATTTGCTCTATAGAATTCTATAATCAGCAATTATTTTGTGGAACAAATCTACTCCAAATGGTGTCTGATTTGGCTCCCACAAAGCACCCAGTAAAAACAATTTGTTCTGTTCCTGCTCTACCTATTGCTCACTTTTTTTGAGGCACAGGCTCACAGGGTCAGAAACAAGGTCATGGTCCCATCCACTGCCCAGACAACAGGCTCTTCCTTTCGTAGACTCTGATAGCCCATTTTGTTCAAATAGGACCAAATCTGACGCGGGAGACCACCCTGGTGAATGATTGGCGAGCGACCTAACCATGTCGTCCTCCCGCTCCTCAAGCATGTGCAGACGCTTCCTAATGACGCAGTGCCTCCCTTCGGAGTGAGTTCACCTCTCAGGAGACAGCTCATCTCTTCCACCCTTCGACCTTCGTCTAACCTTAAACAGCTGCCGTGTGAAGGCCTCACACGGTCTCATGCTCACGGGGAAAGAAATCACCATCATGAATATTCAAGGTTATAGTACTGGCTTTGGGATCCGGTCTGGGTTTCCATGGGATGTAACATGACACAAACATGGGAAGTTTGTATCTATGACAGCATGGGAAGAGTTAGAAAAGACCTGGAGGCAGATAATCCAATCTACTCCACTAGGGCTAGAGAACTCCCTATATAGACAGGTGAGTGTTTTCCAAAACCCCACAGAGAGATGCTGGAGGAGTTTGGGAAGGGAAGACACCATTCATCTGCATGTGCATCTAGCAGTCCTGGAAAAGGCCGGGATGTAGGCCTGTCAGTCAGCTCCTGCATTCTCCCTTGTTTTTGAGTAGCAGCCCTACTCCACACCTGGGCTGGTCTGCTTTCTGTCCACAGAGGCACAACCACACAGCATACTGTCTGCTCTCATTGCACCTTCCTCAGGAAAGGACTTTCTTAGGAATGTGGCCTCACCCTTCGGTAGCTGGAGGCTTCTCTCTGTCTCGCTGGACCCCTGGACCGGTTTCTCTCCCATCTGCTGGTCCCTGTAACCGCTTATAGAACAATCACTCACTCAGAGGCTAATATTAATATAATTGCGTGGTCAATGACTTAAGTTCTTACCAGCTAGCTCTCCCTTGTAAATTAAGCCATTTCTAATAGTCTGTATATCGCCATGTGGCTGTGGCATTACTTTAGGTATTCTGGCATCCTTGGGTGGCTCGCTGGCATCTCTCGACCCTGCCTTCTTTCTCTATCTCTGCTTGGATTTCCCGCCTAGCTATATTCTATCCTGCCATAGGCCAAAGCAAGTTCTTTATTAACTAATGGAAGGAATATATATATTCACAGCATACAGGAGGACGTCCTGTTGACCGAGGTTTCTGTCCTGCCCAGTCCTGCAGCCGTTCAGTCCCAAAGAAATACACAGAGGCCTATATTAATTATAAAATGGTTGACCTAGTAGCTTAGGCTTCCTATTAACTCATTCTTACATCTTAAATTAGCCCATTATTCTTGTCTATGTTAGCCACATGGCTTGGTACCTTTTTTAGCATGTAAGCCTCTGTGTGTTTCTTTGGGACTGAATGGCTGCAGGACTGGGCAGGACAGAAACCTCGGTCAACAACATCCTACACAACCCTTCTGATTTGAGCAGCAAACAGAGAACCAGGATCCACCCTCCCTCTCTGGTCACTGAGGATCCCCTCTCCTGAAGGTTCTCTTTGGGAAGAAATGGGAAGAACAAAGAGAAAGTCCTCAAGGAGATAAAGCTGAAGCCGATGAAGTGAGGCTGAGAGGAAGGGGTTCAACTGGTGGTCCCTGCTTTCTTTCCCTGGGGGAATATGCAGCAATTCCGCATAACGTTTCCGCGGCCTAAAACAGGATTTCTTTTAACTACACGTGGTTAATTCGGTTGTCAGTTTGACTGGATTAGAAATCACCTAAGAGATAAGCTAGAGGCACACCTGTGATAAATTTCAATGATCAGGCTATTTTAAGAGGGAAGACCCACCTTAAATGTGGGCTGCATCTTCCTATGCCACCCCAAATAGATAAAAGGAGGTCCGAGGGAAAAGCTTCACTTTTAACCTGTTGCTTTCATGTCTTACTGGTGCGTTCATCTGCTGTAACGCTGCCACTGCTGCTAAATGCCCTTGCTGATATCAGAGCGTGCTGTCTTTAGGCTTCAGGGTGGGGCTGCTAGGGTATCCCATGCTTATAGACTGAGATTAAGTTCTCTGCCTGTCTAGTGTGAAGACAGCCACTGTTGGTGTCTCCTGACAATACTGTGCAGGCCAGCCTAATAAATCCCCTTTAATAAATATTCGTTCTTTTGGTCTGTTTCTCTAGGGGACCCTAGCTAATCTGTGAGCCTGGAGAACAACGGTCATTTTGTCTTTGGTTTGTACATATCTTTATCAAAACAAAACAATACACTATCTTCAGTGTGAATACTGGCATGCCATTTTATTCAAGGAAGACCCTTTATAATGAGGAAGAAATTAGAGAACCATTTTAACCTCATCAGCACCCAAGCAAGTGTAATGCATATATCTCTTGTGGAGTTTATAATACAAGAATCCCCAGGAGAGGTTTTGGCAGATGTGGATACTTAGGCAAGGTGTTTTGATCAAGTGCTGTAGTACATCTCTGTATCTATTTGGCTGACTGTAATTTTATCAATCTATCCTACACAAAAGTAATGTTGTTTGGGAACAGCCTGGCAGGATATGTGGCATGAATCGTATGGGAGTCACCAACCACTTATTTTCTGATTGGATTTAAGGGCTATTCCACAAGATGGAGCTTATGCCTGGTAGTGTTTGTTAATTGCGGGAGGGAGGGGGGACCAAAACACTAAAACCAGTGAGGTCACAGGCCCTAGGGGAGAACTCAAAACTATTACTCTGATAAATGGGCAGTTATTAAACTGCCCCCCTAAGTTATCTTTATACCCCCAAATTAGTGCATCTATCGACCTTCATCAAAGAGGCTTCTCTGCACAGATGAAGATGAATATGGGCTATCTAGAGCTGGAACGGGGCCTCCCATTCTACCACTGAGCCATATTTAAAAGCTCCTTTTTGACTTCTAGTTTTAGACAGAGTCCCACTGTGTTGGCCAGGATAGCACTGAAATCACGCTGAACTGGAATATAGTCTTCTGTTGAATGTCGTGGTTAAAGACAGTGCAGAGGACTTCTGGATAGGCTAAGGGCACACAGCCTGGCACCCAAGGTATCATCATTCCTTATGCAGCATTTTCCCCTCCAAAACCTATACCCAAACCATGCCAATACTACCCCTGGGGCAGAGGGGAATAGAGATGCCGTAGACTGTTAGCAAATACCAGGCTGGGCCACACAGGCGGCAGCCCTTAAGGGTGAGCAGGGTAATATGCATTCTCATCAGTGGATGAAGGTAGGAACTACGCATGTCTGAAGGGGCTGCTGGGTTTGTGAACTCTTGTAGGTGACCCACTTGGCTAGCTGCTAATTCTAGCTGCCTGGTATCATCAGAGAGTTCTACAGCTAAGTGACTTGATTTTATGGCTGCAATGATCGATTGTAACAGTGTATATTGTCAGGCTGAGGCACACTGTACTATGCGATTCTCCAGAAAATACTAGAAATTATTTGGGCTCTGCTATTTAAGAAGTTCCATACCAACTATCGTTGCTTCCCCTTTGTGAATTACTTTGTTCCCTGCTGATATTGTCCATGTAGAGCACCTGTGTGGCAAAGGACATTAACAAGAAGTGCCTTCTTATCTTATTTTAACTCTTAGTACGCTATCTGGAAAGGAACCACTTTTCCTACTCCACGCAAAGGGCAAACAGATAAATAATGAATACGTAAACACAGTACTCTTCAGGTCTTGACTTTGCAAGATGTGCTTTATTTAAGTCAGTCCTGAACCCCAAGTACACAGGAGTGGGTTTTTGACAGATTCTAGCCCATTCAATGATTCTTCTCAGAAACTTTATTTTAATATTGAATGAAAACTATATTTCACTCATAAATTTTCATGCTACATTGCTAATTCATGAAGAGGTTGTGTTTCCAATGATAATAATTTAAGAAAAGGCCGTTTTTTTAATTCCCCAAGCTCAATATACATATTTCTTTCATAATTATGAACTTAAAAAAACCCGTCTTAGATGTAAAAATGTGATTTGGAATATGTAAACTCTTTGATATGCCTGAAAAACAGCAAGGAAAATGTCATACTGGAAAAACCACTGCCTTAAATCACGGAGATGGGAGAAAGCATATGAGAGGGGGTGGGGAGAGGCAGAAGGGGCGGAGAGAGGCAGAAGAGCCCTGTGGCCTCAGTCCCTGGAGTTACAAAGCTGAGGTGTTCCCATCAAGCTGGACTGACCGCTGCTGTCCTTCTGTTTCTGACGCAATAGGAGCCCTCCGAAGCAGAATGGTCACCGCTGCCTGGGGCTGGCAACCACCCGACCTCAAAGCCAGAGTCCACGGAGTTGCTTTGCTGAGTGTTTTTTCCTGAGAAGTCACTGGTGTTAAATAGAAAGATTCTTCCTAGTCTTCAGTTGAGATAAGGCAGTAGGAGTGTCATTAATGTTATCTTTTTGCTTAGGCTGAGGCTTATCCTTCCACCAACACCGTCTGGGTCACGGGTCCCGCCTTTCCTCTTGAACGTTAGGCAGTGCTGCCGCCTCCTATTGCTGTTGCACCTCTGGAGTGTGCTGAGGGCTCCGGGGCTCTCTGCTCAGCAGTTTCCCCAGTGTGGGAAGAGCTGTGTGTTGCGCTTTCAGGAAAGGTGAGGTCCCCAGAGAGTAAGACACAGGTGCCTTTCCCTTTTCTCTGAGGGAGGGGACCCTCCATGAACCCTTCACATAATCAGTAAGAATGCAAGACACTGTCGACTGAGAAGACCCTAAAGCAAAGAGCCCCGATTTCAGAGAAACGAGAGTACAGAGAACTTCAACAGCGCCTTCGTGCGCGAGGTGGCTTTGGTGACAAAATCAGCTTCTTTCGGCCACCTGCCAGAGAGAAACCGTTGCTGCCAGACTAGAAATGCTTAGCTCTTTATGAGAATGTTGTGCTTTTTCTTAATTAAAAAAAAATGTTAGCTCCCTTCGCAGTCTGGGTCTTAAGGTATCAATTTGTTTTTTCTCTAGTCCACTTGATCATCGTTTCTGGCGATCGGTACAGGAATATCAGTTTGGCATAGAGATCTTCTTCCAGCTCCAGCTCCCCTGTCTCCCGGACTAAAAATATATCTGTGCACAACTTCAAAATTCGGTCCACATTTGGAAGCTCTTCAAACATGATAGAGTGAGAGATGCCACTAAAGAACTCACGGACAAATTTCCCAATTACAAGGACAACTGACGCGTATAATCCCATGATACTGAAAGAGAGAGCAAGGAGAGATAGTCCCCCAACAATTACTATGGTTAGAAACACATTTTAGCAATACGGTGATAAAGCACAACATATTGGGTGGAAACACAATTGCACTGCACATGCTCTTTTGAAAGTAGCTCTTTTCCCTTTAACAATTTTGTTTGGAGGTCTATTTTAAATAATGAAATGCTGGATGGGAAGTTTTTTTTTTTTTAAATGAGGTTAATTTTGAAAAACGTAACATGCTGTACTTGTATCTTAAGAGGGATATTGTATTGTATTGTATTGTATTGTATTGTAATATTTAAGCACTAGAAGGCAAGGAAGTGATCTAGATCTGCTCAGAATTGTGTTGTCTGTGTAATCCATTTGCTCAGGGTTAGAAAGCAACCTAAGACAAACAGTGGTAACACCATACCAACTTGCGTGAAACCATGCCATAACAAGAAGGCACAAAACAAAGGCGTCTCCCAGGGCTGTGTGAGTCACATGGGGCATTCTGATGCTTTTGGGTCTCTTGTTCTGGGTCTTGAAATGGAAAGGCATGGCTTTTTTGCGACTTTCAATACTGTAGAGACACAACTCAGCTCCTAGTAGGAGAAGAGCTGTTCTCCCAACTTCACAGCGTCCAGACACTATAACTACCAATCGTTACATGTTTCCTTACCCATAGCCAGCCAAGAAGCCCAGACTCGGGGGGCTGACTTTGTCATTGAAGACCACCAGCTCCAACGCTTGGGACCCCTGATTGTATATCCTATTTCCGGTCAGGTTGAGAACCCACCACTCACTGTTGGATTTGGTGACGTTGTCTCTGAACAAAATGATGGTGATGTTCATGAAGTTATTTTCTGGAAGAGGAGAAAAACAAAATGAAGGTAGCCTGAGAGTCTCAGGATTTGATGCAAATTAGAAGTTCCCAGTGGCAAGACCTGCCAACGTACGAAGTACACAATTCCAGAACGTGAAGGGCACGACAGGCAGGTGGAGAGGAAGGGAGCCCTGAGCGTCACTCAGATGAGAGTTTTGTCACTGCTACCCCCATGCAAAACAGCCAAATCACGGGGAGCAATGGAGGGCCCACCCCCTAAGAGGCTGTGCTTAGCATCCAGAGAGCCGGGTGCACACAAAGCCCTCACCGTCAACCTTGGATGCAACTGATCAATTCATTTATATTGCCAGCACTTGGCACGTATCTCGTCAGGAGGAAGGCACTTTACCAGCTGTTGAGGGTTTATAGAATGACATGTAATAATAATGTTCCTTATTTTAGTGGGAATGACTGTGTTCACAGTTACGGTCATGTGGCAACTAGCCTAAGGCCAGCATTGTCAAGGTCCCTCCCTTGGAGAGAGCCACTTCTTCTGATTGATGGAATCTATGACAGCTTAAAAGAGAAATAGCATGAGTGCCCACTTTTGCTGGCTCCAGGATGTCGAGGGAGAGAACAGAAACATTCATCTCAGGAAGGACTGATATCAAGAAGTTCTTCAAAACTAGGCCACCTATTATTATTAACTTAGGACTTTGGGGTGTAGTAATAACTGGGATTCTCAAGCTCAGAGGCAGTCACAAGGGGACCGTCTGGTCCTGGGTTCAGAGAGCTCTAGGTTTGGATCTGGTTCTACTGAGTATGTTTCTCGGGTGTGTCATCCACGCCTCAAGCATCCATCTCTTTGTGTGTAAGCTGGAGATACCCATCCGCTTATGCTACACATGTCTGGGGTGACATCATTGGATGTAAGGGATGGCAGGAGCTGTAAGGAAGGAGGGAATTCCATGACACTGCAGGATGGAAGACCAAGAAGGCTGGGAGTGGGGCACGGGGGGCAGACTGGCCTTGAAAACAGAGCAGGGACACAGCTTTCCTTGAACCTCCAGGGAAGGAAGTAGAGCCCTGTGAATAAGACGCTTCACAAGGAGGAGGGAGGTATGTCAGGAGCAGCCACTGGGCTGAACTGAATCTGCTCTGGCAGCCGGTGGGGAGGCCGTCTGCTCAAACAGTGGCTGGGAAGAGCTTGAAAACTCACACCGCGTTTTAGGAGAATCTATCTTTCTCACACTAAACAGTTGCACGGCTACTTCTCTTTTAAAGGGAAATAAGAAAACTTCCCCATGCGTGTTGCAGCTGCTCATAAAAGCATGCCCATTTATTGTTGATGAAGAACAGCTTGCGGAGACGGACTTGGCCTTGCATTTGACCTCACGCCTCACTAGCGCCATCTGTATGGGAGGCTGTAACTGCTCACTAGCTCAAAGTGAGCATCCTGGAGCCAGGTCGCCAGTACCCATGGTGCCTGGTGCAGAGTGCTTCACTTAGAATGGTGAAAGGATCCACGCTGGACACCTGCATCACACTTCGCCATGATCAAAGAGATCAGCAACTTCAGGAAATGAAGTCAAGCAATTTCTCTATAAGTCAAACACGGTCATTCGGTGACAGGAGATAGCCTGGTACAAAGTTTGCCACAGGGCCAGCATAATAACCCCAGACCTGACTTGTTTGCTGGTAACCAGGTTCCGTGGTGTATGCTGCTATCCAAAAATGTTATAGAGGCATGTAGTCTGTGGTTGACCGAAGTATCACGGTGCATATATCTGTCCCCCCCAAAACAACAGCCTTCCTTCCATCACGCCTGTGCCGGAGAAATCCAATAACTGAGACGCTATTGGTGTGTACTGACCCTGGGGCTCAATCAAGCACATCTCATGTTGTTTTTATTGGGAGAAACCACCGTGTTTACCAACGCGAGAGGCAATTCTCTGTAAGCAATCTGGCTGCTCAGAGAATCAAGTGAGCTAAGTCATAAAACACGGGTACGGATCAGTCAGGGAGAAGCAAGGGAAGGACATGGCTTGCAGGTGTGTCAATGGTTCCCCTCGGCAAGAGAAGGCAGAGGCTTTATGGCTCTGGTAATACAGGGTAAGAGAACTAGAAAGCAGAATGCTAAATGTTCAAAAGGTAGACGTCTAAAACTGAATACAGACAAGAGTTTCACAGTTCTGGAATGGCTTCTCATTCTTACCAGATAGAAGTTGCTTTATGGGCTTTGAGTTTGAATCACTGGGTGCCTTCACGTAGTATGGGTAGATCCTTTCTATTGTCCTGCACATTAAGAAAATAAAGAGATGGACTTTAGCTGTTTCCATACCTAAGACTGATGTCTTTGCTGCCATTTTGACCTTTTAGAAAGCAATGATAAAAGTACTCACACAACGATATAACATAGAGATATCTTCATTTATGGGATCTTATAGCCACAGCTCCCCAAAGCTGAGAGTCAATTGAGTCTACCCAGAAAGACATGTAACTCATAGTATATGTAGTCTGAAATATATAGTACATATAGTAGTTGCTGGCCTTTCTTACATTTGGGACCTGTTACTGAGAAAAAGCCATGTTTGTTGGCTAGACTATTTTAACAGTTATCTTTAGTAGTGAGCTCTTTACTGACTTTATTTCTTTATTTATTTTGGTATGTCAAAGATACGTACAGTCAATAGGAGTATCTGGTGAAGAGCGAGCTTGAGGACACAGCACGTGACCTGGACCCTAAGTTTTGTTTGTCTTAGAGGAGCTGCCTGACTCCGTGTTCTCTCCTCTGGAAATGGCAGACAGTGAAGCACTGGTGATCTACGAGAGCCCCGGAACATCAGGGATTCGTGAAGTCAAGGAGGAGCTAAGTATTCAAATGACTGGGTCCTAGTAATCTTTCTGTCCAGTGCATCACCATGAGGCCATGGCAGCCTGGAATAACACGCTGGGAAAACTGCCAGTGGGCATGCGGACTATTCTGTCGGTTTGGAATATAGGTCCTCTTCCCTCTGCGAGTTCCTAGTTACCTAATGTAAGTTTGAAACTGAGCACTTACGGGGCGTGTTTTTCCCTCCTCCAGTCTTCTCTTGCCTCCTGTCTTTCAATCCCCCCCCCCCCCCCCCCCACATTCTGCCAGTTCAATATTCAGCTGCCCTGGGACAAGAGTCATAAAAGGAAGGGGTCTGTCCTTGGATTTTGATGATTTGTGGCAGTCAGGAGCAAGGCTTGTTACTCAGAGGTCAGGTCAGAGCCCGCTAAGCTGGAAGACAGAGGCAGGGGAGGGGAGGTTTCAACACTGGAGGCAATCTGTGAAGCCTTCTCCAGCCTGCTTTCTTTCTTTGAAGGTAGATGGTCTCACTGGGTACCTAGCTCAGGAGGTAGGCATGATGTCAGAAAGCCTGAATTATTTAGGTGAAGTCCTTGTCCTACCCTGTAAAGGGAGTGACCTTCGGAGCAGGGAAATGAAGCAAACACTGGCTTGTATTATGACGGACAGGTAGATGCAGGAGAATGTGAGGTGTTTCGAGACCTCGAGACACACGGGGGATCAGCACAGTGACACCCCAGCGGGTGGAGAATGGGGTCTAAAGACTGAGGGAGAGCTGCCTTGCAGCAGGCATTGGCCACCCAGAGTAGAGAACAGTGTGCCTCACGGTGGAAGGACAGCAGGACAACACTTCGCCATGGATGGAGAATGTCCCCGGAGCCACCCCCACTGTCATTCACAACATACACGTAACGACAGGCAAATTGGAGATAGAGTCCTGGGACTTAGAACTGTCACTTGCATCCTCAAACGAGTTGGATTGCATCAGAAGCCTCGCTCTGTGCACAGGGCTACACAACTTACACGGGCGTGTTTGAGCTTTCTGTGTCGTTGCCGGCGATCATTTTAGCTATATTGTTTCGTGTTTCGTTTGCCAGAGGGAAAGAAAGCTTATCGGTTGCTATTTCTGCTTTGGCACCCAGAGTCATGTTTCTGTGATGAAAAGAATAAGAACAAGAAAAGCTGAAGGTTAGCTATTGTTCTAAAGTCTGGAAGAGAGACCCGTGCATACTTGACTCACTGTTGTGTCTCATCAAGTTTTCAGTGAGTCCAGATTTTTCCATCCCAACCATCCTGGTCACCCCACCTCCATTTCCACCCTCTTAAGCAGTCAAATTTATAAAATTGAGGGAGACCTCAACCCCATGAGGCAGAATCGAGGGATCAGGGTCTGCTGGCCAAGCAGCAACTGTCATGATGAGCTCATGGGAATCTCAGAGACATTCTTATGCAAAAGTAACGATGTCAGTCTGCATGGTAACCAGCAGACCCTGTGTTTAATCAGAGGTTACTTTTGTCATGATTTGGTGGCTCTTCAAAGCAAGGGACAGAAACCAAGTGTTTGGCCACTGGTCCAAATGGGAATTGAGAGAGAGGAGACATTAAGGAGAAAATAAGATTATGGAAAACACTGAGCGACCTCTTTGAAAGGACCCTTTCCTGTTTCCTCGTGAGCTCACTTTAGATTCTAAGATTTCCTCAGAATTTGTCATGATCCCTTCATCTTGTTGTTTAGCTTTTTTATACAAGGTTTCCCTCTGTAGCCCAGGCTAGCTGTGTTGCTCATGCTGCCCACTGTGATCCTCTTGCCTCCGGCCTTCTGAATGCTAGAATTACAGGTGTGAGCTATGATGATTTCTGATACACCAGGAAGTTCAAGTTGTGGTTTCAAATGAGCCTGCTGGAGGTCTTCCTGGGGTCCTGTCACAGTTCCCAAGACTGTGACAAAGGAAACTAGCCATGTTCTGTTGTGCTGAGATTCCCCCAGTGCCCATGACTAAAGCACTGGGTGGAACGTCTAGATGCAGGACCTTTTAGTAAGACATCCTTAGGTTTTCCAAACAAAAGCAAAGTCAGGGGCATATGCTCAGGCTTGATTGTGGTGGGGTAGGGGTAGAGCTGGCTCTCCTGCTTCCAGGACTGCTATGGTACCCCCAAATCTCACACCCACAGAACAGACCTCCCAAGGCTTCTCTAGTGGAGCAGGGATGCTAGTGGGACCCAAGCCTGCAAACACAGTTCTCTATTACTCAAGCCAAACTTCAGCTTTTCGTAGTGATCTTAACTAAGCACACAGACTCTATTTTCTAGCCCATTCTTTCCCTCCTTTCTCTACTCTTCTGTCTTGCTCACATAATTCATTGCTGTCCTCTTTTAGAAAAGAAAACCTAATTTAAAAAGACCCTAAGCCATTCTTAGTCTGGTCATTGGTTCCTAGAAAAGCCATATTTCCTCAGTGAAATGCGAGCTTTAGCAGCAAAGGCAAGTGGCTGAACGTAAAGATTGTGTCAAGCGGTGTTACTGTTTGTTCCCCCAGCCTAAGGGAAGAGTAGGGTTAGGGAAGGATGCATGGAAACACAGTAACTACCTCTGAATACTCCATGAAAAAACAACAGAGAAGAAACTATTGGGGTCGGTGAGCTCCTGTATCATTTTCTGCTTACTGGGAGGGCTGATGGTCCACAAAGAATTTGAGTTTCCTTCCAGTTCTGCGACTGTTATGTCTTCTTTTTCATAATTCTCCAGAAATTGCATAGCACCCTGCACACACACAAACGCACACGTGTGAATGGATTCTACACACGATGCTCTTGAAGGAAGCAGCTCATCTTTCATTCAACCGATTTTACGAAGAAGTCTCCATAGGGAGGATTGTTTACACTGTGCCCAGGCTTTAGGATCCCAGAGCAGGAACATGGCAGCTCCCGTCACATGTCCAACCGTTCCTATCCACCCAGAAAGGAGAGCCTCATAATCCACATCATGTTTCCCCATTGCCAAGAAATCGGTGAACTGAGGAAGCGGATCCTCCTCACAGGAGACAGCATTTAATCCAACCAGGCCCTGTCCTTAGGGATGCTGATCATTTGAGATTAGCTTTGTTGCTATGGACTTTAGGTGACGATTTGAAATAGAAACATCTGTTTGCCTGATCTGGTTCTGTAAATTGAAACTATCGTCTGTGAAACTTTTTTATGATGAAACTCATGTTATTATCTTATTGGAAAATAAACGACAGAGAAATGAGCAACATCCCCACCCCGAGCATACTATCCAGGACTTATGTAGCAAAGGGACACGTTTCTTTTGGTTTGACATTTTAAAATGTAACAGTCTGATTCTTTTCCCATCTATATTTTATTTGAGAACTTGTCATAAAACTAATAGGATTCTTAAAGACATTTTTTATTACAAGAGAAATTACTTAGGAAATCATCTCTTCAGATAACAAAGCGTGTAATGTGAACATGGCCAGAAGTGCAGACCTTTTTTTCCAGGAGGACTGCTGGAGGAACCAGTTCCAGCTGGATTCATGTAATATATCTGGTATGATTTCCTTAACCAATCAGTACTTTTTTTAAACATGCAAATCACTTCAGTTTCTGCTATCCAAAGCAATGCGTTCTTAAGCAAGCATCCACCTAATTGCCTTCCCATATTTCGAATTACTTTCTTAATTCAAGATTCCCAGGGCAAGCAGGCCAATCAAAGACCAATATCACCATATGCATGTGTTTAAATGAGGAAAAACCCTGTTGTAACTTCATTAAAATGTTTCAAATTAAACTTGTGTTTGCTATCATTTATGTTTCTTATGTTATCAAAGTAGTCAGGTGCCACAGGCAACTGAGGCGCCTAGAAAAATTCACCATCTCACCACCAGGGGGCACAGCAAAGCTTTCCAGCTGCCTGACACCAGCAAGAGAGACCGTGTGGAGGCCGTCTTCCTGGAGATCTGCCCACATTTACTTACGGTGTTGGTGGCGAAAGGCTTTAGGAATGCTTTATACTTTGCGTTGTCCATAACCTTCAGCTGGCTTTGCTGGGCACTCATTGTGAAGATAGGCTGCAAAACAAAGGTACACGGCACACTCAACAGGAGACGCTGGTACTTCCCCGCATTTGGGTTAAAGTAAAAATATTTCCTTGTTAGGAACTACTGATCCCGGAAAGGCAGTTGGCCTCAGAGATCTCTTTTTTACACGGATTAGTCCTATACTCAAAACCAATGAACTGTTATTATTATTACTGTTGTTGCTCTTTTACTATTTGCTGTGCTAGGGATCAAACCCAGGCCCTTGCACATCCTTGGCAACACAACTTCCCCGTCACCAAGTGTGTGCACATTCTTTCACATACCATGTGTCTTCTGATCAGAGAGCATTTAGATAAAACTCTGGCATCAACCAGGGGGTGGTGGCACATGCCTTTAATCCCAGCACTTGGGAGGCAGAGGCAGGAGGATCTCTGGGCTACAGAGTGAGTTCCAGGGCAGTCAGGGCTACACAGAGAAATCCTGTCCTGAAAAAAACAACAAAACAAAACTGGCATTGAGAACTATCACTACGCGCCTCAGTCAGGGCTCTCGTGAACGAATACTGCATTAGGAGAGGTTCCTAATGCATGGGGGAAGCTAGGTTACCTGATAGCCTCCCAGGGTGATTGTGACTGACACATCCAGGGGCTGGTTGATAACCCCTGCGACAGATTTGATCAAAGACATGAAGAGCAGCGGGAACCACACGATACAGATGAGCAAGACGATGATCATGCCACCCATGCCGTACTTCACTGCTTTCTTCTTCTTCTGGCCCCGGGGCTGGGGGTATCTCTGCAACACAATGATTTAGAAAGTTTCAGCAGGTGCCCGAGAGAAGCGGGAGGAGGCAGGGTCAGACAAGGGTGAGTGCTTCCCTCACTGCCCTGGGGAATACGGACTTGGTCCTGATTCCTCTTTACATGCAGCAGAGACCTATCCCAGCCTTGGGATGGAGGTATAAAGTTGTACCAAAGCCCAAGAGGCTCCCGTTAAACTCAATGCATAGTGCACACTCTCAAAGACCGGGTTGTTCTGCCTGGCGAGCATGGCCCTCCTGTGGCCAGTGAGTGACAAAGCCCCTCTGAGTTCTGGACATGGCTGGTGAGAGGAAAGGAGGAATTCATGTGGTAGGAACAGGAACAAATAGCCAGCACAGTCTCTGGCTGTGTCCCCTCCGCAGGCCACACTGCAGACTCAATAAGTTTCCCCTGAGGGTGGGAGGCGAGTGGGAGGAGCTGGCTTTGCTTGAGAAGTTAGTGTCTGAGATATGTGAGTGTCTTGCTTGTTACTCCTGCACACAACTTTTCTCCCTTTCCCAGTTACTTTCCAGGTTAGCTGATGCTATGGTTGGGGTTTGGTTTGATCCTTCTGATACTCAGGTTGAGCTGTGATCACCATAATGAGCATTACGAGATGATTAGAACCTTGAATGAACCCATCTGGAGAGAAGGTAGTAATTGGCTCTCTTGAGAGTTGTTCTGCTATGAATGCCAGTCCAGCTGGGTCTCTTGCGATTTCCTTGTCTCTCTTTACGATGTCCTGTACCACCTGGGAACTTTGCCAACAAGAAGTCTGTTACTAGAGGTGGCCCTCTTCATGGTGAACGGGACTCCTAATTTATTCCATATGCAATCCTTGACAGACTACAGAGAAGACCTTTCAAAGGGGCTGCCAATTTTTTGTCCCAGGTTACTTCCCCATTCCTCTCTTGGTAGCTCAGTGCCTTATTGTTGGAAGATGGGAAAACTACGGTGCTGTTCCTGTTATGTCTAATTAGTTTCCCAGAGCATGCTGGGAAGTGGCCTCATGGGGATGAGTGCAAAGTTGGCAGTTCACATTTTAAGTTCACGGCAAACCTTTGCCTTTCAGGAAACTGTTCTTGCTTCATAGAGTGCTATAATGATCCTATCACACATCACAGAGCTTCCAACAGAGAACTAGAAAGAGGCACTTGGGTCAATGTGCTAAGGGCTGGATGGGCTGTGCAGAGAAGTAGGAAGGCCCCCGGGAAAGATGAACCAAATCTGGAGCTAGGGAAGGCCTGTGAGGAAAAAAAAAATTAAAAATGCCACATTTGACATTTGAGGTTGTGAAGGCGTTAGACCAGGAGAAGTGAGCAGGAGTTTTCAGAGAGTAAAGAAACTCACTAAGGTCTTAAAAGTATCCGGCAAACATCCCTGTGACAGCAGAGGAGAGGAGACAGGGATTGGCGAAGCGACCTTACGAGCAAACAGAAAAGCAGATGCTCCGTCTGCCCCAAGTCAACTCACGTTTTCCACTAACTCGCTCAGCGAAGCTTCCCTACCTACTGGTGAATCTGCTTTCCCAGGAGCTGCTTTCCGGCAAGCACCTGTTTATTCCATGTGTGCTTACTGTGAGACAAGATATTCACACGTGTCTTTCCTGGACCACAAGGCCTATGCTTTGGGGCTTTGCATGCTGTAGCGAGTCTGGCCGCACCGACAGTGCTCAGCCAGTGTTCAGAGCAGACTGGAAACAGAGGCCCCATATTGCCATCTTCCGTTTACAGTCCTTCGTCACATGTTGTTCCAGCCACTCTGGCTTACCCATGCCCTGGCATTTGGGCTGCCATAGGAAGGGAATGTGGCAGATACAATGAAGAGAATCCTCTTAGCCTCAGCCCCCCAGGCTTCCCAGGAATGTGAGGCCATCTGGAGGGGAACCTGGGGCTTCTCTGAGGATAAGGGAAGGGCCATCATCCTCTCTCCCTGTAGGCCCCATGACTGTGGATCCAGCCAATGTCAGATGACATATGCTAGAGGGGAACTGTGGGAACTATTTTTTGTTCTAACTCACTCAAGAATGCAGCCTGATCTCCATTTGTAGAGCGTCTGCACGCTGTTAAGCATCATGAGTGCTAGAGAAATGATTTACTAGTGGAGGTTAGTGGAGATAACACCCTTATCTCCAGAATTGTGAACCACAAATAAACCTTTCTTCTTTTTGAGTTGATTTGCCTTGGGTGTTTAGTTATAGTATCAGCAATCTAACATATGGAAGTAGACTTAGTGTCTCCATAAAGTAAACATTACCCTGGGGTCCTAAGTGTCTATGTACTTGGATGTTTCCTGGCAACCAACTTGTCTTATTTTCCATTGACATTTTTTGGAGCTTGTGACTACTTGTCTTTTTGTTGGTTTATGTCTCACAAATATCAACCTAGTTTTGCATGGTTTTCTAAAATATTCACACTGTTGCAAATAGCTGTTACTTCTGCTTCCTCTTATGTTTTGCTAGTGAGCCAAGTGATTTCTTGATTCTTTCTGGTGTTCTCATATGTGGCCATTTCTAGGGTCTTCGTTACCCTCGCTATTACCCTGTGTCCTTTGATGCTCGTGTTTTCCCTTCTGGTTGTGTGTAGTTTGTCCTCAGAGGACCAATGAATGGGACATTCTCTATGAGAAGTTGTGGATGGGACCTTTGCAAGGCATTTGGGCCAAACAAGGTGTCTTCATGAATGAACTCAATTTTTCTTGAGAAATGGCCTTGTTATCAGGGGAGGCTGTCCCCTCTTCAAATGGCCTGGTTATCACGAGAGGCTGTCCCCTCTTCAAATGGCCTGGTTATCACGAGAGGCTGTCCCCTCTTCTTTATTATCACACTTTCTTGGTTCTTTCTTTGTTTTTTCACCATGCATAGAGAGGCAGGAAGCCAAACAGATGTTGCCCTGTAGGACCAGTAGTCAAAAATAAATCTTTTTTTCTTTATAAATTACCTCGTTCCAGATGTTTGTTACAGCAATAACAAAAGCACAGACTAAGGCATCATTTCAGTTTTTGTGTTCTTTAAATATAAGGACAAGAGGCTGTAGAGATGGCTCAGTGGTCTGGCTGCTCTTCTAGAGGACCCAGGTTTGATTCCCAGTACCCACAAGGTGACTCACAAGCATTGGTAACTCCAGTCCAGGGGAATCTATCAGCCCCTCCAAGCCACGAACCTGCAGTTTCCTGAAAAATCTCATCGTAAACCCTATTTTCAGGGAAAGAAGGTGTTCTGTGCCCCTGTACCATCCTTCCAATTTTAGGGACTTCCAGTTGTAGTTTACCAGGGTGTAATCCCACCACAAGTGTGCCAGGGACAGCCTGCAAATGCACTTAACAAAAAAGAGAAAATAGAAAAAATTTCATAGCAGACTTCCGTGATGCAACTTGAGAACCATCGAAAGAGTATACGTAGCTAATGCTGAGACAATCGGTTGCTTCATTTCTCTTTGGAGGAGCCCACATCTGTGCTGTCTGGTTTCTTCCTTCCGAGTGCTTATCCTGCTCGTAGCTCTTAAGCTTGAACCTGTCTTAGAACACCTCGAACAAAATCTCCAAGCTCTGCTTCGTGACCAAAGTCCTGAAATTCTTTTCAGCATCAAAGTCACAAATTCTGGTTTGGCCTGAGCTGGGGTCCCTAAACATTTAGAGGAATTTTTCAGTGCAAATTCTTGAGCGGCATTGTGGAGCCATGTCTCTAGCTCCTCATCTCTCACAGGGTCTCAATGCCTTCAGGTCCATAGACGTCATAAATGCATGTGCCTCCTGATAGACTGTGGAGCCGTTTGTGGGGGAGAGCTGGGAACGCACACTAGATGTGACACACATTAGAAGAGACGCTTTGAAAGACAGTATCTCAAAGGGAGACAGGAAGACATGTTCCACTCCTTGGCTAATGTTGGTTGTGTGTTTCTGTTACCATGATACAAGATACTCTGGTTCCATATGACAAGCTTTCAGACCATCCAGTAAGACTAAACTATAGTTAAACTTGATAGCTACCTACTCTAAGAACATTTTTAAAAATCATTTCCTTTACCAGGGGGATTAAAGTACCTATCCCTCCTCCAGAGGAAAGCATATGGCGAGCATGAGTCCACACTGCCCAACCAACCCTAGTTTCTCTGCACTTGGCTCCCCAGTGAAGCATTCGAGGGTGACTGGGTCAGGTGGCAACACATCCCTTCTTTTACATCAATTACGATACAATCACCAAAAGAAGAAACATCTGGATGCTGTTGCTGACAATGGCAGAAGTGAAATTTAAAGCCTACAACCCCCGTGGGATGGAAATCAATGCTGTATTTTTAGCTCATGGCAGGTTTCATGCTCCCACCTCTGTCCATTTGGCTGCAAACACGCAGTATTCGCGTGAATCTTGTAACCGACCGGTGCTCGCGAGCGGCTGGCAGGAACGAGGTGCTTTCATGGGCTCTTTACCTTTTCTGACTCTCGCCAGCACTTTAAGATGAAAATGTGTGCGTAAATGTCCTCCACACAAATCCAGCTGGAGAGGCTCAAGGTCGTGTCTGTCCACACCCAGTCCATCACAGCCCTCAGCTCAGTCAGGAACGGGACCAGGCGGAACCTGCAGGGAACCACATTTAGTCAGACGGACATCTGGAGGATGGCCCCATTGTCTAGCTCACCTCAGAAATTCATGCGGAAGAAATTTGTTTAAAAGGTGATGAGTTAAGAAAAACTTTCAAGGTAATCCTCACAGCAAAATCCATCTGGGAATACAACTGCTTCACACTATAAATTGAATATATGGATTGATATTTTTCATCCCTATTTTCTCTGATGGTTGTAACCGACTGGGACTTCATATTAAACGTTGATTCTGTTTTTTCTCACACGTGTTTGTACTGTAAGAATTAATGGGCAGAGGTTGTTTGAGTTGTTACGGCTTTGCTGATGGATGAGTCAGGAAAGAGTCAACCATCTGATAAAGATGAGAGCGGATGGGGGAGGCGGAGGGACCAGGGAATGTCACTGGAGCCAGAGAGAGGACTCATGATCAGTGGCTTGCCTAGGTTAAAGAGGCTCACTGCTTTCGGTTGTACTGGGGAATGGGCTACCCTGAGCTCTAGCAGGCTCTGAGGAATATTCCAAGCTCTTTGAATGGCAGAGATTTTTTTCCTGCCAGGCTGGGGAGGTAGGCTGATTCTAGGATCCCCTACAGCCACGTCGTTAATCATTCAAAACCCCTGCCCTGGGCTCTTACAATCTTCCTGACGTCCCTTCCTTCAATGACCCTTGAGCCTTGGGAAGGCTTTTTATTCCCAAACATTATCATGATAACTAGGTAAATTATTAAAGTGAAAATAATCCAGTGTGGATGGTTCTCGGGCTCCTTCCTGGCAGGTATTCGGTGACTGAGTATGAAAAGGTGCTTAAAGCAGGACCTTGTGTGGGGCTGGCACTGTGAGAGTTTCTGGGTGCCTTACACGCCCGCTTTCTCTCTCTCCTCCCTCCTGGTGGAAGAAACGCAATGCCTCCCCACTGCTTCCACTCCCCCAGTGAGAGACAAGGCAGTGCCCTCACCCTTGAAACAAAAAGAGGTTGACATAATTGTAGCTCTTGGTGAGGAAGTTTCCGAGCACGCGCGTTGGGTAGCCACAGCGGATCTGATAGGCAGACAACCCAAAGTACACACACTTCACGAAGTACCAGAGCTGAGCCACCAGGTTCTGGCTGAATTTCCTAAAAGACAAAATTATGGAAGATAAAGCAACGGGATGCTTTTCTTGTACAGAAGGCAACAGTTTAGAATAAAGAACAAACAAATTTCCCCTCTGCCACTATAACATCACCTAAGAGAGTGGAGTGGACACCTTCTGTTTATAGTAATCTGCTTTGTTTTTCTTTTATTTATTGATTGAGTTGTTCACACACTAATTATTAACTGGGCTACAAGACTCATTTGAGGTGGAAGTACAGATTCCAAAGGCCATATAGGAGAAAAGGGGGAGCTTTGGGTGTGGGAGAGATGGGAGAAGTGGAAGAGAATTTGAGGTACTGGAACTCAGCTTACTGAGGACTTTTAGATCTATATCCCATTTTAGTCAGGGGAAAACCAGTAGCCACCTTCAAACCCCACCCCTAGTAAACTTCAGGCTGCCTTATTCTTGAAATAGTCTTGCTGTATAGCCCAGGCTGGTCTCGAACTCATGACTGTTCCAGCTTCCTGAATTCTGGGATTACTGTATACTTCAACTTGCTCAGTAGTATCTACCCTTTATAAATTCACTCATGCCAATTCTTAGTCTATTTTAACCATTAGCAATAGTCCTGACAGAAACAACATCATTTTGTAATGGGTCTACCTGGTCCCCTACATGGGCTTTTCGGGTTCCATTATCATCCATGTGTCTGATATTATCACTTTCCCCTTATCACCTCCTGATATGTCTTTGAACCAGCTGAATAACCCCATTTCTCATCAGTTTCTCACATGACACTGTCTCGTGTCCTCTTCCCCTTTGACGGGTGCACCTAAGACCAAACTCAGCTCCTCTTGACATTGGCTGCGTGGTAGAGACAAACACAGCTCAAAGTTCTTTGGTCTGCCCTGGATCTGAGACTGCCACTTCTCTTATTTCTGAAACCTTTGTTTCTGCAAACATGGATGAGATATCCACTGAGGAGGAGGAGTGAACTCCAACTCTGCGTCTGAACCGAACATCGCTCAGATCCTTGCCTTTTGCCGTTCCACCATCCCAGTGGATCTCTTTGGGGGCGACCTTACCTCTCAGTCACACTGGGTAAGATGAAGAACATCCAGAAGTGGATCCCAAACACGAGGATGACCTGGAAAATGACCTTGCCCAGCACAGTCTTCCTGAGGTAGAGCGCACGGTCCACCACCATGGTTCCAAACTGAATAAGAACCATCACCAGGAATGGCCCGGGGACCTGGTCTTCTGATAAAGAAGAGGTAATATCTGCAGCCGCTGAGTGTTTCTGGGGAGGGAAGAACAGGCTCAGCCTGAGTGGCATTTCTCAAGATAGAAATCTTCTCTCCTAGTCAGCGGATGAGGGAGGACCCTTGGCCCAACCTACCCCAAAGGCCCAGAAGCCAAAGACGATGATGATGAAGTCCACAGTGTCGGCCAGGAACATCAGCACATACACGTCAGTCACAGCACTGTAGTCCGGGTGGATGAGGTCATAGAAAAACTGCCGAATGGGTACGTATATCTGCAGAGTTCTGCAAGACAAGGCCGCTTGTTTCACAAGGGTAGCATGGGAAAATGGCTGACCCCGCTCCAACTCCACTCTCCTGCTCCTATCCAGGCCCCACCTTCTACTACAAGCCGAGGCAGAGACCCTTGGAGAGACCCCTGTTCAGGGAGTACAGAGGAGTTTACTGCCAACGCAGGTAGAACCTGGAAGATTCCATGACTCTTCTCTTACTTGAAGCCGAACAGAATTGCATAATGCCCTAAAAGCCAGGCACTGGGTATGTGGTTGTCTGGGTCTGGCTATTCATTCTATATAAGCCCGTGTTGCAGAATTCTCTCTGTTTTACCCTAAATGTATATAAAATTTGGGGTGAGACTGTGACTGAGGCCAGAGGAGGAGAAAGTGAGGGAGCCTATGAGGACGCTGAGACCTGGAGTTCCATAGCTGAGCATATATCAGATGTCTCCTGTCTCTTCTGATGTGGAGTCTTATGCCCATCATGGCGTCTCCTGGCTGCTCTTGGCTTTTGTTTCTTTTCTTTGCCACTACCACTGTGCAAGCATGTCTCTGTCTCTGCATTGTCCTTCAAGCCCCATAGCTTCACTGTGACTTGGCTTCTGCATTTAAATCAAAGCCCCATTTAAGAGCTGCAGGCTCTCCAGGTTTGAGCTAATCCATATTAGGGCTTGTGTCACATTACAGTCCCAGTCCTGTTGTGTCTTTCTCCCTGCTTGTGCTTGGGCATTGCCTTGTTGAATCACCAGCAAGGTAGAGGGACCTGTAAAGAAGGCCAGGGACCAACTGTAGGATGATGAACAAGGAGCCTGGCCCAATGCCACCCAGCCCTATTATTGGAGGAAAGAGGGCATCATGACTCCCATCCGACGTCAACCTCATGCTCCTCCCTGCCTGGCTGGGCTTTCAGAAGCAATGCCTGAAAGCTTATAAAGTGAACCCTTGATGTAGGCATTCACTAAGAAATGGTTTCTAAAGCCCTATAACCATGGGTCACTGTCTTCTGTTGCAACAAACGCCTTCTCCCTTCTTCACCTCTGGTTTCTAGGGAGCCATTGGTACCAGCTCCCCAGCTCCAGTCAGAGCACACAGCCCGCGTGTTTCTGCCCACTCACTTCTTTATGGTAAATGCCTTTGCCTTGATGAAATGCTCTTGAAGCTTTTCCATGTAAAGTTCTCTTTTGCTTTTCTGTTTAATGCTCAAAACACTGCTTCCTCTCTGGCTACTGTTCCGGGTGCTTGTGCTACCTGGGAAGAGCAGGAAAAGGAGAGAGGTCAGAGACTTGAGGGTTAACAGTGGATCTGTCAACAGAACTCAGTTTGGGTGTAGGGCCCTGGCTTTCACCTGCCCCAGAGGATTATGTAGGGCACGGATGGCTTTAGGACTGACTACTGAGTGTTCAAGGAGCAGACTTCTATGCTGATCTGAGGCTGCGATAGATCTGCGGGTTCATACCCAGTGGGTCTCCTCTGCATGGTTCTGTAGCATTTGTTCAGGAAGAAACACAGAGGGGAATAGCTAGCTTTACTTGTGCTCACTAGTGTTCTAGGTCTCAGTTTTTCCAGATGGGGGTGCATGACTCAGACTTTTTCTCATATTCTGATTGCTCCAATTGGAAAACCAGTATGACTTGATCTCTCAGTATCTGCCCCAAAAGCAGGTTCTGAAGATAAATGCCTGGGTTCAGTCCCAGTAGCGCCCTCCCAAATCTCCGTTGGTAAAATCTAAGCCCATTTTCAAAATCTGTTATGATTTATAACCCACCCAGCAGAGGTTTCATATATGGTGAATGAATTGTCATGGGCCTTACATTGGTACACGTTAGCGTGTGTGCTGGCTGCCTCCTCTATTACCTGAAACTCTGGTCCCTGCATGGGCTTGCACACCTTGAACAATGAAGGAAGCTACAGAGCTGAAACAGGACCTGAACTTGGGTCTGTCTGATGCCAGAGGATGATCTGCCATATTACAGTATCTTCAACCAATAGCACCCGATGGCTCTCCTTCCCAGATGCGGAGACACCGGAGAAATAAGACTGCCCGGGGCTTATTTCAGCCTAAAGGCCAAATAATGGATACCTCTTTTGGACCTGTTTGAAGAGAAGCTGGACTGTGGGGAGATCTGGGTGCTGCCGCAGGAACGTTTTCTCCGGACCGCCCCCGGCTGCTCTGGGAAGGTCACATGCACGGACTCCACAGAAGCGGCCAGGTTGATGGACTTCAGTGAATCTGAGGAGCCTCTTCTGCCGCGATCCAGGGACAGCTCGTCATCAGACTCCTCCTTGTCCGTGCCACTGTCAACGATGTCGTCCTCGTCCCACAAGCCGTGACACTGAGAAGCAGAGAAGGTGACAGCTGAGGCTAGCTAGCATCTCAGATGGGCCAACTGGCTTTCTTATAGTGTCGGTTCTAACATTCAGCCCCTTGAAACCGGAAATCCAAGGGAGGCGTATCTAAGGAAGCCTGTGCAGAATTGTGCGAGTGTCCTAGGAGAGTGGAGATGGTTGTTGGTGAAAAGAGATTGTGTAGTTAACTAAGACAAGGTGGGTATAGTTAGGATAGATAGGTAAGGAAGAGATGAGAGTGTCTTGATTTCTAGAACCTTCTAGAACATATTAGAGCGCTCACTAGAAATAGCCTCGGCTCACTTACTATCCACAGGTGAGCTCAATCTTAGCATCCCACGTTACAAGTGTCTCTGCTTTGTAGAATGATTCTGGCCGTCTCCCAGCCCACATGGTGGGGTGAGCCTTGGCTTATTCAAGACTCAGAGCAAAACTGCAAAAATTCTATGTGAAATTTGCTGACCAGGTGTAGGGCAAAGACTCTGGCTCTACTGGAGATCCTGATTTCTGCTGTAAGAAAATGGGATAAAGAGCTATTAAAGAGGTCAAGAATGTACAGATCTGGAGTCTGAGAAGCCCTTGGTCTTGCTGGAGGGAGACCTTGTTGGGACCACACATCAACTGTATGTAGTGTGGCTCCACTTGCATGTGAAGAACTCCAGGGAACTCCTCCCCTGAGCCCCGGATGCTCTGTTTGTACGTGTATTCCTCAAGCCTTGGTCTGTTCTCCTTGTGAGTCATCGTTAAGGCATCAAAAATGCTGAACCTAGCAGTACATTCCTGTCACCCTATAGTTCAGGAGGCTGAGGCAGGAGGATGACAACTTTGAAAACAGCCTCGGCTACATAGTGAGTTCTAGGCCAGGTTTGGATGCTGAGCTAGGCGCAGGATACATTAAAAAAATGAAAACAAAACAAACAAAAAAGCAAAGCTTCAAGTTTTATTCTAAACAGGATCTGATAAGGACTGATAAAGGCATGTTTTGATTTAATAAATTATAAATTTAGGGTATTTTGGAAAAGGGAGCAGGGCAGCAATAGAAAAAAGTCAGACGGTGACAAGCGTGGCGGCTCTGAAATGGAACTGTAGAGTTATTTCTATAGTTATGGCGGATTGGCTTGCTTCTGCCAATAGACTTCCTGTCTACAACTTGTAGTGTGTGAGAAGGAAAACACACACGTGGCTGCTGAAAGAAAGGCAGCAGACAGGAACAAATGCAGAGACCCACAGCCAGACACTATGCTCGAGGAGGACCTTGGAACTCACAGGTCAGTGAGATGTTTCCACCAAATCCCTCCTCTTCAAGCCTGGGGAATCTGCAGAAGAGGAGTTAAAAGGAGTAGGGGAAATAGGGGAGACAGAGGACACTGGGATGACCAGACCCTCTAAAATAACTGAGCAAGGTGCGTACGAGCTCACAGAGACTGAAGCAACGATCATGGCACCTACACAGGTCTGCACCTCTGCATATAGGTTCTGGCCTTCAGTTTAGTGTTTTTGTTTGTTTGTTTGTTTGTTTTAAGATTTATCTATTTTGTATACAACATTCTGCCTTGATGTATGCCAGCATGCCAGAGGAGGGCGCCAGATTTCATTATAGATGGTTGTGAGCCACCATGTGGTTGCTGGGAACTGAACTCAGGACCTCTGGAAGAGCAGCCAGTGCTCTTAACCTCTGAGCCATCTCTCCAGCCCCAGTTTAGTTTTTTACAGGACTTCTGAGTGTGGGGGTGAATGGGTCTGATTCTTGTGCCTTCACTTGAGGTTCTTTTTCTGTTGTCCAATTTCAGTGTGATGGTTTTCATTGAATCTTACATTTTATTTCGTTATGTTTTATCGTTCTCTCTTAGAAGTCTGTTCTTTTCTAATGAGAGATAGGAAGGAAGTGGATGCAATGGGAGAGTAAGTGGGGGATAACTGGAAGGGGAAGAGGATGGAAAACTGCTTTGCGATTGTATTGTATGAGAAGAATCTATGTTCAATAAAAGGGAACATGTATGTATACATACATATACTATGTACACATACACACATGTATATTACATATATGTGTGTATATACACATACATGTGTGTGCATGTGCACACTTGCATGATGGATGTATGTAACTCAAAGAAAAGGGTAAGAGTGAGTGTGCCTGGGATTTGTTGCCCTGCAGAGATCTTCCTCAGGCCATGGGGCCAACAGCTTCCTCAATGGTGAGATTTTTCTAGGCACAGTAGTCTATGGCTCGCCCTGGGAAGCCTCTTCCTCCCAGTTGTAGCTTCATAAGAGACTGCCTGGTGAAGGCAGTATCACTAGAAGATGGGCAGGAGTTGAAACGGGGAAGAGAGACAAGGCGTTGTCTCAGTGTTCTCGGATGCTCTGACTCAGACTAGTGCTGAAACCATACCGCGTCTCCTTCATGCGATGCTCCGCAAATGCTGGTAAATGCTCAACCCTGCCATTGGCCCCACTGTCAATAATGATCCCAAGTGCTCAGGATCTTCAGTACTGTTGCAGACAAAACTGACCAATATTGGGGTAACGAACTGTTAACACTTAGGTACCTTCAGAATGGAGCGATGGAAGAACAGAGCCAGCAGCTGAATGAGGTCGTAAAGAACATAGCCCTCTTTCTTCTCCACTCCTATGATGTTTGGGGGAAAGTAGGGCTTGTCTTTGTTCAATTCCAAGTCCTTATTCCAAGGAAAGAAGCCGAACTGGAAGAAATATTTTACTACAATCGCCACCTACATTTGGATGATAGAAATAAAAAGTCATTCCTTCTAGGACTAGCAGTACCTGAGAAATAGCGGAGTAAGAATTAAGAAAACATGCCTGCTACACAGTTTTAGCGGTGTATAATTACTATATATGATGACCTTAACGCGATTGGGTTTAAAGTGTTGGTAGTATGTTTCTCATTTCCAGAATAAGAGAAACACTGTGTTATTAAAAGTATCACCCGTAGCCAAGCAAAGCCGTTGGATTACTCCTGCGGCCACCTGAAATGACTGATCATTTTCTGTTTTTGAAGAGGTCAATTTTTATGTTGACTTAATTATACATTCAATTATCCAGCTATTCAAATAAGGAAGTCAGGGCAAACTCGAATATGAATATATTTATATATTATATAAGGCTTTATTTTGTGAATTTTCCTGAAATACCGTGCACTTGTGGGGAGCTGGTGAGGTTTTGTTTCTTTTGGTGTGGAGAGGCTTGAAGCCTGGCCTGCTCTTGTGTAGGCAGACATCATTTCCTTTCCCTTTTCCTTTTCTTCTTGTTTTTAGAGGCCTAATTTAGCCCCTAAACGCCAAAGAGAGCCTGAATTTGTTTTCCAGGTGTCCCTCAGAGTGCTGTGATTAACGGGCGCAGGCCACCACACTGGTGTTTTACGGTGCTGAGGACAGAAGCAGGGCTTGTGTGTGCTAGGCAAGCTCTCCTCAGCTCCACACTGGGAGGGTCCGATGCACACAGCGTTCGTTTTCCCCCCCACCGTTTTCTCCTACCACAGTCTTCTCCAGACTACGGAAGCAAGGAGGATTTGCTCTCTACTTGTTTCATTGCGTGTAGCCTAGCTCTTGGGTTTCTGAACACACCTCAAATTATACAGGGAAGGAATGTCAATGGGATTTCTCACTTAATTTACCCTGAGAGAGAAAATTTAAAAAACTCAACTTAAGCAATAACACACACACACACACACACACACACACACACACACACACACACACTTTTTTTATAGCCAATAGAAAGTCTTTATTCCACTGGAGGTTCTGCTAAACTACTGGCTTGCACAAATACTTTTCTTGCAGCTGCAGACTGAGATAAAAGCAAGAATATTATTTAATATGAAAACCATGTATTTAAGAACAAGGTGCTAGGAAACTCTCCCACACAGTGGGGCTGGGTGCTGTGGTATGGCACCCTCTCCCTTAGGAGAGTCATCTATGTCCTGGAGGGATGTAATGGAAGTGATACTCAGGAACGATCATTTTGGCAAGACTGTGAGGGACAGGTCAAGTAGAGAAACAGACATGCACTTATCCGTGGATCGATCTCTCTCTCTCTCTCTCTCTCTCTCTCTCTCTCTCTCTCTCTCTCTTAAATTAAGGATATGACATACATACTATCAATACTTAATCCACATAGTTTTGAGATCATTTGTTTACAAAATGATTACTTATAAACTCGCAGTAGGTTCTAGATTAAATGGTGCATCTTTCATGAGCACTGTACTATAAACATGAATCACAATGCTCTTCAGAGTGAACTTTCTTTTCTGAGTCAGGGAGTCCCTTTGTCTTCAACTGAAGAAGCCTGGGCACATGCCCTGTGAGCCTCTCCTCCCCGCCAAGGGGCACAGTTTGCAGGAGACTTGGCAGTCTTCTGTATTTCACAGGAAAGATGGCAAACAAGGCCCCATGTCTGTTCAAGCAGGGGCGCATCATCCCCAGCGTGTCCTCCTGCCATTTAGATTTTCAAGGCTCCGTGCTGGGATGCACGGAAAGAGACTTTAAGGATGGAACACGCGTGGCGCTCCATCAGACCACACTCGAGGTGCTTTGCCGTGAGTTTAATTCTGAGTCTATGCTTTGGCTACTCACTGATTCAAGACACTCCACTCAATTTGGCAAAAGACATCTACAGCGGCAGTAGTGACACTGGTTAATATCACAGGTCTCACAAAGAAGGCTTCCAAAGCTGTCTCCAGCAATTTCACAACCTTTGGTCAACTACTGAATCCCACCTCAGCTGTCTCCTTGTGTGTTTAATCAGGAACGGCACCGGAACCTACCCTGTGTAAGGTGTGAGGCCTGAACAGGTGTATGAAATTGTCAGTACCAGGTCGCTATTGCTGATAAAGATCACTAGTCTAAGTAGGCCATGCAGCAGACCGGCCTACCTCAGTGTAGACGATGGCCATCATCCAGAAACGCCGGCTGGGCCTGGGGACAGACAGCATGGCCCAGAGGAAGATCAGGATGGGCAGCAGGAGGGTGATGATGGAGGCAGAGATCATATGGTTGAGGATGATCACGAAATAGCACACCATTTCTGAGCGGGCTACCAGAGTGTTGTACATGGCGTAGAAAAGCAGCAAGAACCGGGGCTGGTCCACGTAGAATTTCTCGGATTCTTCAAGCTCATCATCATGGAACATCCTGTTAAAATAAGCACAAATGGATCCTTGTCTGCACCTTTTCCAAATCAATGACTTGCATTTATGATTATCTCTTGTGTTGTGCATCTACACATGCCTCCTCTGTGTATGCTTATCTATCTGAGAATAAGAAAAACAGCCCCATACAGGCTGATCCTCCTTTGTCTAAAGCACTTGGGAAGTGTCTGAGATGTTGAGGGCCTACATATCTTGGACTACTAAATTACATAATGAAACATTATTGGATATTGAAATCAAGTTTCGACATGCAGTTAATCTATGCCTTATATATACCATATTCATATGGACTGACGGTCATTTTACAGAATACTTTCCAATGGTTTTATGTATGCACAGAGATTAATGGCACAAATTCATCTATCTCCCGTACTATGTGGATGCTTTTGAGCTCTTTTGGATTTCAGAACATCTTGGGTTTTCAAATTAGGGATTCTCAACCTGTCTGAGACCTTATAGAAAGAGGTAGGAACACAAATGTCACTGGATACTTTTGGCTGAGTCAGTCACTCAGTCATGGTATTGACCCAGGATTGTATGTTTGCCTTCTACGCATATGTGTGATGGTTCCTTCTGTGGTTCCTTCTCTTACTTGTTCATCAGCAGCTCGCTGGCTGTCAGCTCGTGAGTCAGGGGTGGTAAGATACTCGACTCCAGCTTGTCTGTACGGCTGTCATCGGGGCTGACTACCATGTGGTTCTTGGCCCCGGAGTCATCTTGTGAGGCAAAGGACAGATGCTCAAAGCTGACAGCCTTGCTGTAGGAGGGTGGGGCCTCCACATCCCCATCGTCTGTGGAGAACTGAGGCAACTCCTCGTCCGGCGTGAGGCTGACCTCCTCTACTCCTGCCTCATACTCGGCCACATACTCCTTGTCCTCCGCGTCACAGAGCTCAGACTCCAGACCCTCTACCACCTCCTCCTCAGCTTCAGCCTCCACCTCCTCAATGGTTTCTGTCGTCCCTTGGCGTGAATACAGCATGGTGCACTGTGTGGGCTCGCTGTCAGGAGAGAAGATGGGCAAGAGGGCTCGTCTTAGCATTTATACCAGCTTGGAACCTGTCCCAGTCCTTACAACATTGCCTTAGAACTCCCAAGTCAAAACCTCAAGCATGTGAGAAAGGGAAACGCCCCCTTCTGTGAATCCCATCTGCTTTGTTCCTTCCAGAAATGCACTCCCACTCTGCAGAAACTGCAAGCAGTAGCCTTCCAGATGCGAGAGTGGACAGTGAGCATTACATCCTTTCCAAACCGCAGCAAGTGACACGCCTTGCAAGGAGCCACCCCGTCTATGCATAGATGTGTTCAACACAGGATCGGTATCCACAGCCATGAGCTCCAGGTTCATTCCCAAGTCAGCACACGTTTAGCAGAGCGTACCTACCGCCATCACTCCTTAAAAGAGAGAGCATATGGGAAGGAGAAGCCATGCTTGATTGTTTCCTCTAGGTGCTTGATCAAGACATAGCCTACTTTCAGTCCTGCACAAGGGACCTGCCCAGGCCCACTGAGGATGACAGAATCCATCAGATACAGTCGGCTGAACTAAACAAGCACATGCTTTATAAATCCCCCTGCTTTAATGCTGATCTCTTTCTGCTTTTCTCGTCCTTGGCCTCTTTCTTCTCGGAATAAGCATGTTTTCCCATTGAATCTTTACCTTCTCCCCTGTTCTCAGACATTTCTCGTGAGTTTCTTGGTCTTGCATGTGGGGCCCACCTTTACTGTCTCTTCCTTCTCAGCTGCTTGCTCTGTCTCAGAGCCTTTTTCTACTTTTTCATGCCAACAACTTTCTCTCCCCTCTCTTCTTTCCTTCCTTCCTTTCATTCATTCTTTCTTTATTTTTAAAAATGCATTCTTCCTGTAGTTTCCTCACATCCATTCCCCTGTTTTTTTCTGTTAGTCCCATGCTGGCTTCCCTGTTGTCTTTTCTCTAGTGTTCCTCATCTCATTTCTAGGTGTTCCCTCGCCTTCCCTGGCAAACCCATGCAAGAAGGTTAGAACAGAAAACGAAGCAGCCATATTGAATTCATCGCATGCTGAAACCCATAGCATGCCTTTCTTAACTATTTGGTCCCTGACGAGGAGACAAGATGTTTGGGATCTGCTGGATGCGGAAGGATAGTGTATCAGACTCTGAAATACACACTGCTGTCTCACTGGCATATGTAAGCAAGTAGCTTCCGCAAACACAGATTCTCAAATTGCAGGATACCAGTGTAGACAAGCCAACGAGCAATGAATGGATGGCTGACACACCTTCTGTGGCACCTTGTAACTGAAGATGCTGGGATGACCATGCAGGCACTAAACATGCTCAGGACTTTGGTTCTGAGTTTGTCACCCCCCGCCACGCCGTAGAAGGCTCTGAGAATGATAGCCCTCGGCAAAGTTGCTCAGGCTTATTTCAGTAAACAGAGCCTCGTAGGAAGCCACTGGATTGAGCAACACTCCAGGGAATGATCAGGCCATGGGAATCAGATAAACATTAGGTCTAAACTTCCATCATGGTCATTAAGTGATGTCAAGCATGGTCTCCAAGGTTTAGGGTTGGTCACCTCAGGGCCTCAGAGGATGAGGTGTGTCTTCAGGGGATCTTCAGAGTAGAAGGATGTAACAAGCTCGTGCCTGAGAGAGGATGGCTCAGAAAACAAAACATGTTGCCTGAGCCAGGCCCCGTGGACAGCACCACAGGGTCAAACATGTTCAACAGCCAGCAAAAGAAAGACAAACCCGCCCTCTGCTGACCAACCAGGGGTCAGAATGGAGGTTGCCTTTGGCTTGGGTTATTTTCATGCCAGGATGAACACAATATAGTTAGGGTCCCGGTAACAACACTAAGATTTTGTTGGGGGAGGGGGGGGGAGGGTTTTGCAGTTCTATGCAGATAATTTCTAGCTGAATGTTGCTTTCTGGTAGAATTTAAAAAGAAAACTTAAGCCCAGAATAATCCTTTCCAAACAGGTAGATGGTAGTCAATAAAGATGTAGGTTTCTACATAATGTTTCTTTTCAAAAGTCAATGGTAAAAGTACCATTCAATTTTCCTGTTAAATATACACGCCAAATATAGACATTTTATTTTACATTAACTGAAAGTGGCTATATATTGGAACGGATTTTCCTAATTATATTGATATGTATCTATTAGATATATCAAATATATATCTTTATAAATGAAAAGTGAAAACTCTTTGAAAATGGAGGACAACATTTCCAATTAGGGTTTTTAATCAATCCCTAACAGACAAAACGAAGGGACATAGTTTAGTTCACAGAGCGTTGTCTTGGAAACATTATGTCACAGAAGGTGCTTGGTTATGCTTTATTCATGCAAATTCTTAAAAATCAAAGGGCAAAGAAAAGAAAAATGGCATTCATCTCAGGAACTCATATGTTGCAATGACATCCACGGGGAGGGGGGGCGTAGGTTATGGAACAAGCATGCACAAGTTAAGCACCTTGATCCTACACTGCCACTGTCAGCTGATGAGGAGGACATGTCCATGCTGAACATTTTACGGAGCCTAGGCCGAGCGCGCTCGCTTGTTTTAGGAACAGGGTCTTGTCCATCTAAATCATCAAGGGTGGGACTGCCTTGAGATCAGCAGGTTGCTTCAGTGTAGCAGCTAACAGCGCAACACAGTTACAGAAACACAGAGTTAAACCCAAGCGGTGCACCAAGTCACACAGGGGCAGCGTGACCCCCACACCGCCGTGCGGCAACCACAACACAACAGCACCACGGGCAGGATGGCCGTGGCATGGGGGCGGAGCGGGGGTGGAGGGGGCGGGGGGGGGGAATGGACGACCGAGTCCTCCAGGGTAGGGAAGGACCTGTTTGGCAGGATAAATAAAAAAGAAGAACTGGAGTTGAAACAAAAATTTACTGGCTAGGGATAAACTCCCAAATGGCCCTTTCTTGGGTGAGACACTAAGCAGAATGAGGACACGCCCAGGCGTCATTTTACAACGTTCAGGTCCTTGATTGGTTCTTTTGTGACTGAATTAAAAATGCTTTCTTTGGAATTGTGAGCCAAGAGTCTCAACTCAATTGCAAATGCAGGAATACCTGCATGTACACTTTGTAGGAAAGATTTTAGTTTTATAATACAACTTTCAAATTAAGAGCCGGGAACTCAGGAATGCCACCGCATACTGAATCTTCCGTCTCATTTGCTAAATCACGTGGACTAAGCCAAACCAGATTCCTTGCCTGTAGAAGAGACGCTGATCTGATAATGTGACGAGAAATATCACCAAGGTAAATATTAAAATGGCACCAATAACAATAAAAGGAATTACTAGTAATGTTGGACATATTTTGTCTGTTAATGTTTTGTTTTTACTAATTTTTATTAAAGATCATGATTCGAGTTTGGGTGGGCGTCCCAAGGAGAAAAACCCATTGACTAAATCCCTCATTTCCTGTTACTCCACGGACCGGCCATGGGGGGAACAGAATAGAGATGCCATCCTCGGAAGGGGTACAGCAATTCTCAGGTGGCAGATTTCAAACCACAGCCACCCCTTTATTGGAAAGCGTCCTCATAGAACGCACGTTACACCGTTTGGCAGCAACAAGAGCAGATGGTAAAGTCACACGCCCGATCTTAGGAGGAACTCTTAGAATTAGCTCGCCCGTCTGACCCTGGATTTAAAGGATTTAATATCAAAGGAAATCTGGTTTTTGTTGCTAAGTTCTTATTCTGATTCCATCTCATGTTGTCTTATGTGGAAAAAAAAATGTGACGTGGACCGTGTGGGACACAAGATGTAAAGGGAACAGACCACAACCATGCCTGTTTCCTGGAAGGAGGGCGGCAAGACCTGTCCTGCCCAAAATGCGCAGTGTCTGAGGACTCTCCTGGTGACACGCTACCTTTCTCTAGTGCAGGGGTTCCCCAGAAACTTTAAATGGGTGTGAATTTCTGTTTGAAGACACATGGGAGTGTTGCTGAGCCACTGTGAAGGGCAAATTTGTGGGTTCATGGACTTCTCACAAGTAAACCTAGCATCCCTTTTAGTAAAATGAAAATCAAAATACATTACCGAATATTAATGCTGCTGATTTCCATTCAGTACTGATGACAGTTTTATGATTTTGCAAATTTTTAACATTTGTTTTCTTAAAACATGGTCTATAAGTGTGATGTCTGTTGACTCCCAATTTTCATTCTGGTCTTGGTTTTCTATTTAGGTCATATTTAAAGGCAGGTGCTTGGTTAAAAAAAATATTACAAGTCACATTAAGAGACAGCATATCTTGATGACAGAAAAATGAAAAGGTATAAGTTATATATTGTATGTGCATATAATATGTTCTTCACTGTGTGGGTGGGAATAATTGCAACTGGATGTGAGTGTGACTTTGGCACAAGTAAAACAGATTTTTCTGAACTCTTTTTGGAATCCAAGCAATAAATATAGTTTGTATTTGATGCGGATTTGTAGAGCAGGGTGGTCTGAGCTCTGAGGAAAGCTCTTGTACGTGTTAGGAAAAATACCTGCATGAAGGATGGATGGACCCATCTGGAAATGTCTCTAGAGGAATGCCCAGGGTTCTTCTCATCTCAGTGTTCTTCTTCTTATTCTATTGCTCCCATGATGGGTTTTTTTTTTTTTTTTTTTTTTTTTTTTTTTTTTTTTTTTTTTTTTTTTATTAAAATGGTTGTTTGCTTTATGATTTGGTTCTACAGCTGGGTATTTGGAAATGAGGATTCTTTATACTCCACCTTCATGCTCCCCCTGCCACAGGAACTGAGCGTGTCCAGGGCATCCAGACATGGCCTACCTCCTCCACCCCGCCTCTGCCCGACTGCACACATCTGCACACTGGTGCACATCTGCCCTGCACAGTCTCAAACTGAGCACCATCATCCACTGTCACGTGTATTGCGGTCAGGACTGAACCTAGTGTCCCACACGACACCGGCTATGCTGCATCACTAAACCACGTCTTCAGTCGGCCTTCCCTGATGAAGGGAGGAGTTACTGTGAGCTGGACTGAAATAGGTAAGCGCTAAGAAGAATGGGGACAAAATGGATGTTAATTCATGGCATAGAAATGAACTAGAGTGATTGTATTTAAATGCTTTGATTTCCAGACAGAGAGAGACTTGTTGGGACACAGTCGACGAAGAGGATTTACAAGCTTCTCTCCAGGACAGAACTTATGGTTTCCAATTGTCTAAGTGAACTATAAATAAACAGCGAACTTGTGCTTCACCAAAACCTTGCGACAGAAAAGGGTAAAGCGTCTCTTCCATAAAGCCTGTGGGACGGTCTCACAGGACACACGGTGCTAGGAACGGGTTGAACGCTGTCGCTGACATTTCTTCTTTGTGGCTGCGGCTTGACTAACTAGTTTCAGAAATTAAGTCTGAGAAGAGTACAAAAGTGTGGCAAGAAAGAAATGGAAAATGAATTTTACTACTATGGCACTTTGTCTGCTAACAGTTATTTTATTCTGGAATTAAAAGGCATCGGAAGCACCATCTCAATTAGGAAATAAATGGTTGGCCTCGAAACCCTAAGAGAAGTCTGGGGCCAAATAGTTCCTCTTTCCATGAAGATCACATTAGCTAAATATTGTTGACTTTACAGCTTAAAAATAAGGAAACATAATCTTTTATTATTCCTGAAAAGACCTTAAAGGAGCATCTGTTTGGGAAAGAGATGAAAGACTACATCCATGAACAGTTTTATCTACACAAAATCAATATAGGCAAATACATGCATATATATAGTTAAATTAAGCAATCTATTTTAAAGCTTGAGGTTTTTACATATTGCATATATAATATGTGTGTATGTGTGTGTGTGTGTGAGTGTGTGTGTGTAAATAAAAACAAATTCTTTTTCCATGCCAGTAGATTTGGGTCTGTGTCCAAAGGCAAATATGGTGGCTTGCTGTATTTGAGTTTTCTTTAATTGGCCGACTCAAAGACAATAATTCAGCAACAGATAAGAAACTATATTCAAAGTAAGAAATTCTCTAATCATTCTCTTCAATGAGTACAATTCTGAATTTTAGGACTTTGTTGTTTGTTTGTTTCAATCTCTGGCACCAGTGACTAAACCCTGGGCCTGGATGGGCTTGGTATGTAAATATGGCCAACTGAGCTACATCCTCGGTCCCTTTGATAGTTAATTTCTATTTTTGAGTTTGCTATCGGTGAAGTGATACCCTTCCTCCTCCCTTTCATCCAGAATGAAATGTAGTCAGTATCTGCAAAAGAAAAGTATGGTTGGCAGCCACTGTGCCCGTGACGCGTCTGGGACCCACCTGGGAGGGCTACCCGTGCTTCCTCAGCAGGCAGAGAGGCAAGAACTGTGTTACAGAGCCTTTTCCAGACGACACTACTCAGGGATGACTTTTATGTCTGTTTTGTTCTAGAAATGAGTTCAGGTCCTGGCCTAGAATAGGAGATTATTTTAGCTGTTAGATGATAAAATACACAGCTATCTTCAGGAGATAAAGTTCTTTGCCTGTAAGACAGTTGCATGGTGCAGTTCACCCAGTCAGATGGTCCCCCTGGGTATTGTCGGTTTTTCTTCCTAAGACAGTGACTTGGATTAGCCAGCCGATACAACGGACAGCAGGGATCTAGAGCCGTGCTGCAGGAGGCTCCTGAAGCTTTTCTGGATGGACAGTACACTTGCCTGGGAAGAAGGGAGAGACATCAAGAGGTCCAAAACCTGGGTTCTGCATAGAACATGGTGGATTTTGGATCCTGGCTCTGCTCTTATAGGCTTAGACCACACTTTAAACCACGCTTTAATAAATTTTTTCTTGGCAACAAATATGGGTAATAATGGCACACACATTTTATATAATTCTAGGGATGAATCAGGCTGGCTACAGTATGTGCTCAGTGTACCAAACCACCCTTAGCATCGAGTCGCCTGCTGTCCTCCTGCAAAACAGGTGCATGGAAGACCTGAAACCTATAGAAGATGGGGGGATGTTTTCTAACAGAATTGTTTCTGAAATTTTCATTCTAAACTTGGAAGTAACAATTCTGAAAGGAAAGGTCAGTGATATCAACAGAAGGTAGAAAATGGTAGAACAAAAGACAGCCTGTGGGAGGAAGTAAAGGCGTAGCCTGACACAAATAGTAAGGAGTAAAATCCAAATGTGATGAACCATTCTTATTTGCCTGGATCTTATAAACCCCTAGACTGTGCCAGTGAGGTAGATGTGTGTGTCAAACTGTTCATTGTTGGTGTCCTGCTGTTACCCAGTCAGCCTAGAGGAGGACAATATTCCCTCCCCCAACATTGCTGTATGGATCCCAGGTGTTTGGTTAGCTTTCACTTCACGCAATCACTTCTCACATTTGCTGGCATCTACCTCATTTCACAAAACAACCGATTGTTAAGAAAGTGAAATACCTGGAAGATACTGTCATGGGAATCTAAGCTATCCATCCTGTGAGCTGCCTGGGCCCTGGAACCGCTCCAGGGTGCTCGTCCATTGTGTCCAGTCCTGACTCTCTGGAAAGGTTCATGATGTGGTTTTGGTAGTACATATGGATGCTTTCCCCGTGTTGGAACGTTTGCCCTGTGGAAAAGGAGACATCACAGGTGGTTCTTAAGAAGCACTTGTTTGGACAATGCCAACAGTTTGCAATACTGACAGCTCTCAGCCCGTGTGCACACCTAGAGTAAGGACTGATGAGGATGCTAGTTAATTTAGGGATTAATGTCAGGAGGCCTTTTACAGTCATTAGTGTCAGTCAGTACTGCTACATGTGATGGTTGATCTTCACATCTCCACATGTCTCCAAGGGCATTTCTTCTTCTTTTTTTTTTGTTGTTTGTTTTGTTTTGTTTGTTTTTTTTTTCGAGACAAGGGTTTCTCTGCAGCTTTAGAGCCTGTCCTGGAACTAGCTCTTGTAGACCAGGCTGGTCTCGAACTCACAGAGATCCGCCTGCCTCTGCCCTCCTGAGTGCTGGGATTAAAGGCGTGCGCCACCACTGCCCAGCTTCCAAGGGGCATTTCTAGAAAGGTTTAAACTGAGGAAGATGAGCCAGTTGTCAAGCGCTGGCAACATCATTCCATGCTCTAGGATCCTGGACTGAAGAAAAAGTAAAAACAGAGGAATCAAGATATGGTGGGGGGGATAGTTTTTGTTTGTTTGTTTGTTTTGTTTTGTCAACTTGACACAAGATACATTCATTGGAGAGGAGGGAAGCCACAATTAAGAAAATGCTTCCATAAGACGAGGTGCTATACAAACATTGTCCTAATTCCCTAATCGATAGGGAAGATCCTAGCTCACTGTGGGTCACACCATCCCTGGGCTGATGGTCCTGGGTTCTAGACGAAAGCAGGCAGAGCAGGACAAAGGTTGAGTATGTCAGTAAGCAGAGCAGCACCCGTCCACGGCCTCTGCATCAGTTCCTGCCTCCAGGTTCCTGTCCCTGCTTGGGTTCCTGTCCTGACTTCCTTGGATGATGGGCAGTGGCTGTGGAAGCAGAAGCCAGAGAAGCCCTTTCCTCTCCATGTTGCTTTCGTCTGGTGTTCATCATAGCAACAGTGGTCCTTCCCCAGGAGACCAGCTGAGTAGTCACATTTATCTCTCCCTGTTTCCTGCCTGCGGATACAATGTGGCCTTGCCTTACTCCTCCCATTGCCAAGCCATATACTGTGTCCCTTCAAGCTATAAGACAGCCTTCCTTGTATCCCTAAATTGCTTTGGCCAGAGAGTTTATAGTAACAAAACGTAAGGTAGGTAATAGCTGCTGGTACAATTCCTTACTATCTCACAATAGTCACTTTCCAGAAATCGGCTCAAGCTTAGTAGAGAAAATTATCAAATCTGTTTTCAATTAGATTAACTTAAGCTCTGTAATTTATTTTCATTATTAATTTTTATTTTATTTTGGTATATTTAAAAAAAAATGTTCCCAACCCTGTTAAGGTGTAATTGACAAAATTATATGTATAAAAAAATACTTACCTTTAAGTACAATCTATAAGTCATATGTAACTTTTGTATATTTTGTTAGCTCTCTTTATATTCTAATTTTTTTCTGGAGTTTTCAGATCAAAATTCCCAGATAAAAATTATAATCCTTTATGGGGCACAACAAACCTATTAACTCTGATAGAAGAGAGAAAATGAATAAACGGGATTTTCTGAGGACTCCTGGTGAGTGTGTGCATGTGTGTGAGTGTGTGTGTCTCTCTGTGTGTGCATATGCATGTGTGCATGTGTGTTTTGTGGTTGTTTATGAGCATGGGCTAGACCTCAATGCACACAGAACAAGGGTTATGAAACAGCTGGCCAGAAAGATGGGATTTTATTTTAGAATTTTAGATAAGGTTGTTTAGTTAGGTTTCTATTGCTGTGACTAACACCGTGTCCAAAAGCAACTGGATGGAAAGAATTTATTTAATCTTACAGTTTATAATCCATCACTAAGGGAAGCCAAGCAGGGGCTCAAGACTGGAACCTGGAGGCAACAATTGAAGCAGAGACCGTGGAGGAGCGCTCCTTACTGGCTTGCTTGCCATGGTTTCTCCAGTCTTCTTTCTTATGCCACCTAGAATTATCTACACTGAAGTGGTGTCACCCTCGGTGGGCTGTGATGCGGCCCTCCCAAATCAGTCATTAATCAAAAAGATGCCACACTGACTTGCCTACTGGAATTCTGATGGAGGCATTTTCTCACTTGAGGTCCCTCTTCTCAAACGGCTCTAGCTTATGCCAAGTTGGGGTTGGGGGAACAAAACACGACAAACAGCAAGAACAACAAAACAACTAACCAGGACACTATCTGGAATCCAATTGCTTCCATGTCTGAACTAACTCCCATGAATGCTGACATGATGCCAACGGGTGGGAAATTCTACTTCTTTTTTTTTTTGTTTTCCGAGACAAGGGTTTCCCTGTAGTTTCTAGAGCTGTCCTGGAACTAGCTCTTGTAGACCAGGCTGGCCTCGAACTCAGAGATCCACCTGCCTCTGCCTCCCTAGTGCTGGGAGATTAAAGGCGTGCTCCACCACCGCCCGGCAGGTGGGAAATTCTATATAAGCACTCCTGAACAGTTGCCGTTAAAACCCAAGTGCACTTGAAATGGTCTAGGAAGTTACTGTCAGGCCACATATATGATGAAATCGAAGTAAAACTTCACGCTCATGTTTGTGTTCCCTCCCCAAGGTGTTTCATTATGTAAGTGAAAATATTTCCACATCCAAAACCAAAATTGGAAACTTGAAACTTCTCTTGCCTCATGCATTTTGGACTGGGATGTACGGCCCACGGGGACTTGGCAGCTCTTTGAAAGTAGAAAGCAGTAAAAGGAATTACCTTCTTAATCTCTCGGGTTAGCATACACCTTTCAATCCTCAGAACTGTGGATATATCGATGTGTTCCCTTGAGGAATGAGTTGAGCCAAGTGGTGAAACTATCCACCGTGGCCAGGAATAAGACCCAGGTAAACTTCAGAATATAAATATCCTCTTGATGATATTATCTAGGCAGAAGAAGCACAACACAGGTTAAAGGGTCTGGAACACGACCACACTGCAAAGGGTTGTGTTGTGACACTGTGGGGTAGACCACACCCAGCCCTGGATTTTTCAGGATGCCTCTCAATGTGTACTGGACTCTTTATACTTAGAGAATGAGGGGGACCAAGGCCTGAGCACCGGTTGTAGTCTCTATACATGCAATGGCAGAACTAAGCCAAAGCCTCAGGTAAAATCTTTCATGTTTGCCATAACAGACCCTCAGGGGCTAACAGGACTCCTCAAAATATCATGTTCCAGGGATAGTCAAGTCTCTTACACATGTGCAACTCTAACTACACTCTATGTATAGAATCTCCACACACCCCTCCCTCATAGTTCGAAGCCATCTCTTTATCACTTCTACTAGGTACCCACTACGATAGTGGTTGCTACACCGCATTATTTAGGGGAAGACAGAGAAAAGGCCTATATACATTCAGTACAGATGAATTCCCCCCCCCAAAAACATTTTGGTAAACGCTTGGATGAATCCGAGGCTGTGAAGCCTACATTTCTAGAAGCCTTACTGTAAGAAGTTTAGTAAGTGTAGAGATTGCAGTTCAAAGGTTCATCTAGTATTAACTCAGGAACGGAGACGGCCTGTGCCTGTCTTGTGGGGCCCTTTGAGGCTTTTCTACAAGTGTCTGAGGGATTGTTGGTGGAACCTGTTTTATTGCCCGTGTGCTTGTACTTCAGTCAAAACATCTTACATTTGGCAAAGCTCACTCCCCCAGGCTGCCTGTGCTCATGTGCTTAACTGATCCATCTTCCTAAGACAATCAGATGGGATTGCACGTCAATAACAGAAGTCTGTACGTGGGCTCCATCATCTGTGGTTAGTAGAAGGCTGGGATGGCTAGTGGTGAGTTTTGTCCCGGGACTGCAGCTGTGACTGGAGACCCTGGAGAGCTGTCACACAGCAGCTCAGCTCAGAGGAGGCCAGTGGCATTCGGAATTGGCGACAGGCACGCACACACATCTCCCAACACTCCGGAGAGGCTCCAATTCAAGCCCTTTGAATACTCAGAAAGATTGGAGGAGGTTTTACAACTGGTGAGCTCACCCTCTGGGACATCACTCAGCTTTTAAAAAGAAGGAAAATTCGTAACAATGTGGATGACCGCAGAGGACATCGTGTTACACGGAATAAGCCAGGTGTGGAAAACCACACTCCAGATGATATCACTGACACTCAGAACACAAACTTGTGATACTCACAGAAACAGAGAGCAGAGCCATGGTACATGGCCAAGGAAAGGAAAGACTGAGAAGAAGTGGGTCGAGGCAAGCTTGCAGTTACATGGGAGGGTTATCTCTAGAGATCCTCAGAGACAGGTGGTAATTAGCAATTCTGTACTATGCTGGGATTTGCCAACAAGTAGACCTAAGGCGCTCTAACTGTGGTGGGGGGGTTGACAGACAGTTTATCTGCTGCCTACAGCAGTCACTTAGCTACGCACAGGTACAACGAAACCATATATTATATGCATCTTACTGAGTGTAATGAGGAAGAACCTAAACAGAAGGACTAGATCATTCTGTCTGTCTGTCTTAATCACGTATGTAAGCTGATGGTCACCCAATCACGTGTCTGCCACACAGGCCTCTGTCTACTGTGCTCAGAGTGAGTACCGAATGGCCCGCCTTTGCTCCCCAATAATCTCCTCTCTGATTTGAAGGCCACAGTGTGAACCGGAGCTTGGCTTTATGATGAGGACTAGAACTGCTCTGAGTGGCCTAGGAAGAATGGAACGCTTACGTCTGGTAAAGTTTTGCTCTTTTTTAAGGGTAAGACAAGAAATGGAGCCTCCAAGTGAAGGCCATGCCTGATGGGGCAGGAGGGGAAGGGGTGGCAGAGAGCAAAATGTAAGGACCAGGTTGGGCCAGAATCTCGATCTCTGATATTCCCATGGAACCATTTCCTGTCTATGCAGCTACCTTCTCCTCCTCAGGACTTTTCGGGCTGTGGTATCTCTTTGCCTTTCACAGGTTTTAGGGGGTGAGAAAGAACAGAGGGTCCCCTTCGCTGAGCAAAGTAGCAAAGGCAGAGATGAAGGGCCTCATGAAGTGAGATGACGGGAGGCTTCACTGATGCCACAGCAGAGTGATTTCAAGAGAGAGACTTTACAAGGCCCCCATTTTCTCTGCATTTCTGGCCTCTTATTTAGTTTAATTATTTGTTATTTTGTGTGTGCATATGTGTCTGTACCCATGGGTGGAGCCAGAAGAGGGCACCCAGTGGTCTCTGGCACAACTTCCTGCCATTTCATTGAGGTAAGTTCTCTCCTTGAACCTAGGGCTTATGTTTTCTTGGCTAGATTGGAAGTCAGCAAGCCCTAGAAATCCCCCAGCTCACCTCTCACCTTGGAAGTGGAGTTACAGGCCTGTGCAGGATCTGACTTGTTATGTGGGTGCTGGGATCTGCACTACAGGCCTCATGACAAACAACATGAGTTCCTAACTTTCAAGCCATCGCTCCAGCCTCCCTTATTTCCCCTTCAGGAAACTCTAGACCAAGGTGGGTAAATCCCATACTTATTCGGAGAAGACCTCAAGCTGCTTTTACAGACATAAGAGGGAGGTTTTGGCCCTGCAGGCTAAAGGACATAGAAGAATAGCCACTAATATGCTCCAGCAGGCCTTAATGCTTTTGACAATTTGTTCTTATTTTTTCTCCCATTCAAAATTACTTTCCTAGAAATAGTCATTATTAGTTGTTGAACATTTGGTCACGTGACATCTGCCCTAAGATAATTTATGGTATATTTAAAAATAGCTAACAGAGAGGATTCTGAGTGTTCTTAGCACAAAGAAACGACAAATATTTGAGATGACGTAAGCATTCGTTAACCTGATGTCATGATCCCATATCGTAAATGTTTACCATAATCTGCATGTGTACCACTACTCTATCTCAGTTAAGGTAAATTTTAAAAAGTTCTATTAAAAAAAGAAGAAAATTTAAGTATTTTTGTTCAATGCTCTTATCCTGGCGGCTTCTACTCAGCACCAGCATTTAACATCCTCATCCGCAGGCGCAGGTACCAAGGACTTTACAACCCATGAGGCTGGATGGGCTCTCAGGAGTCTTTCTCCATCTCAGCAGAGACGAGGTGTCAAGGACTGCGATTATGCAGCCTCTGTCTGGAGTCACGGCTGGATTTGCCACTTTGCAACAGCTCTTCTTATCCCACAGGGCAGTACTATTTTCAAATGCTCACAGCTCATCTCTGTCTCTGTTCTGTTACCTGGGCCATCGGATTTCTTTTTGATTGGTCCATCCTCTCGATCGTCCCAGTCCACTGGACCTGCGTTATATATGATAAAAGATGTGTCATTATATAGAGCCCTGTGCCGTTTTTATGACTAAAGAATATCCAAAAACTTTGGCAGAACACACACTTGAGAATAACAAAGACAACGTGGAATAAAACAATGTAGTGAGAGGAGTTGGCTTCATTAAATATTAAAACTAACCCCCATGGTATTAAATGCAAAAGCATGCAACTGAGATCCAGAGCTTGACAATAGAAGAAAGAGTCAGAATACAGCCCCAAATCATATCTAAGCCAAAATAGGAGCTGAGGGCCGGCTCCTGCTTGTTTCTAACACAAAAGGAAGACTTTTTAAATAAGTAGGGCTGCCGTCATTGCTCATCTATCTAACTGTATGAAAATATATCTCTATTGTACAGAGTGATAAAAAAATTCAAGGTGTAAGTAAAACCAGTAGGAAATGCAGGACAACATTTGCTTAATACTGAGGGTGGGCAGAGACTTTCTTTAGTGAGATATTGACTCTAAAAACATGACTTTAGGCATGTTTCGATATTAGATTGATTTCACATCGTTTAGAGAGTCATGTATCACAAACCAAATACGAGCACTGAACAGGGAGACATGATTATAACACAGCAGAATGGGCACTATGCCTGAGACCCAAGCGGTCCTAATTACTAAGCAAAGAACAAACACTCCAAGAGAACGGCAGAGGACCATGACAGCTGTATTTGGACCTTAAACTTGAAGTACAAATTATATAGACAATATAAAATAAAAATGCCCAGAATCATTAGTTATGGATTAAACTAAATGCCAATGAAAATATAAGAAATCTGTTTTTCCCCGGGGGGGGGGGGGGAAACACAATAAAAAGAGCAAAGAGGGCCTTGGTATGAAGCTATAAGAAAGGTACCTTCCTTTATCTGACATATTGGAGTATAAATTACTAAAACATTGTGGGGGGAAAAGCTATTAAAGTGTTTGAGGCATCTCCTTTAGCCCAGTCTTCCTACTCTTGAGAATCTACTCTGTGAGGGTGCATATACATCATGGATAACTCCTTGTGAATGTTTTTTGTAAGGGTACCTATTACAGCATTGCTTGTTGTGGTGAAATCAGGAAGCAATCTTTTTGTCCATTAATGGTGAAATAATTGAATAAATTATGCATATCTGTACTATGGAAGCTTTTATAGCCATTAAAAAACCCTGCAGTTTCATGAATAGTTAATTGGAGAACTGTTCATGATACATTGCTAATGAAAGTACAAGCTGCCTTTGTGCACATTAATTCTGAAAAGTTAATGAACAAACAATATGTACTTGCCAAAGGGGAGATGGTTAATGCCCCATCTGGGTAGGATGCATTTTTCCTGGAGACTTATTGTGTGTGTGTGTGTGTGTGTGTTTGTAAGTGTGTGTGTGTGTGTCTGTGTGTGCATGCAGACACACACCAGATTCTGAATCTCCTGCTATCACTTGGCTTGTTATATTGAAGGTAGACTAAATTTATCTTTGTAAACAATCAATAAAATGCAGGTGTAGCCACCAGGATATACTGAGAGAAAGAAGGTAAAGTGAACAAATTTTATAGTTAGTTGCATGAGAAATCTTGATTGTTTGACTTCTTAATTTTCTAAGAAATTCATGATTACATTATCTCTGTACAGAATCAATGATAGCAGATAAACCTAGGGTCCTTTTAGTCATAGCATTTAATTTTTCCTTTTCTAAAAAGCAGCCGCTGTTATTAATACACTTTGTAAAAAATCCTTCTCTTACATTTAAACACCATAATACAGACCCACTTAAACTGTAAAATACTGCTTGGAGTACTTCGGTTTTCTTTGTTCAGTTAGTGCTTTAAATAATTGCCTGCTACTTTGTAAAATGTTGTTTTTCACTTAAATAATACTAAGTTGGGAAACTACTGAATAGTATATGTACAGGCTAGTTTTGTGCCAATTTGACACAAGTTAGAGTCATTTTGGAAAAGAGAATATTAATTGAGAAAATGCCCCCACCACCTTGGTCTAGGATCAAGCCGGCGGTACATTTTCTCAATTGATAATTGTTGTAGAAGGGTTCAGATCACTGTGGGGCAATGCCACCCCTTGGTAGGTGGTCCTGGGTGTTGTAAGAAAGCAGGGTGATCAAGACAGGAGGAACAAGCTAATAAGCAGCATTCCTTATGGGCTCTGCAGCTCCTGTCTCCTGCTTCCTTCCTGGACTTCATGCCCTGGCTTCCCCCAGTGACAGACTACAAGCTGGGAGGTTAAGTAAATCCTTTCCTCTTCAGCTGTTTGTGGTCATGGTCTTTATAGAAACCCAATTAAGAGAGTATTCCTTTATGCTTTGGCAATATAATACCTTCAAAATCTTCAACTCAGTTGGTTTGAAAATGCCCTCTCTTGGCATTTGGTGTCCCCTGTAACACTTCCTCCATGGGGCAAAGGCTGTGGTTGCTTCCTGCCTGGCACTCACCGTCCCCAGATCCTTTGCGCCTTCCTTTCTCCTCTTCTCTGGCCAACTTCTTTTTCTCTTTCCTCCTCTGTCGGAGTGCTGTTTTCGGATCAGTGATCCAGGCTTGATAGACAAACTGAAAGGAGAAAGTCCAATTAATTTCTGACTTTTAAAAGTAACTTAAAATGTAAATGGACCTAAGCCAAGCTTCTTCCATGTAAGATATTTTTTTTTCCTCACAAGTATCGCTTCCCTGCTTCTTATGTTAAGTTGACTTCTGTTGGTCTAGATTTTTTTTCCTTGCTTGTTTGAGACAGGGTCTCATTATATTGCCCTGGCTGGCTTTGTAACTCTGGCTGTTTCTGCCTTCCAAGTGTAGGGATTAAAGGCATCTTATTGCTTTTCATTTGCTACCGTAAGATATAATATATAAATAGATGTGGGGACATTCTTCACTCGGTGTCAAAGATGATCATGACATAAACTTGGGTAAAAGCAAACCATCATTTCTCTGAAACACCACCACCGTTTGTGATCCTCAATGACAGAATTTTTGCTTTGCACGCTACAAGCTGGAGTTGGGAAGTCTTGACGAGCATCATCAGAGGACTTTCTCCTATCGCAAACGTCTCAGTCAAAAGGAAGATGTCTTCTTTAATGTTCTCATTTGCTTGGGCGGAAGTAAGTTTTACATTGTCAATACTCTCCTGGTAGTGGTTATGAGTAACTTGAAAAAGCCGATGGATTTTACGAGGGAAATAATGCCAGTGTTAGAGGGAGCTACCCCGGAGAACAGAGAGGGAAAACAGTGTGAGAGTGAGCTAGCCCAGGAGAGCAGAGAGGGAAAACAGTGTGAGAGTGAGCTAGCCCAGGAGGGCAGAGAGGGAAAACAGTGTGAGAGTGAGCTAGCCCAGGAGAGCAGAGAGGGAAAACAGTGTGAGAGTGAGCTAGCCCAGGAGGGCAGAGAGGGAAACTGGTGCCTCGGGTTCCCATTTGTCAGTTGCATTCCAGAGCCGAGGACAACCACATCAACATTTAAAACCAATCACCAAGGAGCAATAGTTTGGAAGAACCCACCCTCCACATCCCCAGAAGCATGCAAAAACAACAAAACCAAGACAGGATGCATACAATCAGCCCTCCCGAAATCATAAAACCAAGCCAGCATGCTTAACATGCAACCCCCAGGGTCTCAGGGAAGCTGGGTTTTCCACTGTCACAATTAAGATAAGAGCACATAAGGGCTAGCTGTGAACCCATATATTGTCATTTGATCCTAGGTTATTTTCATATTTCAGAAAATTTTGAAAGACACGACATAAACAGATTGGCATTCTGATGCCACTAGGAAGTAGAGATTCAACTTTTCCACATATGGAAATATGAGGGCACAGGGTACAATAAAGAGCACCTCCTTTTTCCTCAGAGGTAGAAATCTGAATTGTACAGGTAACACACACAATGTAAAATTGGTGTTATTTCTGAATAACAAATCTGGGAGGTAAATGTCCTATGGTACGCTAAATGTATTTTATGGAACTAGGGCATGAACCGATACTCAAAAGGATCAAAGCAAGCGCTGGTGGGTCCTTACTGAGCATGTCAGTTTGGGAGTCTAGCCACTTATCTCTCAGGTTTAGGACATTAGAAAGCAAATTTGCATAATATAGTTTGCTTTAAAAGAAACTCAACTAATAAATACATCTTCAGGTTTAAGAACAGCATAGGATGGTTTCAAAAACAAAACACTTCAAGAAAAGTATTATTCTATCATTGTTTTATTAAGTGAAAGGGATGCCAAACAGAAATTAAGAGGTAATAATTTATGAGCATAGCAGGTGTGCATTGTACGACTTCTTTTGTTCTAAAGAAAAAGCAAACAGCTGGGAGGGAGAGAGGAAGGCTGAGAAGGGCAGGATTCGCAGACTTTAAGAAGGGCAGGGAGGGGACCATCGATGTCTGACATGGTGAGAAGAACTACTAACCCTACATTGGTCCCCTAGGGATGAAAGCCATCAGTGTCTTGTTGACGAGAGGAACCTTCTGGTCATGCAAGTTCAGGAAGCAAGACAGAGCAACCACGCTGTGAGCTGTTGAGTCCCTATTCTCAGGCAAAGCTATCTTAAGATTGCCATTTTGAAAAGTAATTATTTTAAAGTTCCAAACACTTGACCGAAGGCCAGCTTTGCCTTCTCCTATTTCAGAGAAGGGTTCCGACCCTTACTGAGTCTAGAAATGGAAGGGTTTTGCTGACCTCCCAAATTATGACATTGTATCTTTTACTTTCACCCAATTTGGTGGCTTGTCTAGGGAGCCAGGCCCCAAACTACATCAGCCAGAAGGAGAAAGTGCTTGGAAGTACACACAAAAAGTCTGAAGGTTCAGTTAATAGTCACCGCCACGAGTGTGTGTCTTTGAATTTATCTCCAAGTTTACCTTTATTGTTAGCGAGTGAGATTCACTTTTTACCAGAAGGTCATGAAGTAAAACTGTATACATTCTTTTAAACAGAGAGTATTTCATTGGAGCGGATATCCTTAACTCGAATTGATAGCATTTTATAATTTGCCCTCTAAGTAGACTGGGATACAGAGTTCCTTTACACCTTTATTGTCATATAATCATCTTTAGCTTTGTTTTAAGTAACAAAAGGGGTGGATAACTTGCCATCTTTCACTTTAATAATTTCTAAATTACAAATTTAGACACTCACATGGATTCATAGAGCAGAAAAGATAAAGTCCCTGCAGAAACAGCAACAGTGACTATTAATCAAAGCCAGTCTTCTGGAATGGAGAATGAAAGGCAGTCGGAGGGTTGGACTCTGAGGCCCTAGGTAGACCAGCAATACAGTCTCACCTGAGAGCTTCAGAGACACCCTGCATTTCAGGTTCTGTATGACCAGTGGGACCAGAATCAGCATGGAAACAAGATGGCAGGGAAAAGGCCAGGTGCACTGGTCTCTGTCACTATCCCAACTGTTTGCGTGAACTCAACGACCATCAGATCATAATGACCCAAGAGTTTTAGAGCTCCTTCCGGGCTGAGTTTGGAAGGAAAAACATGCTACAAAATACAAGAGGATAATTTCTTCCTTGTGGTTTTTAATAATGAAGCAAGTATGATACAGACAGCTGACTGACATCCATTCTGTATTAGGTGAAAGAACAAGGGCCTTGTTAAACTTTATTGAGAAGCACTGTTGTGCTCTGGTCATCAGCAGCTGGGAAAGGAGATGTGCTGGATACAACACATCTGTATCCACGTTAGGAAGCCGGAAACTAACTAGAAGCTGAAAGCAGGGTCAGAACCAGAGGAGTCTTTTATAGGCTTATTTGGAATTTCTTACCAGCTTTCTGAGAAAGAATTATTATATATGCTTTACTCATTATAAACTGATGCATGCAACCAGATGCCACCCTTTTAAGATGAGATGTAGCTCACCCAAAACTACGAGGAGAGAAAGTCCATGTATATCTGCATTTTCTCTTCCTATTTTTTATAATATCTGGTGTCTACTTCTCAAAGTAGCGAAATGATAAGTAGTCTGGCTCCTAAAAACTCTGTTTTGGAAAATTTAATGTTTCACATCCATACGATGCTTTCATTGTGCGATTCATAGAACAGAGAAAATGTAGATAGAAAAAGGTTTTGCTAAAGTTCTATGGAACAGAGAGTCACACACTACACATCAGTAGAACATGAAATACCTTTGCAGCTCGGATTAAATACTGAAGAATAGTTTTGGGAAGTTTAATGACAGACTTTGGCAAGGCTAAAATGGCTGAGGCAAACTTCCCAATAGCTCTCTACAAAGAAGGACAAAGCAAGAGTAATTAGTAGGAAAAAAAAACCCAAAGTTAACAATTTAATATATGATGTCACATGAGCTTGTCTCTACAATTAACACTGAGGTTAAAACATGCCACTCGCTGAAGCTGGAATAAAATGTGCTGAGCTTGGAAGTTAGGAAGAAGAGCGCACTCAGACACAGCATATGGTCCATAAACACAGTGAAGATGGTCCACATTCTCTTCTTTGTTGTACCATGAGTGGTGGTTAGCATAAAACTCATTAGCTAAAAAGTAAGGCTGTTAAGTCATTAGTCTTGGCAAGCACCCCCACTCATGCACACCAACATGTTCCCAAGCACACAGAGGGGCATTGGAGCCAGGGAGGCAGCACCACACTGAAGAACTGCCACAAGTCGCTTGGTTCTTCAATGTCATCAGGAAGACCAGGCATTTGGGCTTGCCCATTTATGAAAACCTGTCTAGGGAGCAGTGTATGGTCTTATCATGGGCAATCACAAAGTTTTCTGAGAACCTTTCTATATGATCTGTACTACGACACATGGGGTATAACTGTCCCAGCCTGTGGTCCTGAGGTTAGAGAAATGTGCAGAAAGAGTTCATGCCCTGTCCTCTGACAAGGCCTCATCTTTAAGAAGGATGGACTGCACCCTGCGCCCCACCCCACCCCCGCCACTAACACTGTGCTTGCTGGTGAGTCAGAGCTGTGTTTGAGACAGCAGGTTCCTGAACAGAGAGAACTCAGCCTTAAAAATCAGAACCAGGCTGGATGTTTATAGTTATTATCGAAATCATTCTGGTATCATTAGCAATACAAATGAAGTTAATTTTCAAAACCCAATGCAACATTTAAGCAATCATTTCAAAGAGGAGCATGCATTTTATTTACACAGTCAACTCATTCACGCAGAGAGCTGTAAGCCTTGCATCCAAGCAATCCAAAGCAATGCTGAGGAAGTTGTCTACTTGCAAGAGAAATTTTTTTTGTTATTGTTGTTTGGGGCATCAAGAAACGCTTGGATGTCAGGGATGGCGTGCTGACCCGCACCGTTCACATGATGTGGTAGTTACGGCATTCCTAAGGGGGAACAGTGCTGTAGTTTAATTAAAACTAGATAATTCCAGACGTCCATCAGAAGACTCTGAGAGCCGTATCACAGGCTACAGAAGAGGTCATCTAGGCCTGCAAGCAAGACTCGTTAATTTAAAAACCAACCGCAGTGTTTCTAACTAGCAAAGGGTATCATTGTGCACATTCCTCTAGTTACCTGGAACGCTGACTTCCGCGGGGGTTCTTCATCTTCCTTCTTAAGCTCCTCTTCTTCCTCTTCTTCACTATCCGTTTCAAATAAATAATAGTCTCCGCTCCTGACCACTAAGCGAGACAAAATATTTGCTTACTTCTGGAAAGAGATATGAGAAACCTGGGGGCCTATTCATGAAATTTCCTCCCTAAAGACACATAGATGGCCCTCGAGAGGACCACGTCCAGAGTTGTTAGCAGGAGAAAACAGATAAAAAAAGAACCCATCTTATCTAGTGCAATATGGTGCTGGCATGGCTGGGTCTACAGAGCATGAGGCCTTGTCTGTGCCATTTATGAGGCTCGCATTGACCCCTGGCAATTTCTTCCATCTTCATTGCTTTATTGGGCTGAGTCCATTTGTTGCGCAGATGCCAAAATACTCGACAACGTTTGCTTCTCAATTCATCAGTTTTGATGAATCAGACAAAGGCCGAAGTGAAGTAGCAGACTTGGCACGGTCTGTCACAGACAAACCGACCAGGGCGACACAGGATGGAGAGAGGGGGGTGCCACCAGTCCCCACTTCACTTTATACTTTGCAGACCTGGCTTGTCCACACGTGACGCACGAGGCAACGTAAGACAAGACATTCGAAAGAGTTAAAAAAACAAACAAAATAAAATAAACGACAACGACGACAACAAACACATTGCCACAAGGAGGAAAAGGGTAGGTAACATCAACAACGAAAACAAGACAACAGCATCCATTCTGACTGCTTCTACATGTAGCGAAGGGACTGACTGAGGAGCAGCAGCCCTGGTCCATAGGGTTTGGCTCTGCCCCGCTTCTGGTCAGCAAGCCATTCCCTGAGAGCATCACGAAATCCAAGGAGAACGGTAATGACCATCAGGGACAGAGCACAAACAGTATGGCCCTGCTTCTGCCTCATCCGACACTGGCCCTGCAAGAATATATTGTCTGTGTCAGGAATGGGAACAGAGAAATCAGAGATGTCTAGAGACTTAGAGTAATTTAGGAAATTCCATCTTTGTATGTTTGAAAACTTTTAAGTTTAATAGAGAGAAGAGACTCACTTCTGATGCTACAAGAACTGTACCATCATCGTGGGGAAGCATACTCAGGTTTTCTAATTATAGCTGGGATTTCAAACTGTGGAGTCATCCCAGGGGTGGTGATGTGATGTCTTAAACTATGATTTGGTCATAGGAAACCTTGGCTTGTTTAAAACCAATTGTGTGAATGTCACTAGCTATGGTTAAAAGCGGAACAATTTTGTTTACAGCATCAGATGACTCTGAGCCTTCATTCAAGAAGATGCAGAGTGAACGAATTGGGCCTTATATCCTTGAACAGAAGCACTGTGATTTGTTACTCATGTTTTGAAGGAATAAAACCAGGCCCAGAGTATTGGATCCAGGCCTGAGGGAATCAATGCAATACAACATAACATCATAATAAAGCAAGAACAAACCAAAGTCATAGCATTACATTTGACAGTGAGGGAGACCATTAAAGTAATGCCTTCACGTAAGCTGAAAGATATTGCAGGGAAGTTTTGTGGACTCTACATCACATGGTCATTTGGGACAAACACAGGGCATCATAAGGTGGAACATTTTACCCTCATTATAGGCACTAAGATCAACGATAGCTGAAGTTGTATTCAATCATACCTTCTATCATTTTTATTGATATGGTTGAGCCCAAATAATCTTTTTATCTCAAGCATTGATTTTATCATTAGTAATATCAATTTACTATGTAAACAAGTGAAACTGGTACATTTGAAAAAAATGAAATACTTTTTTAAGTCTCTTAGTTCTTCAAAAAACTTTGTTGAAGCAACACTAAGAAAATCACTTTCTTTTAGTGTGTGCTACTAATGAGAATTTAAGAAATCCTCCCGTGCACATTAGGGCAGATTGGAGACGCTGCCTTTAGGCTGTGCCTAGCCACAAATCACAGATGCTAGTGTCATTGGTAAATTGCTTAGTAGGAACTTAACTTTTAGAATCTCACCGCTTGTGTCCACAGAAACATGGCTCTTCAGATATTTATCAAGAAAGCAGAGTTAGGTACTGCTTAAGGTGGTGTGGACCTGACACAGAGACACCCAACCATGGGAAGAAAGAAGGTATTATTGAACAGCAATAATGCAGTCCGGTGTGCGTGCATAGGTTTGGAACTGGCAAATTAATTCATCACCACAGCTTTACATTGACATCTTTGCTGCTGACCGACGATATCAACAACAGCAGCTGCAGTTGAATCAGCATCTCTCAGAAGCTATTTGAAAACCCAGCCCCATCACTTTAACAGATCAGTCAACGGCTTCTAACAACATTCTTCCAGATCTAAAGATACGTTTTGGAGCATCAAAGACTAAAAACCGTCAAGGGCATTCTTTCCCTTTTGTTCCTTTCAAATTCGGCAAAGGAAACATGTTATGCAGTAGTAACTTCGTGCCACTTCGTCAGGACATGATTCCAAACCATGCGTGACAGACGGCCCTGCATTATTGCACCGTAACACGTTGTAACACGGCACACGGAGTTGAACACCAGAAAAATCTGATATAATGAGGGTGAAATGAATTGAAAAAAAAAAAATCTAAGGTCATTAACCATCACAGAGAGTTAAGTTATTACCAATGTGCACAATGATTGTCAAAGACCACATCCAATTCTTTTTAAAATAATTTAGATGCCAAAGGGGAGAAACCACCGCAGTACCCACAGTGGGAATTTACCCCGCTGAAGGAGAAACATTCAATATGATGTGATTGGATAGGTCACTCTAAACCAGCAAAGGCCCTTTAAAAACAGAAAAGTAGGCACAGTTTACTTGTGACTTGATAGAATAGGTATTCAGTGCTCTCCGTGTGTTGTTAACCTAACGAGCCAATGAACCACAGAGGAGCCACACTGGATTTCAACTTGAACCCTTGTCTTTGAACTTGGGCATAAAATTAAGTGGAATTTTTTGTAACTCTCTCTCTCTCTCTCTTTTTCTCTCTCTCTCTTTCTCTCTCTCTCTCTCTTTCTCTCTCCCTTTCCCTTTCTCTCTCTTATTTTTAACTGTACTGTTGAAATTCAACGTTATGGATGAAATCTAATTAAATACAAAGATGCTAAGCAAATTTCAAATTCCATGCCATTTAAAACAGTTTGCCGATTTTAGCCCAGTGCAGGTCATTGTGATTCTCCTAATTCAGGTGGCAAACTGAGATAGATATCCTTAGTTTTCTAAAGGTTTCCTGAGAGCAGGGTTGTTCTCAGCCATGTGTGACTTTCTTCGTCTGATTATAGCAGTTGCAGCTGTGGCTGTGCAGTGTAAGACAAAAAAGGCTGAGGATACTACACATTATTTTTAAAATAAGAATCACTCAGTCTTCTAGAACATCTAAGGAATCCAGAAAGACTAGATTATAGTGGGCCACTCATCATTCCATTGTAAAGCCATTGGCCAGCACTGACTTTTTTTTAACTAAACATAACAAATATAGCCAATGGTGTCTACACCCACACATCCCATTTTTATCATTAGGAGGGAAATGCATTGCAGTTTCTGTGGCTAGTAGACGCTATTTTCCTGGTTTTGCTATTATATTAATATATATTCTATATTATATTAGTTGGTCCTATCTGAGGCTAGTCTGCATTCTGGGCCTGGGTGTTTGGGATATTGGTTGTTGCAGAACCATTTTGAGGTTGGGAGAGGTTAAAGTACAAAGTGAGCGCATTTTAGGTTATCCCACCTCTTTAGACTAAACACACTCTGAAACTCTTAAATGCGAAGGAAATCCCAGTTCTGGGAAAATAGAGAGGGAGGTTCATTGACAGCCATGCCAAGGGCCTTACAAAGAGGGCCACAGACACTTAGAGGAGAGCGCAATCATCTTTCTTGAGTCCTGGCACCAGACAGATTTATCCGGAAGGGCTTTAAACCGCACAGTGGAGAGGAGCAGAACTCTGGGGATTGAGTTAACAACTCAGTTCTTTGTTTTCACACCTTTGGCTTCCTTCAGCCAACATGCTAATTTCTCCGGAAGAATTGATCCCTGGGGCCTAGAGGCTCATTAGCACTGTGGTGTTCTTACACTCTGACCCCCTATCAAGTCACAAGGATCAAACCATGCATGGGGCACACAGGTTACGGGAAGCCTGAATTCTGGTCAAGGATATAAGGGTTAGAACTGACAAGATGGGAAGAGGATCAAGAGAACCTACTGGAAGCATGGTCAACCCAAGGCCGCCACCACTGCTTTTTTTTGCCCTTGGCTTTCTGTTTGTCTGCTTCTCCTAAAATGAAATATGTCCAGACATTAATTCTCAGGAAGTGAGCACACACGCTTTGAAAACCACGTTTTTAAAAAACTCAATTGCCAAAACACATCAGAGGTCAGGAAAAGGAAGTTCACTAACTACAAAAGTACTCATGTACTAGCAGTCTGCTGCAAACGCTGAGTGCTCTTAACTGTAAGCGACATGCTCACTTTCTTCCTAGGATCTGAGGGCATACGTAAAGAAACATTTAAAAAGAAGCATTCTTAGCCAAAAATGCGTCTTGCACCGATTTGTTTTTTTCAGTAAATTAGCTCAAGAGAATTATTGCCCATTTCAAAGAACCACGTAGTGGTAAATAAGTCATTGAAATGTACCAAGAACAAGGAATAGGACTTTTTTCTTTGGATTAATTTAGCATGATTGGAAGATAGTTGTTGCGAATGAAGAGATTCTAGGAACTGGAAAGAGACCATGCATTATTTTTCTATTTCCTTAAGCAGGAAAGCATGCAGGCTCCTACAACAAGACTGTTAGCGCTGCAACTGGATAAATATATAATTAAATATAATACATTATATGTTTCTCAGTAAATTTCATTGAAATGCATAACAGCTGAAATGTGAACTATGAATATGCACTAGTGACATAAAATACGCATGCATTTTTAATTCCCACGTTAAATTTACAGAAACCAACAGCAGCATACCTAAAACCTATTCCCTAAAGGAGCAAATTAAGCAAAAATCATGCCAGTCTCATAAGGAACATGTCTGTGACCTAAACCAGACAGTGTTCATTAAAGGTATCATGTTGAAGAGTCGATGCTTGCAAAATCATTCATTAACTAAATATGCCCCAAGGAACATATCTGTTCACGATGGGAGAGTGGAACACAGCAAGACAACTAACAGAATGAAAATGAGCAGGATCTTACAGCCCTACCAAGAGCATGCTCCTATCAGATGTCAAAGCACTCGAGTAGAGGAAAACGTGACATACTTTCATCATCTTCTTCTGAGAGTTTCTGGATGTCCTGGCCTTCCCCTGACTCCTGGGTCAAGCTCAGCATCCTCTCCTTACCCTTTTTGTACTTTTGTTGCCGGGCTTTGATGCGATCCATCCTGTAAATAAGGCAGGGTTAGTAGCAGTGCACGCACAGTTATGCCACGGTCAGCTCTGTGGATGCACGCTGTTCTCCAACTATCTGAATCCATGAGCAAAGTGGTCAGCTTACTTCGAAGTACTTAAGGGTTATGAGATAATTGCTTATTAACAATAAAATCTCTCTCACACACACATGAGTCCATGATACTCTGTGTTTCATAGATACTGGAGTTAGTAATACAATCAATAGTCATGATGCTAAGGTTTAGCATGAAGCCCTTGATACCTGTTCTCATTTTGCATCATAGCCAGTCTGAACACAGTGTATTGTAACCAAAGGCTTTACATCAATTTTTTTTTCTCTTTTGTTTATTTTATGTGAACAGGTGTTTTGTCTCCATGCATGTGTGTATGTGCACCATGTACATTCCTGGTGGCTGCAGAGGCCAGGAAAGGGTATTGGATTATTCGAAGCTGGAGTATAGATGTCTCCTGCCCCAGCTTTGCATTCTTAACCAAAATGCAAATGAACTGTCATGTCTCACAGAAAGTGAGACCACATTCCAAATGTGGCCCTGCATTTGTTCCTTCTAAGCCTGAGCTAGAGGAATAATAATGGTCGCAGCACACTGCATATACATTCCAATTTCATACACATCTTAGGTCTCTGTGCATATAACCATGCTACGGAATGATTTACACAAGGAAATACCCTTTAAGGGAAGGGAATTAAGAACTGAGGTCACGATGGAATGCAGTTGCTCTTCTCAATTCAGAGGGCTTTCCTGGAAGGGTGGGACAAGGCTTCTACTTCCTTGACAAAGTTGTCTAGGATTCCGAACCTATGGTTACTAGGGTTTAAACACTAATACTCAAAATGCAGGTGTGTGCCAGTCCTTAGAAGTTCTAGCCATTGTTAGAAATTGCCAAATGGGACAAGGGTGGAGGGACAAGTGTTGTATCACATCAGGGAGAGCTGGTCACCCCAGTGCTGGTTCTAGTTACCGTAGACCCTACATATTAGAGCTCATTCTCCTGAGCATGTACTGTACTGTTGTAAGGGGTGCCTCGGAAGTTGGCTCCATATTTAGTTCCTGGATCCAGAAAAGCAACGAACCTTCCTAGTACTTGGCTCTGAGCCAAGCCTCTTTCATTAATTTATCAATCCTTATAACAGCTCGGAAGGGACAGCTGTGCGCCCTAACTGAATGACCCAGATGGAGTTTCAGAGAACTTAAATGACCAGCTTGGGACTCTGAACAAAGCCACTGAATCTGTGGTAGCTCCCTGCTGTTTTCCAAGAGGGTCCCCTCCCCAGACCTTGGAGCTACCATCCTGCTAAACTGCTCTCATCTTCAGTGTGACAGTGTTAGTGCCTGACCTGGAAGAGTAATTGGCACTCAAAATACAGCGGTGGACCAGTCCTTCAAAGTCCGCTTCATTGGTAGAAATGGATATATTTTCTCAGGGGTCTGAAATCCCAAGAGCCAAGTCGACTACCCCCATACAAACAGGAAAGAGGCAGAGATCACAGCGAAGAGAGTGCTTACTGTCTCTTTAGCTGATCCATGGACTTTTTCTCTTCCTCAATTCTTGCCTTTACAGCTTTCACAATCGTAGCCTGGAAAAGTTCGGCCCCTCTGAAATAAAATTGGAAACACAGAACACGTCAGTATTCTTGTGGCTGTTCATTTTGGATGGAGGAGAGTCATCTGTCTATGTGTTACTTTCATTGGTTAATAAAGAAACTGCCTTGGCCCTTTAATAGGACAGAAAATTAGATAGGCGGAGTAGACAGAACAGAATTCTGGGAGAGAGGAGGCAGACACTTCAGGCAGCCGCCATAGTGAGTCGCCATGCTTCTCCTCTCCAAGACGGACGCAGGTTAAGATCTCTCCTGGTAAGCGACCACCTCGTGGTGCTACACAGATTACTAAATATGGGTTAAAGCAAGAATACAGTTTCCATGTAATTATTTTGGTTGTAAAGCTAGCCGAGTGGCGGGACGCAGCCCTGCTGCTCCATCTACACATCTTTTCCTGAAAATGATCATTATGGATCAGAGGTCATGGTGACCCTTTTCTGGGGCTGATAGAAGTTTCCTGGCTGACGTCACCTACTCTTTCTGGATACCCTTTATGAGTGACTGAACAAGGAAACCCCTTGGGAGTAAGTGGGCTGTCTGCCAGCCTGGGCAGCCAGTGGAGAGAAACATGGGTTGCTTTTCAAACACAACATGACCTCAGTTGAGGGCCACATGACATTTATCAGTTGACTTTCCTTTCACTTCTAGTAACATACTTCAAGCTTCTAGACCTCTAGAGCAGTGGTTCTCAACGCTGTGACCATCCTTCCTAACGCCGTGACCATTCCATAGAATTCCTCACGTGGTGGTGACCACAACTGTGAAATTCGTTTCACTGCTACTTCATAATGGTAAAATTGCCATGGTTAGGAATTGTAATATAAATATCGGATATGCAGGATGGTCTTAGGTGACCCCTAAGAAAAAGTTGTTCGAACCTCAAGGGGTCATGACCCACAGGTTGAGAACCACTGTCCTAGCAGGACATTTGTCATAAGGCAAGAAGCTGTTCATCTTCTCGCACACACCCTTTCCTCTGTCATCGCTGTTTTTAAATTTTTTCATGACAGGGAAAGGAGCACAGTCCTCTTGCCAAGGGCACGCTTTATGCTTGGGGCTCCTTCCTTGATTTCTTGCCTTGCCTGAAGCCTGAGGAATTTATGCATTTTTCACATTTCTATTGCTACAAGCATTCCCTCCCTTCCTCTCTCCTCTCTCTTTACATGTGTGTGCTGCATGCATTTATATGTGCAGATATACTTGCTCATGTGGGTGCGTGTGGAGGCCAAAAGTGATATTGAGATTAGGATATTTTTCTCTAACCACTTTTCATGTTATTTTTGTAAAATATTTATTTCAAATGTCATTATATGTGTTTGTGTGTAAAATGTCATCATATGTGTTTGTGTGTAGGTCTGTGGGGGTGAAGCAGGTGTCTATGGAGGGCCAGAGGTGTCAGATCCCCCCAGTTATAGGCAGGTGTGAGTCAATTGACATGGGTACCAGGGATTAAACCTGGGTCCTCTGCAAGAGTGGTATGTGCTCTTAACTACTGATCCCTCATCTCTCCAGGATATATATATATATATATATATATATATATATATATATATATATAGAGAGAGAGAGAGAGAGAGAGAGAGAGAGAGAGAAAGAGAGAGAGAGAGCTAGGATCTCTCACTAATGTGAAACTTGTCATTTTGGCTAGATTGGATGGACAGCAATTGCTGGGGGTCTGCCTGTTTCTAACCTCCAGAGCCAGAGCCAGGTGTGCAATGCTAGGCCTGCATTTTTAAATGGATGCTGTGCATCCGGACTCAGGTCCTCATGTTTGTGCAGCAGAACTTTCCCCGCCGGGCATCTCTCCAACCACAGGTTCTCTGCCTGCAAACCGAAGCACACACTAACGCTCTGCTAATCTGAAATGGAAATGGAGCCAGGTTCACCCCATGCTTTCCTCTGTGCACCCAGGCACCACTGCCCTTGCAGTCAAATAAAAACCTTCCACAGTGACGTCACTGGGGCTGTTTCCCTACCCTTCCTCTTTTATTCAGCTCCTTCGTTAGATTGTTTCTTGGGATGGAAGGGCAGCCCAGCTCATGCTGTGAAACCGCTAACACATCCTTGACTCTCATGCCCCACCCCCCCATTATTTCTTACATCATCGCCATTGTCTGACTATCTGGAACAGGTTGAAATCCTTATGCCCACGTGACAGCATTGGGAAGTAGAGCCTTGTAAGATGACTAAGCTATGAATGCCTTAGATAAGGCCCAGGAAGTCTCTTATTCTTTCTACATAGTGGACTGGCTATAGGCTCTCACGATACACCCAAACCAATGACACCTCAATACTTGTCTTCTAGCTACCAGAATGGCTGGGGACACATTACAGTGTGGGGAGTCTGCCTGCCATACCATGCTTTTGTCATGGCAGCCCCGAAAAAGTCAAAGACAATTCTATCCAACTCTGCCATTTCTGAACATGATGTCCTGGACAGTAAATAATAATCATACTCATAAAATACAGAATTAATATTTGAAGCTAAATAAGGTCACTGTTCACCTATGTAATGAGGACAAAACATGCCACAAGGCTCCTTGAATGTAAGGTAGGTCCCTACTATATATATATCCTTCCTCTATGTGGCTCCAACTTAGGTGACAAAGGCTGGCGTCACACTCATATAAATGCCTGCAGGGGAGGAGATGAAATCTAGAGAAACTGGTGTCATAATCACCTATGTGTATATGTATGAGCCTCAAGTTCAAAGGCAGCATATGGCAATTTCATAAGGGAAATTAACCTATTGCTTGCCAGGGAGCAAGCATCATGGATCCTATGCTGTCTGAGCAAGGCCAGCGGCTCCAGACAAATGAGTGCACGCTCAGTCACCGCCCCCCTCCACGTGGTGGCGTGCCTGTCCGCGGCCAGTACTCTCCACGGCCTTTTCTAAATCTAAGAGAAGGGCAAAAGCTGGAAGAGGAATGGAGTCCAAGGAGAAGAACGTGGCATTGTGAAGAGTCCCAGAGAAGAAACTCAGGAGAGGTATGGAAGAGATTAAAAGGAAGAGAAGAATGGGGCAGGAGAAGGTGGAAGAGCACAGGGGCGATGGGTCCTGTGCTCAGTGTCTGAGCTTTCTGGGGGAACCGCCAAACTGGTCTCGTAACGGCCATACTAATGTATATCCTCGCTAATCGTGTGTGAGGCTTTCTTCCTTACTAACCATTCTCACTTGCACCGAGTGTTTGGTTTTTCAGTCTTAGGCATTTTCACAGGAGTAAAACGATGCCAAATTGCAGGGTTTTTTTTTTAATATTTACATTTTGCTGATGAGTTGTGTTGTTAAGTGATAGTTCATATACTTTTAGGACATCTGTGTATGTCCTCCCTTTTCACCCTCCCCTCCCCTTTCTGTGACGTGGAGAGTCAGATGTGCTCTGCCACTGAGTTACACCCCAACCCCTGCACTGATGTTTTCTACTGTGACAATGTCCACTCAGATCGTTTGCCCTCTGTGTTAGTGCTGGTCACTGAGTTCCTTGTTAGGACTCTAGTTTAGATGCAAAGGGACTAGTGTCAAGTGCTTTAGGGACTCTAAATTTTCTTGTGGGTCTTCTGAGCAACGTGAGATAGGTAACTTTGAGCATTATCACATTCAGGTGGCGAGTTGTCGGTGAAGGTCGCCTAACCCACCTGGATGCCAGGATCTGGGAGGCTTTGATGTCAGCCACGACGTGCAGGAAGTAGTAACTCATGAAGACTCTTCTCTGAAGCAGGAGGAAGGCAAAGCAGATGCTGTCCCAGATGATTCCCGCCTCCCCGCTGGGCAGCCTGCATTTGGAGTCATCCTCAGCTGCGGCATCAAGCAGGGGAGAACCCAAGAGAAAATGAACATCTGTGTGCATGCACCGCTGTCGCATGAAGTCGACAGAGCCGGCCGGGCTCGGGAAATCCCACCGGGCTGATTTACTTATGAGCTGAGCACTCCACAAGCAGAATTTTATGCTTTGAGTCTGATATCAGCATGAGGGGGCTCCAGTGAATTGCCAGCACTGTGAGGTTAGGGAATTCCTGAATAGCCTTTCTTCAAGGACTTCCCCCAAACAATGGCTCAATGGTAGATGAAATGCTCTAATGTAGAAAAGTCCTATCCAGGGTCAACGGGCTTGATAGTCTATTAGCAGGCTGTGGCGGCACATTTACACTAATTAGCAATTTCCAGATAATACTTTAATCCTCTGCTGAGTACAGCCTGAGTTAGAAGCCACAGACAACGCGTGCATTTGCATCTAAATAGCCTTCTGAGCGTCATGAAAGCACACAGCTGACACAACCTGTGATTCCGAGCTTGAGGCAGGTGACAGAAATTGCATTTCCCATTGTCTCTATGGGGGAAACATGGGGGAAATCCTCCCAGATACCCCAGAACTCTTCCCCGTTGGCTTTCTGTGCCTGAAGTCACCCCCACCCCTTCTCGGCTTCTTTAAGTGAGAAGTTCTGGAAGCCGGAGGCACCTGAGCTACCTGGAGCAGCTGCAGCCTTGAGGAGGCAGTGGGAATTGTTTTGAATCCTCCCGGAAAAGCACGCGGAGACACCCATCCTGCACCAGTGTGGCAGGGCATTGGGGGAGCACCTTCTGTTCTAAGCCAGACATCAGCCAGTATAGCTTCACAGCCTCCGTCTCAGAGTGGAACTGATTCCGACTTTTATCTCATTTCTCTGTGATCCCCCTTTTCCACATTCCTTCCCCTCAGGGTCCCCTCATACTTACGCATTTGATAGCCTTTCACTGTGCAGGCCAGACTGAACGCCTGGATCAGCCAGCAGCTGTTTCTCACTAGCGCACCGATGTAGCCACAGGCTCCTATCTGAAAGACGAAAGGAGGGAGGCAAACCTCAAGCTCTGAATCCAGAAAACAAATCTGATGTCTAGCAAACCCAATGTGTAAGAACTCACTAGAACCAATGCCAGCTCTTTCATAAGGGGCCTGCAGTATCTAAAACACCAGTCTCCACATCTCATGCATATAGGAAGCATTAGCTGTTCAGAGAGCAAGCAAGTTCAGGGGGAGTTCTTCCCTGTGAGAATGGGAAGGATCTCCAGTGTGGTGCTTCTGCACTCGGAAGCGCTGCTTTTTACAAAGAGAACTAGACTACTGTAGGATGTGCCTTGACCCCATGGGCCTGCACTAAGACAAGGACTTTAATTTGGGTAGATTTATTTTCTCAGAGGTCACATGACTCAAACATGTACTGATCCCCAGAAGATCACTCAGGATCTAAGCTGAAGAGTAGGGTTCTTAGGGCTGGTATGGATGATATACTGCCCTCCCACTCATAGGTCCAACATCCTAGGAACCAACCTTGGATAGAATATTATCTGGTGTGGAGAGGACCTGTATTGAATCTATACACATTTTTCGCTGTCATTATCCCCTAAACAGTGTAATAGAGCATTATTTGTGTATCAGGTACTTGGAATGTGTATTTATGCTATTTGGAGAAGATGTAAAGCATACAGGAGGATGTGTGTGGGCTCTATGCAAAGATTGTGCATTATGAGGAAGCTGAAGGTCTGGGAGTTCATGGAAGTTCTGAAAAAAATCCTTAAGAGAAACCAAGGGAAGTCGATGTGCTCTGAAGCTTGTCTGACCAATCCTCTGAGTGAAGAAGGCTTTTCTGTTGATTGGTATGTAGTTCTTTCCTAGTAACAAATTTCTTATGCCGAGCTCCAATCCCGAGCTAGGCAGTGTAAATAAACAGTAACCACTGCAAGCTAACATATCAGTGCTTTTGGGGAAGCTGTGCACATCGCCCGGGATATTCAAATAGCATCATTCCCCAAACAGCAGTTACCTAGCTTGGGAGCTGCAGCCCTGAAAACAAGCATTTCAACCTAGGCTCTAATCCCATGTCAGAAAGTTTCTGTTTTTTTTTCTTCTGGGCAGGGACTGACCTCCCATTTAGTCTCTAGAGATTTTTAATTTGGTTGTTTTGTTTTTATTTTTGTTTGCCTCCCGAAATTCCTCCTAAGTTTTCTAGGAAAGATAGTAGACAACCATTTTCTGTTCACTCACCCCAATATTGTAACCATTATCACCAATGACTGCATTGTAATTATCTACAACAAAGGCTATTTTCCTTTACCGAATGTGATCATTTAGAACCTTACCTCAAAGGTTACATCTGAGTCCTACTGATATCTGGACCTTCAAAATGCAAAACTGCTTAGCTTAGTCTACAATGTATATTTATGGAATTAATAAATTGATTGATGGATGAATGGATGGATGGATTCAGGTATGGAAGCATAGATAGAGGGGTAGTTGGATAAAGTGATTGATGGATGGATACATGGATGGATGAATAGATACAGGTGTGGATGGGTGGATGGGCCTGATGGCTGGATAGGTATGGCTGGATGGATACAGGTGTGGATGGATAGATAGAGGGGTGGATAGATAAATTGACTGATGAGTGGATGGAGGAAGGGTGGATGCATGGATGGCTGAATGGATATGTGTGGATGGATGGATGGGTGAAGAAACTACATCCATGCATTTTCCAGGTTCAGTCTTTTGGCATTCTCTCCATGAGATCAGCTTCTGAATGAGCTAGTATGTTGGTGTCCTGTGTCACACCCCTTCCTAACATCATACCCTGTGAAAGTTTGTATTAGTAAGCTAAAAGAATGCCAGTTTATTGTCAATTAGAAAACTAATCCTCCAATAGACTGTACAAAAATAAATAATTCAGCTATTGATGGCTATGCACACTTTCTTAGACCTCTGAACACACTCAATCACATGAAAAGAATCTTTTAAAAAGAACAACCCAATAGTTGGACCCATGAATACCTTGTGAGTTCTTTTATAGGAAGGGAGGAAAGGAAGAAGCGGGGACCATCACAGCACTGTCCCCTGAATGCATGACCAGTCACAGTCACCAAAAGCAGGCACAGGCTCATCAGCTACAGCCCAGTAGAAAGGCACTAATCCCTTCAGCTTATCAAGACTATTGGTTAAATTCCCGGCAGCACTAAATAATTCCAGTGGTGGTCTAAATAACGGGTACAATGCTGGGTTTCTCTCTTTGTGGTGTGAGTTGTCTGTAACATTAGGGTAAAAGTTACACCTGATTTCACCAGGCAGCATGCATCGTTCCTCTGCCCCACGTGGTTTCTGCCAGGCCCTCATTTGAATGTCCACACTAGAAACAACCTAGTGCTGACTTTTCTCTCACATCTTTGGGTGCATAAAATGTGTCTGCATCTAGAAGCCCTTCCTACCTAATTTCTTACCTGACAGGGCATTCCAGAGGACATCTCAATTTGTCTCACATTCTACAATTCTTTCTAGGTAAGAGAGTTCCTTTTTGATGTACATGATAAGAGAAGACACCCAGTGACCCCAGCAAGTCATAAAAAGGACACTTCAGAGTGACACTATGGGAGATGGAAGCTTATTCCTAGGGAAGGATGGGATTTTAAGCAGCAAACCATTTTAGATTTTATTTGTTGAATACATCACCTTCAATTGCGTGACCCTGAAATGGGAGAAAGGAATGGAAAAGATTCTGTGTGACATGGGAAAACCAGCAGCGGCAAGTGGGCACTGAAGCCTGAATTGGTGGTGTCTTGGCTGTGGCTTTTGGGAATCGTGTGAGAGTCCAAGGCTTTTAGGAACCACCGAGTGGGCTGTTTACACTTGAACCACAAGTGTGTTATGTAGTGGGAGCCACTCACCGACAGTATGTTTTTCATGGTGATCACAAACACATTGTACGCAATCAGCCAGTCCCAGTAGCGGAGGATGCTCTTGATGGGTTTCAGAAGCAAATCACCCCCAAAGAGCAGGAAATAGAAACAGGCCACCAGATAACCCATGCAAAATATGCTGATCCTGGTTGTTCCCGTGATGAAGATGATGGTGAGGACGAACCAGAAGAGGTAGCTGAAGATGATCACTTTGGACATGTCCAAGTAAGATCTGGAAGACACACCCCGAGTGATACAAAGGTAAGTACGACACAAAGAAAATCAAGACTTCTTTAGGGGCAGAGAACTTCATATTCAACGTTGGACTATCCACAGAAGCATTTTGCAAAATGTGTGCTAAGGCCTCTGCATACCACTGCCTGCTGCATAAGAAAGCCCTGCATAACCAGTACTAGACTAATAGGTAAGTTGAAAAAAAAAAGATCATGTATAAGTATGCTTCTCATCATCTCATTTGCGACCAATTTCTCACAAAATAAGAACATTTTTCTGGGCAGGGTAGTGGTGGCACATGCCTTTAATCCCAGCACTCAGAAGGCAGAGGCATGTGGATTTCTGTGAGTTTGAGTCCAGTCTGGTCTACATAGTGAGTTGCAGGACAGCCAAGATTGTGACACTGAGAAACCATGTCTCAAAAAACAAAACCACAGCAATAACAATCCCCCCACCCCCGGAACATTTTCTGCCTACCTCTTGAATATTCAAAATTTTCTTTGTCTTTCTATGGTAGGCATGAATAACTAATTACATGGCTAAAAACATTCCAAGATATAGGTGCTTCTTGGCCAACAGGAAAGTGAACAATGGATTACTTTCAAGGACCTAAAAGTTTATGTTATTATATTATAAAAAGTACATACTACATACAAAGTAGAAGTAAAAACAATCCCTCTTCATCGATGGAAGAACAACTCTCATATTCTGTGTCTGGATGTCACTGGGTCAATTCAAAGCTCTTTGGGGCACTGTCCGTCCACAGTGGCTTTAGTGATGCAAGATGAGACTAGAGTGTGGGGCCCAAACTTTTCTACAATAATTAGCACCTGTGGAAGCTCCCAGAACCTGGGTCACTCTGCAGGTGGCAGGTGGTACAGCTGCTGGCCAGAGCTCAACTCTGCTTGACCACAGCTTCTCTGAGGGCTTGCTCTGGAAGTTTTCCTCTGGGGTTTTAGGAAAAGGATCAGAGAGTAAATTCTTGTTTAACGGGCTGTGTTTCTGCAGGAGGTTAATAAATCATCTCCATAAAGTGTGCTCTGTCCTTGGCCTTGCTAGCAGCACTGGGAAGCAAGATGTATCTTAATGCATTTATCAGATAAGTGAACTTTCGATACTTACTGATTTTAAGAGGATAACAAAAATTATATTTTTTTCTGAAATTACAATTATTATCCTTTAATTTACTAAACAAAGCAGGAGAGCCATTCTTGAGATAAGATAAACCTAACAGTTTGTTACAGATACAGTAGAATGTGACCGCTTGTGCCCCACCAGAGGTGGCTGGAGATGTCACTCTGTCTGGTATGGGGCAATATAAATAAGGCACTTGGAATGGCACCTAAACCAGCTGGGTAATGGAAGCTAGTTAGGCTATGCATGTACTATATAGACTCAGGACTATGCAGAAATATAGACAGAAAACCCTCAAAACAAGCAAACAAACAAAACCAAACAGTTAGAAGGATCTTTGCTCCTTATGCTTACACTTTAGAAAAGCAGACAAGACAGGTTCTTAAAACGACAACCCCAGGGAGTCAGTGACACATGTCACTCTTCTCTGGAGGCAGATGTTGGGGTGCCACACAGGCGGCCTGTGTACTCCCAGGGCAATCCCTCAGCCTCTGCCCACAGACAGGAGAGGTGAGGAGGGACTGGGACGAGGGGTGATGAAGACAGAAGAGAGGAGCAGGTGTGAGAAAGAGGCAGTGTGATGAGGAGGGGGTAGTGAGGATAGGGCAGTGAGGGGGTACAGGGATAAGGAGGGGGGTCAATTAGGGGGATGGGTAAGGAGGGGACGATAAAGGAAAGGGATGAGAAGAGGAGGGGCAAGGATGAGGAAGCATGGTGGAGATGAGGGAGGTTCGAGATGAGGAGAGATAAGTAGTAAATGAGAGGTGGAGGAGAGAGAGGGCTGATGAACGGTCAGGTGGATGGAGAGCAAAAATGGGGAGAGGGATAAGAAGATGGATAGAGAAGAAGGGGAGGGTAGAGAGTGCTCTTGCTGGAGAGCTGCCTACAGTATTGTTGGGCTAAGGCAGTTTCTGTTGGACAGGACTAAGGCCATGCAAGGCATTCGGCAGGGAGTAGAGGGACACAAGGGTATAAGGCGAAGGCTGATCTTCTTCCCCGGTGCCAGACAGAACTGTAGCTAAAGGGTAGTTTGAATGACCATGCACGCTAAGACTGCCTATCAGGAGGGGACGCTGCTGTTACCTGCAGTGAATGAAATCTGGCACAGGGTTATGCTGGCTGAATGAGGCGGCGTCGAGGTTCATGCAGATCTCGACATTGTCCCCCGCCATGATGCGCACAGCTGCCTTGTTTTCATCCTCAAAGATCTGCCGTTGCAAGGAGGCGCACAGGAGCAGCATGAAGTCATCTGGCAAGACAGAAGCAGCCACTCCTCAGTTTCTACAAGGCCATATGCGGTCACCACAGGGCACGTGTGAGCCTTAGCAAACAAGTGAGCTGTGTCCCCAAAGAGCATACTAGCTTCTAAGGTTGGGACCAAGTCCCCATTTCCTGACCCAGTATAGGGACAGCAGGGGGTGTATCATGTCTGGAGGGCTGGCAATGGTGGCATCTGAGTGTTGTCATGTTCAAATGCTAGGTGTCTGCCTCCATGAATCTTGGGGGTGTGGTGCACTTTTTACCTCCCGGTGCTGAGAAAGCTGTTGGAACGCTGGCACATCTTTCCAAGGGAGCTAGAGATGGATATTTCTGCTCTTTCCTCTCACCAGTTCCTTTGCTTTTGCAACCAGACTTTTCTCAGGGCTCACACTGAGCAGATGTGAGCAGGCAAACGTAGTAGACAGCTCATAGAAAGAACGTGGGCATGGCTTTGAGCTGCCCACAGCAGAGCTCCTAGCCAGGTCTTTGGGATGCTCCCAAGGCACGGGTGGCTTCCTTGTTTTAAAATGAACCCGAACCTTCTGTAGTGGGGAAGTCACTCTGGAATTCTCCATGGCACTGTCAATCCCTAGTGTTTTGGAAGAGCTGCTCCAACCATCCATTTCCAGCGATCCTGGAAGGTTTTGCATGCAGCTCTCCTGTGATTGACATCTGTGGGCTCTCTGTCGCTGCCACAACCCTGTCTCTCATTTTGGTCTTCCTGCCATGGTAACTGGAAATGGACCCAATTTGCAAAGCTCCCTCTCTAGTCTATCTTTGAATGGGAGAGATGTTGGGAAATGAATAAACTTTGATGTTGATCTATTCATTTTGCAATTGGAAGCAAACAAGTAGACGCTACTGGTCACTTTGCATATAAATATATAAGATAAGCTTCATACACTTATAAAGTTCAGCAGAGGAACTAAAGATGGCAACGTCTAACATAATGAAAAATAATGGACAAATACAAGGCCAGATACCTACATCTGGTGGTTTTACAAGCAGAAACACAGACAAGAAACACTTACAGACAAGAAACACAGGGTTGGGCCGCACGATGAAATCCGGGAAGTAGAGCCACTTGATGATGTTATCATTAAAGTGGGCACCCTTGAATCTCCATGGGTAATCTGCAAGTGGCAGGAATGAGCAGGCACAATCAGTTCCCTGGTGCATCTCTACCTTTGCTGTGCACTGCCTATGGCTGGGATCAGGGCAGACTCCCTGGGCAGAGTGCTCACCTCGGCAGGGGGCAGGTGGGATGCCTATGCAGACGAAGTACTGGAAGGTGATGATACAAGCCAGAAAGCAGCAGTACTTGGGCCAGACCTCCGCGATGGCTTTTCTTCTGCGTCGATACAAGACACCGATCAGCCAACAGGCATGAATCATGGCATAGAAATCCATCCGCTGTCCAATCACGTTCACGGACATTAGGAAACAGGTCTGTGTAAGGATGGTTAGGAGACAAGAAAGATTGGGTTTATCAGACACGGAAGGGACACCAGAGACCAGGATTTCTCTGTCTGCACATGCACAGGTCCCTGAGGAGTGTCGTTGTTGAGTGTCTTTTAGCACGAAGATGGAAGTGCTGGATGATTACCTCTGAGAGAACTGACTGTGCCTTTCATAGTAATGGCTTCAGCAGTGGCAAGGATGATAGCTATGATGTCCTGGTTAAAATACCACCATTGCAAATTCATTCTATCAATTCCATTATAGATTATTGTGATAGAATCCCACTTTTCTGCTCAGCTTATTACTATTCTCTCATCACCATTTCAGGTCACAAGAGTCCCCCTCACAGTTTATACGTTCAAAATGCACACGAAGACAGGAAATCCATTCTATTCTTATTAAGAAATGACAGTTCAGATGTGTTTAGATGGCTCTGGAGACCTAGGGAGCATGTGCATTGCTATGGAGCGGGGTACCGACTCCTGGCTTTTGAAAACTCCAACTTAAGCTAAGCGGACTCATCAGCTTCAGTGGCTTTGGGAACCAACAGGAATGTGTAACGACTTCGGTGACCAACCAGTCCAAAGAAACTATTTAAATTCTTATGAGAAAATATCCAACACACGAACAAGAAAACTCACCTCTAGGCCAAACTTGTAGAAGAAGTAGTTTATAAAATATTTGGCACAATTGATAAGTCCATCATCTAGGTGCAATCTTGTGATGTCATGAAATATAGTTTTGGACACTGGCGCGGTCAGTTTGTTCCGGCCTCGATAGTACTCCTGATGACGGTAAATGGTGACTTCAAAGGCCAAAATTGCCAACATCAGGAGGTTATTCTACAAACAGAAAGCGAGAAAGCACATCTACGTATCTTAAAGACCTCATGATTTGGTACTTCGGAGCAACTACAGTAAATCACCATATTTAAGTCTGGATGTCTAAAAAGCAATGTCCTATTAGATCTCACTGTATTTAGTGTAGCATTGAGCCTATTTCTCTGTCTTAATGAGGACCTAACTTCCTTGTAAAATGGGAACTGCTGTGGTTGTAGGATCTAGCCTCTCTGGGCAAAAGACTGTGGTTGTTTCTTTTCCTTGCTTGGTAAGTATATGACACACGTCAAGGGAACAGCATCCAGAGATCCTAGAGGAGGACAGTTTGACCTTGTTTGCAACCCTTACATGCAACATATTACAGGGACATCTGGGAAAGTCACTGAGTTGGGGAACAGGATGACAGAGATTGAATTTAACACCTCTGTCCTCTGGCCAGAGAGAGAGACAGAGCTTGCTGAGAAGCAAGCTCAAGATGGAAAAGTCCATGTCATAACAATAGTCATGGCAAGAGGGTAGAAACATGAGAGGTGGCAGGGGCCATCTCTCAGACTTTCCAAATATCAGTTTGTCTTACGTGACAGCTATTTGGACAGTAACTGTTAGAGAAGATCTAGAAATTACAGAATATAGTG